>NC_135786.1:105494166-105798333 GCF_051106095.1 Pogona vitticeps | reverse complement strand
CCCCATCAAAATGAGAGATCTTTGGCACGGAGGTCATTTGGCTTGCTTCCGACAGGCACACAAAAGCATGTGGCAGTAAGATAGAGCTTGTCTGCAGCAGCATCACATTTGGCAGTGAAGTAGAGTTTGCCCCCAGCAGGCAATGAGGTATTTGGCATTGAGGTAGAGATTATCCACAGCAGTCACTGAGGCATGTAGCACTGAACTAGAGTCTACCCTAGGAGGCACTAAGGCATGTGGCACTGAGGTAGAGTTTGCCTCCAGTGGACACTGAGGCATGTGGCACTGAGGTAGAGTTTGCCTCCAGTGGACACTGAAAGGTGACTCATTACAAGTGTATCAAAACATGTCCCCCAATCACTTGCTTGGAGACACAACTTGAAAATAGTTACTGTGATCTGAATAAAGTATAATATAAAATACAATGGTTGGTGCCCAGTTTATATAAAAATCTGGTTTAATTGGAAACTTTTTAAAGTCCCATAAGTGGAACAAGTGCTTCAAACTGGGTGTTAGATGAAGACCAGCCATTGCCACAGAGACTGAGCAAAAAGGAAAAGAAGCAGCACAAACAGAGGGCTATTACAATGGAAAGAGTAGATCAAGAGGTGTAAGGAGCAGCGGGGGGGGGGCTGTCAATGTAAGACCTCCTTGGAACATTGAAGTTTTAGATTTGTGGAAAGCTGGAGATGCTTCAAACAAGAAGTTAAACTCTTTATTTCCTCATATATATAAGGGGGAGGGAGAACAAATATTGTTAAGTTAAAAATTTTGATGCAGAATTAAAGGGGGAAATATTTTTAAAAATCTATATGTAAAAGAAACAAACCTCTTTTTGCGCATATTTTTGGAAAAATATACATTTTTTTTCTTTCTCCTTTTTTGTGTTTTTAATTTTTTTAACCTTTTTTCTTTAAGCTTTTGTCTTTTCCCCTGTTTTGTTTCTCTATATATAACTTTATAGGTAGTAATTTACTTTGAGTAAATCTATAGAGTTATATATAAGTGGTCATTATGGGGTACAAGGTTAGAGTGCCAGATGCACAAAGCTAGAGTATTAGATTAGGTTATAAGTGGAGAGCAAGTGGAACGGGTGACCAGTTTTAAGTTTCTCGGTGCTATCATCAAGAAGGACATGTCCTGGAGCACTCATATTACAGCAGTGGTTAAGAGGGCCCACCAGAGACTATATTACCTGAGACTTCTCAGGAGACAACAACTGAATAGAAAACTGCTGGTAAACTTCTACTGCTGTATCATAGAGAGTATGTTAACCTATTACTCTGGTATATAGTTTGCTAACTGTACAATGGCAGATAGGAAAATGCTCCAGAGGATTATTATAATGGCCCAGAGGATTATTGGCTTCCCTCTTCAGAAGATCTCTATAATTCTCAATGTCTTAAGAAAGCCCAAAATATTCTCAAAGATCCATTATACTTGGGCCATTCCCTCTTTCAATTGTTATCATCTGGTAGGCAGTATAGGATACTTAAAACAAAGACAAATAAGTTGAAAAACAGTTTCTATCCCAGATCTGCAGCTCTTTTGAATTCCACTGTATAGTGCAATATTGATGCATTGTGTGATGGGAAATTGAATGTGACAGATTTATTTTATTTTATTTATTTTATTTATATCCCGCCTATCTAGTCCCTCAGGACCACTCTAGGCAGCTTACAACAGACATATAACAATATAATTAAAACAATTTTAAATAAGGGGAAAAACGTTAGACAAGATGAGGCAAACACTAGGAGAGAAGAAAAAGGGAAGATCAGGAATTAGCTGAGGGGAAGGCCTGCCGAAACATCAGTGTTTTTAATTGATTTTTGAAAATACCCAGCGAGGGAGCCACGCGAATGTCAGGGGGAAAGTTATTCCAGAGGCGAGGAGCCACCGCCGAGAAGGCCCGATTTCATGTCTTTTCTTTCTGGGCCTCCCTTGGCGTTAGGCTCCTCAGCCTCACCTCCTGACTCGCGCGAGTGACACGGTTAGAACTTGGTGGAAGTAGGTGTTGTGGATGTGGATGTGAATGAGAGGGATGTGTTTCATGCATAATGTGCTATGTTTTTATGTTATGGTTGCTATGTCCTTGTGTTTTTTTATTATTATGTGTACTGGAGATGGTATTTAATTTCATTGTACAGAAGTACAATGACAATAAAGTAAATTATGCTCTGTTTACAAGGGTTAGAGTATTAGAGGCAGAAGAAACTTTTGTAAAGTTTAGCGGGTTTAGACTTGCATAATTAAAGTTAAGTAGATGAAGGGGCTTTGGGGATAGCATTATGGAAAGTTAAGTATAATAAATAGAGGAACAAAGTTTAGTATTATGATAACTAAGGATAACTTGTTTATTATATTTTCCAAATATAATGTATCTTAAGTAGGAAAAGTTTGGATGACAATTTAGTATAAGAAAGAATTAATGCATGGTGGGGCTGTACATAAAAGGAGATAGAAATAAGAGAGCACTAGGTCAATATAGTTTAGAACAGTGGTTCTTAACCTTTTTGAAAGAAACGCCCCCTTGAGCCATTGAGGAAGTTATCATCACCCCCGCCCCACGGCGATGATATTTATTTATTTATTTATTTATTTATTTATTTATTTATTTATTTATTTATTTATTTATTTATTTATTTATTTAAGTCACTTAAATATATATATTCATGCACACTGTAAAAAATCAGAACATACATACATACATACATGCATACAGACATACATACATACACACACACACACACACACACTTTATACGAAAAGCACAACAAAAAATTGAAACCATAAAACCGAGAAACCAAAGTATAATATCAAACTTGAGTGCACGCTAAAAAAGTAAAATACAAAGAGACACACAAAATGCTTTACAGATCACAACAAGAATTCGAAAACAAAGCCAAAAACTCAAACTGCACCGTGAAATCCAAAGCAAGTAAATATAACAATAAGAGCTGGGACAATTATTAATGAAGAAAATGTATGTACACAAAAAGCACACACACAAAAAATCAATGGCTGCCTTGTGCTTGGTGAGCTGATGCCAATTTCTTGACGTCTGGAACCATTTTTGTTAATCTCATTCTTAAATCGCCGCGTTCAGTGATCTTCAACATGTTCCTTGATTTAGAAAGGATCTGTTGGACGGCGCTGAAGCCCCCTCTCCACTAAGTGGAAGGAAAGGCTAAAATAAGCAACTTATCTTTCTCCCACAATATTGAGTAAGTGTTCCTCATTTGCACCCAAAAAGCTTCATAGCCATAACTCTGAAAATGTGATTGGGCTTCACAGTCATATTTCAGATCTGTCAGTGGCTCTTGCAGTTTGGGATGAAGTTGTGCAAAGTCTGCTGTGAAAGGATTTAGCACCCAAGTGGGCACTTTCAGATTTATCAGATCATAGAATCTGGTTTCTATATCTTTTTTTAGTTGCTTCAAGTGGCAGCAAAAAAAATCCAAATCTTCTGCTTGGAGTTGATGTTCATTACCAAGGCTTGGGAACTGATACAGCTCCTGGTGACTCATAGTGCTTGCAGGGAGGTCCAATTTGGAAATAAATGAGCAGATTACTTCTTTGGCCTTAATAAAATTGATTTTATCTCCTTGCAGCTTTATGTTCACTTCATTCAGCTTGTCAAAAACATCAGCGAGCTAAGCTACATCCAGATGTCAAAGTTTAAGAGAACTGCTTAGACTTGGAACAATGGATTCAAGAAATTCAACAACTGTGTCAAAAAGTTCATGGAATCGCCACAGACACTTTCCTTTTGAAAGCCACCTTACTTCAGTGTGCAAAAGGAGACGTTCAAACTCCTCATCATTTTCTTAACAAAGCTTGTGAAAAAGTCGATTGTTCAAGGCTCTTGACTTCATTTTATTTACAGCATTAATGACGTGACATAAGGACTCGTGCAAACGGCCACTCAAATTTTTTGAGACAAGGTGCTGTCTATGAATGACGCTATGGACAGTCATAACTCCCGGTACAACCGATTTTAGATGAGCTTGAAATCCGCGGTATTGTCCAACCATGGATGCAGCTCCATCAGTTGCACATGCCACAACGTTTGTCAAAGGAATGTTTTCTCATTAAGCAAAAAAAGCAAAGCGTGCTGCTTATATACCGCCCCATAGCACTTCAAGCACTCTCTGGGCAGTTTACAAGTTAATTATGCAGGCTACATATTGCCCCCCCAGCAAGCTGGGTACTCATTTTACCGACCTCGGAAGGATAGAAGGCTGAGTCAACCTTGAGCCGCTACCTGGGATTGAACCCCAGGTCGTGAGCACAGTTTTGGCTGCAGTACAGCAGTTTAACCATTGTGCCACGAGGCTCTTAAGAAATTCAACCTTTTTAAATATCAAAAAACCTTTTGTGTCAGTGGCTAAATTTCGAGCAAATAACAGTTCTTCCCCAATCTCTTCATTTCCGTTGATGAAACGGATGTAAGCCAATAACAAGGCTTCATTTTCATGAATTGTTGACTCATCAATCTGCATCATGAATTCTGTACTTTTCAAGGTGTCAATAAGCCTTTCTTCCACATCAGAAGACATTTCATCAATTCTTTTTGATACAGTGTCATTGCTCAAAGGAACTGATTGTGTGACAGTGCTTGCGCTGGGCCCCAACATGGTGACAAAAATCTGTTTTACTGCTGGTAAAATCAGTGTTTCTCCAATAGTGTGGGGTTTGCCACATTTTGCTATCAACAAAGATACTTCATAGGAACAAATGAGCCCCTTGTTGGGGCTGAGTGACGATTTTCCAAATAACTTCTCAACAGTGCTGCAACCCTCAATCTTGGCCTTTAAGGATTGGAAAAATGATACTGGTTTCTCAGCTTTATCCAAATGAATTTTCACCAAATGGTCTTTCAGTTGGGAAGGCTTCATCGCTTCATTTGAAAATGATTTCTCACAAAGAGTACAACACAGAAACTGTATGTTGGAAGGAGATGGAATGAATCCCAATTTTAGGTATTCCGTTCAATATTGGCAACACTTCCTCTTCTCGGCCATATTGAGAGGTCTTCAAAATGAAAGAGGCGATGGCAGCTGCTCTGGATCTGCCTGCTGGATCATAAAGGAGGAATTTTAGATCATAAAGTAGGAATAAAACTGAATGGGTTAGAGGTAAAAAAAATCTTTTATACCCATGGGCAAAACAAAAAACAAGACATGAAAATGAAAAAAGGGTGCTGAAGTTTTTATCCAGTGGAAGTCACTCCACTGATAGACGGCATTGTCCTCTTTCAGAAGAGGGAAGGAGATAGTTTTCAGTGATGCGCCTCCCTCTTGCAGACTACTTCAGATCTGCTGTAAAGTGTGAATTGGGTAACTGAGCTTGGTGTGGTGGCAATGGAGAATGAGGACAGCACAGGAGAAAGAAAATTGGGGTAGGGAAGCAGCCTAATTTCTCCTTCCACCAGCAAGATGATCCTTACTGGACACAAGCCTGTGTATTGCAAAGCTCGAAAAATGCAGCTTGTTAAAAGCTTCACTTTATCTTCCACAAAGTACCTCCAACACTTAAAGGTGCCTAAAGGGTTGCAATTAAAAGCAATATGTCTTCATGGCTTCTGGCCACATCCTGATGAAAACATAGCCAGGACTATGTATTAATGGCCCATTCTAGTTTCACCAAAATACTTCAGCTACAAGTCCTAACAGAATCTTAAGAATCGGAGAATCTTAGAATGTTAGAGTATTTGTTTGAAAGGAAAGGGATATTGATTTTGCTGCTGTCTGAACTCTAAATTCAAGATAGCAACCCACTTGGGTCTCAAAATAATTTTTTTGAAAAGGCAGAGCAAAGTTAGAGAGAAATTCTGTAGATAGTAGACTTTGTATTAAGGAAATAGAGCAGCAAATTAAGGTTGTATATTGCCTTGTAGCAGTTTAAAATTGTTCTCTTTTTTAATTAGCATAAGGTATTAGCATATTATTTATTTATTTATTTATTTATTTATTTATTTATTTATTTATTTATTTATATTTATTTATTTTATGGGGATTAGCATAAGGTATTAGCATATGCTAATACCTGAGCACTAGAGAATTGTGGGAGGAAAACCTAGCTAATGCTTTTGGAGGGAAGATTTCGAGGTTTGCCTACATCAGATTGTCTCTGCCCTTGTAATAGTGATAAAGTTGAATCAGTGGGTCATGTTCTCCTTTTCTGTACTGTACTTGTTATCGGGATCTTTGTATGGAGCTTTTATCACCTATTATCTGTAAATCTTCCGGGAGATCAGAGGAGGATTATGTCCAGCTGTTACTCTCTGACAATACCCCTAATATTACGAGACAAGTGGCCAAATTCTGTGCGGCAGCAATGGTTATTCATAATCAAATGTTTGGTTAGGTGATTTTAGATGGATATGTTTTTAATATAACTCTGTCTGAGCTTTTCTTATATTAAGGATACATGATGTTATTAACTGGAAAGAAGGGGTTGTTTTATCATGTTTTAATGGAATTTTATTACCCTGACTGATTTTACCAAACTATAATTATATGTATCTATTTTATATTGCTTTGGTTTTTCTGGTCTTTGACTGTAATAAAGTATTCGAATCTTCATAAGGTATTAGCATATGCTAATACCTGTGCACTAGAGGATTGTGGGAGGAACACCTAGCCCATGATGGGGGTCCTGCAGAGCACCCCAAAACACTGAGGAGCTCTCTTGGCCTCTGGCAGGACTGGGGCCGTGTAGCCCTCTACTGAGTGGGAGGTGCAGCCAGGGGGTCACTATGCCTTGGGGAGTCAGGGGAAAGAGGGGGTAGGAGTTGCAAGGGCCATTCCAAGTCATACCTTGCAGGGGAAACACCATGTCATAAAAGTGGTTTTCCCAGGGGGAGGTTCATCCATTGTACTTCAGGTGTGCTGCCGATCCCTATGATTTCCCCAAATGTGGGGAACTCAACTGCATAATTTGTGTCAATGGGGGATTGCCCTTGTGATTTTCCTGGTGTTTTTACAATCTCTTTACCCTTTGGTTCCTGGCTGTTTTCACCATCCTCTACCATTTAAATTTGCAGCCATAGCCCCACTGGCAATGCTTTGCAAGATGGTTTTTTCCCCATTGAAACACATTAATTACACAAGACCTACTTTTTTATCCCAAAAAAGTGGGGGAGAAAGTGTATGCTGTTATTTTTCCAGGAGGCAGACCCTGGAAAGACAGCAGCATACACTTTCTCCCCCACTTTATTGGGATAAAAAAGTAGGTCTTATGTAATTAATGTGTGTTCCAATGGGTGGGAACCATCTTGGAAAACAGGATAAAAAAAACCCCGTCTTGCGAGGCAAGGACCGAGGCAAGGACCCAAACATCGTCCAGTGAAAACTGTCCATAGGAACAATCATTTTGCGAAGTGTAACATTGCTCAAAAAAAGTCATTGTCTAGTGAATTCCTCATTTTGCAAGGTAATCGTCTAGCGAGGCACCACTGTACTTGACCACTATTGTGCCACCACCTCATGTCTTGACCCTTGCCCGGCCTGGCTAATCAAAGCAGCCAGGCCTATAACAACAGAATGGGCAACAGCAATAATCAATGGGTCTTTCCTTGAGGGCAGGGTTCCCCTTGCCCTCAAGGAGGCACTCATTAGGCCCATTAGAAAGAAACTAAATTTGGCGGCGGATGATATTGGCAATTACAGGCCCATCACCAATGTTTCTTTCATTAGTAAAGTGGTGCAGAGGGTGGTGGTCGATCAGCTTCAGGCTCACTTGGATGAAACAAATGTCCTGGATCCATTCCAGTTGGGTTTCAGGCCACGTCGTGGTACAGAAACAGCATTGGTCACCTGTATGATGACCTATTGAGGGAGGCCAACAGGGGGAAACTGTCCCTGCTGGTCCTCCTTGATATCTCAGCCACCTTCAATACCATTGACCACGGTATCCTCCTGGGGAGGCTCTCCAAGTTGGGAATTGGTGGCCTGGCGTTTGCCTGGCTCCAATCCTACTTGGAGGACTGTCCTCAGAGAGTACAGCTCGGGGAGAGAGTTTTGGCCCCATGGAGTCTCAATTGTGGGGTTCCGCAGGGCTCGATAATCTCCCCAATGCTGTTTAATATCTATATGAGGCCACTGGGTGGGGCCATCAGGGGATGTGGAGTATTGTGCCATCAGTATGCTCTACATCACCTTTTCTCCAACTACAGTGGATGTCGCTCTGTCCCTTCAGTGCTGCTTGGAGACTGTACTACAATGGATGCAGGAAAATGTGTTGAGGCTGAACCCAGACAAGACGGTGGTACTGAGGGTGGGGTGGTTTGGGAAACTCCCTCTCATTTGGGGGGGTAACTCTCACCGTGAAGAGTGAGGTTCATAGCTTGGGGATACATCTGAAGAGTGAGGTTCATAGCTTGGTGATACGTCTGGACCCGGTGCTCACCATGGAAAACCAGCTGGCGTCAGTAGTTCGATCTGCCTATTTCCATTTTAGGCGGAATTCCCAGCTGTGTCCCTATCTTGATGTTGGAGCACTCACCACTTTAGTGCATGTGCTTGTAATCTTGAGATTAGACCACTGTAATGCACTCTACGTGGGGCTACCTTTGAGACTGATGTGGAAGCTCCAAATGGTACAGAATGTGGTGGCCAGACTTATTAGTGGGGTGAGGAAACACCATCATAACTCTCCCAATCTGGCCACATTGCACTCGCTGCCCATACACTTCCACGTCGATTTCAAAGTTTTGAATAACAATAACAATAACAATAACAATAACAATAACAATAACAATAACAATAACAATAACAATAACAACAACAACAACAACAACAACAACAACAACAACAACAACAACAACAACAATAATAATAATAATAATAATAATAATAATAATAATAATAATAATAATAATAATAATAATAATAATAATAATAATAATAATAATTTGATTTATACCCCGCCTATCTGGGCGACTCGTCCACTCTAGGCAGCTTACAATATAGGATAAAACAATAAAACACGGAAAAGTACATAACCGTTCAATCGTTACAATTATAATAAAATGGAGGGATAATAAAATAAGGGAAAATAAGAAAAAAGATCAGGTATTGACTGGAGGGAAAGCAACCCTACAAGTTAATAAATGCTGCTGACTTCTTAACCTATGGGCTATTTCTCCTTCCCTGAAGTAGGCTGAACTGCCAAAAAAAAAAAAAAAAAAAATCTTCCAGAAGCAGTCAGTTCATCCTGGAAAGTTATCAACTGAGTCTGCTATAATATCTAACTTGGAGAAGAGAAGGGCATTTGGAGTATGGTTACACTCCATAATTAATACTGCTGACCTACTGGTTTATCTTCTTTTTAAAATACTGATAGACATAAGACATAAGACATAAGAAATTTATTTGTCATTGCACTCACAAGTGGGTGCAACGAAATGAGGTGCTCTTCCCCAAGGTAAAACTGGACAACACCACTACAAAAAAAAAAAGTTAAAAATATACACAACACTCACCATACAAATATAAATACCCCGTTTCTCCCAGCAATTAAAATTCCACCAAAAACTTATGACCCCGCATTTAAACTCAATACTGCACTTGGGTAAAAGCTGTTCTTGAATCTGCTTGTCCTTGCTTTCAATACCCTAAATCTCCTTCCCGATGGTAATAATTTAAAGAGATGATGTCCCGGATGAGAGGAGTCTTTCAGTATGTTAGATATCTTCCTCTTACATCTGTTCTTATACAATTCTTCCAAAGAGGGGAGTGAACAGCCAATGATGTTTTGGGCCGTCTTAATCACCCTTTGAATTGCCTTTTTCTCTGCCACTGTGCAGCTCGTGAACCATACACAGAGACAGTAGGATAATATGCTCTCAATCGAACTCCGATAGAAGGTAGTTAACAAACTCTCAGTCAATTGCTGCTTTCTAAGAGTCCTTAGGAAATACAACCGTTGTTGCGCCTTCCTGATTAACACAGCGGTGTTTGCACTCCAAGTCAGGTCATTTGTTATGATGGTCCCAAGAAACTTACATTCAACCACCTGTTCCACACAAACTCCATCTATATACAGTGGCTGAATGTCTGCTCTTTTTTTCCTATAGTCCACTATAAATTCCTTGGTTTTTTGGATGTTAAATAGAAGATTGTTTTTTTTGCACTAGCGGGATAGCTGTAATACCTCATCCCGATACGCAGACTCATCATCCCCGGAAATAAGTCCTACTAGTGTAGTGTCGTCTGCAAATTTGATAATTCTATTACTGGGATGGTTATTGGTGCAATCCGATGAATAAATGGAGAACAGTAGTGGACTAAGGACACAACCTTGTGGAGTGCCAGTGCTGAGTATCTTGTCAGTAGAGATGTAATCATTCAATTTAACCCTTTGTGGACGATTTGTTAAAAAATCCAAAATCCACAGACAGATAGAATCTGGAAAATCTAGATCTTTCAGTTTGACTATTAATCTGTGGGGTATAATGGTATTAAAAGCAGAGCTAAAGTCCGCAAACAGCATTCTTACATAATTCCCTTGTGTTTCCAAGTGGGATAAAGCCATATAATTCTTAGTAATTCTACACAGTACAGTAACATTGTGGGTTACATGAGCAACTTCAAATGTTCACATATCTGTGAACAAAGGAAATCTGTGAATCTCATAGTTTCAAATAAAGTCAGCAACTCTTCTATTGTGCCATTACATTTGTGCCTGCTGATGCTGAGCTGGTCCAAACTTTGACTTTAGCTCTCTCTCAGTTGGCACCAGTCAGCAGCCACCCCATCTGGCTCTAGCAGAGGGAGCAATGGTATTGCACAACTCTTTCTATTGGATGAGGGGAGGGACCAGTGCTCTTCCTGAACTGTTTCCATTCAACATGGTTATCATAAGCAAAAAAACTATGCCTTTTATAAGTGGTGCCTGAGTTTGCTTATTTTCCTCTTTTCTTTCACCGCTCCTCCTCCTCCTCCTGAACAATGCCTTATAGATGGCATGCCTGCAGGCAGAGACAGTCTTGTTATGATGGTTAGATGACTGCTCAGTAAATTTTAGTTGCTTCAGAACAGGAAAGAAAAATAGAAGTCCTCTTCAAACATTCAGAGTGGAATATGAAAAGCTTTCCATGACATGCTAGGCAAACCTCAGTCAGCATCACAATCAACACCAGTCTGTAGGGCAGAAAGCTTGGGATCCTTACTCAAAAAAGCATTATGTCGTCTGTTGTTTTCTGAGATTCTGATTAAAAGCCTAATGAGAATTACAACATGTGGCTAATATGTTACTCTCTCCATTGTTTTCTTACTAAAATGCCCCCACACACAATGTCTCCAAATACTCCCCCAAACAAGCACTTTTTAAAAATACAGTGGTGCCTCGCACAGCGAGATTAATCCATTCCGGATTAACCCTCGCTATGTGAAAACATCGTTGAGCGGGGCAGAAAAGCCCATTGGAACACATCAAACAGTGTTTAATGCGTTCCAATCGGCTGCTGTACTCACCGTTCAGCGATGTTCCAGGATGGCCGGCAGCCATTTTCGCGCCCTTCCCTTGCTTAACGAGGGCACGAAAACGCTGCCCACGGCCATTTTGGACCTGCCGAACAGCTGATCGGCGGGTCGCAAAGTGAAGGTCGGTAAGCGAACCGCTTACCAACCTTTGTAGAGCGATTTTCGCCCTATCTAGGCATCGGTATGCGATCACATTTGCGATCACAAAACCGACCTCGTAGAGCGAATTCATCGCTCTACGGTGCACGCATTGTGCGAGGCACCACTGTAAATGTAAAATGTATGTGTATGTTTGTGTGTGTGTGTGTATGTGTGTGCCGTCAAGTTGATTCCAGCTTGTGGAAACCCTCTTCTAGGCAGACAATGCACAGAAGTGGTTTATCATCCCCTTCTTCTGGGGATGCCCTGGAACTGTGCAGCTTGCTGATGGCTACACAGGGTGGCTCTTCTCTTTTGAGGCACAGTGGGGGAATCAAACTCCTAACTTCTGCAGCCAGATACCAACACAAGTGAACTCTCCAGCCATCACTGTAAAAATTACTTGCAGTGAAAAAAATTCTCATAGTGGCATAATAGCTACTAAAGGTTTTAGGCCAAACTCCTATTTGGGAAAACAACGTGTGTAAGTGGAGTGGTGAAACAGTTTTTCCTTCATCTTCTCCCTGTTGTATGAGCAGGCACACAACTGCTTCCTTGTGTTATCAAACTGGCCATGCTTATGTTAATACCCCTACAGAGTGTCATTTTTGCCAAGAATCTTGCTATATGTATATGTGCATTCCACAGGCTGTTTTAACTGGAAAATTCATCTGGCCATGGACAAGTACACATTAAAAACAGTGGCTAAAAAAAGAAGTAGGCTTCTGGTCCCAAGTGAGTCAAACCCCCATGAGGAAATGGCAGGAATATAATT
Source organism: Pogona vitticeps (assembly GCF_051106095.1). Lineage (NCBI taxonomy): Eukaryota > Metazoa > Chordata > Lepidosauria > Squamata > Agamidae > Pogona > Pogona vitticeps. Next base: position 105,785,928 of record NC_135786.1, on the reverse strand, counting down.
CTGAATTACTCTTATCACAATATACATAGAAGATATAAGTGTCCTAGCCAAAAAGTCATTTCATATGGTAGCTGTCAGAATCTGGCCGATACTGCCCTGGCAGCTGCAGGATTGGAGCCAGCCTGACCCGGGAATGGCCTGGTGTTTGGAAGTTCAGGCCCTGGCCTGCTAGTAGCTGCTGGGCCACTCATGAGGCTCACCTGGAAACCTAGAGGGAAGGCCTATTTAAGGAATGGTTCTCTGTTCCAGAACTTGTTCCAGCAATAAAGGTCTTTGGCTGTGCTGACTTTCCTAGTGCCTTCCTGTTCCTGAACTTAAGTCCCTGTGTTCCAGTGCACCTGTTCCTGCCCCCTGCTTACTTCTGCCGGCCTCCTGCATCTCAATACCTTGTTCTGGCTTTGTGCTCCTGCCTCTGCTTGGTCATAACCAACTGTGCAGTGAGTGTCTTTGGACTCAATACCCTGTGTGGTGGACTGTGCCCTGGTGCATTTGTCTCTGGTGAGAGGCTGCCTTCCCTGGGTCAGAATGGCCCTACTACTGCAGCTGCCAGGGTGGTATGAGTCAGATCCTGATAGTAGCCATCATGCAGAAGGCAATACAGATTGTCATCTATTTATTTATTATTTAAACTGCAAGGATTGTCTGGAGGTTTGGAAAAGCAGATAGCCTAGAATGCTCTGCATTTTCTTAAACAGAGTTTGCCCACCTTCTTTCATTAGTTTGTGACTGTTATAAAAAGCCAATGATGGCCATACTATTCATTCTGGGGTGAACATGCTGACTGAGACTATCTCTGCCTGAAATGACTTCACTAATTCTGAACTGAAATCACTTCCTTAGCCCCCTCCCTTGATGAATTGAGAGAAAACAAACTGATACTTGTTTGTTGTGATGATGTGCCAGCATTATGGACTGGCCGTGTGTGTCTAGCAGTTTGGCAGCCACTGCAGTAGCTCTCCCAGTTGGACTTCATGTACTGGTAAAAATTCCATAAGACACTGACTCCTTTTAAAAATAGCTGCATGGCAAGCAAGTACAACACATTCCTTGGTTCATTTTAAAGAAGAACTTACCCCAACTCAAACAGCTTCATAAAAGGTTTTCTTTAAATTTGAAGGCAAGAGAAAGTAAAGCTAACAGATTGCCCATCCCTACCTCTGATTTGTGTACATATTGTCAGATGGATGTTCAAAAGAGTATTACTATGTGGAAAATATGGTAACTAGAGTATTGAGGGAGGCAAAATAATAAAATTTAATCTTTGCTTTTAAATTTGGTGGGTCATTAACATAGGGCCATTTTTACTTCAGTTGCAATCACCAAGAGAGCAAAAAACACAATTATGTCTTGAGGGCTGGCAGCTATATATTCAACTTTCCTTCACTAAGAAGTATTATCCTTTACTTAATGTGAATGAGGATGTAGTTTATTTTTGTGTGGGTTTGATGTCATGCATAGTTTGACTGATTTAGGGGCCATATGCACCTAATCAATGTTCAGTGATGTGTCAAAGGCATCAATGAATCTTTAAGATGGAAGAGTTGAGAGGTATGACTTTACAATTCTCAGGTCTGTTCAGGAAGCTGCCTCCCAGTTTGGACACTGAGAGGACTCAAAGAAGGGGAAGAACATGCAATCACAAATGATCAAACTCTAAAGGAATCATGGAGAAGACTATACCACTTCAGGAGGGTGACACTACTTTAGAATATGTGGAACAATCAAAATCTATAAATCCCAGAGAAGGAGGGAGAAAAGATCAAATCCTTTCCTTCCATACTGGAGTTCTTTTTATACTTCATGTAGGGTACAATTAGCTAACCTGTACATGTTTAATTAATTGTGTATTTGCAGAGTATGGGTGTGTTTGCGCATGCATTCATTTGTAAAAACCTTGGTAAGATAAAGGTGCATTCCATGTGTATGCTTTATTCTTATTTCAGATGCCTAGACCTGGATGATTTACTTACCAATAACATGATTATGTTTATTTTTATAATCTTCACAAAACACATTTCGCTGTCATCTTCACATAACATGTATTGGAAAGTTATGTAGTTGGAGATAGTTACTAGAAGAATGATTCAACCTGCTGCATGTTTCCATTGTTTGTAAGCTAAGATTAATCTTCTGCCATTTGTCACCAGTGAGGTGGTGTTTCCTTTTTTTGACAAAGAGATGACAAATGGGAGCTTGTAATAGGAAAGAAACCACAGGCATTTTCAAGGGAACTATTATACAGGCAAAAATAAATGGCATTTTAAGGTTTCTCGGGCATGTGCATAATGATGTGACAATTGTTTTACATGGAGATAAAACTCTGTGAAAATACTGTAGGTCGATATGGTCATTTGACAAAGAAAGAAAAGGGGACAGGACCACATCCTGGAAGTAGGTCTGTGATGCACTGGAAGCAGGAACAGCTGTTGCAGAAGTACATTAAGTATTAATGCATGTACCCCATGTAGTAAGAATGTGCGGCTTCCGATGCTAGATGAAAAGGCACTGTTATACAACAAATAGTCCTCCTTACCGGCTGACTGGGAAATAAGACACACTCATTGCAATACTTCTGCATTGTTACACATGTGGAAGCAAATGACATAATTTTCAGGGCCTTCTAACAGGCAATTAATGAGTCACCACAGGATGTCCATGCTAAGCCGGCCAGCATGGACATCCTGGAGAATCACAATAGCAGCTTGCTAATTTTCAGCTAGAAGCAACTGAATGTTATACCATTTGCCTCCTGCAATAGGATTTCAGCCACTGCATTATAATGCTGCAGCTGTACATTGTGTGGAGGCCTTTAGGTTCTGCATAGTAAATTTCCTTTTGAGGTTGTGATGTGTGTGTGTGTGTGTGCAGTCCAGGTGCCAGCTTCTCCACAGAGGAACAGACAGCTATTGCCAAGGGAGCTAATTGTGAAATGGTCCATTCAGGAGACCATATCCAGTTCTGTTACAGCAAGAAATGACCAGCTAAAAGTCAAACTCGTTCTTATATGAAACTCAATTCACTCCTTGCTGAGTCCTATTTCCTCCTCCTTCCCCAGTGTTCTGTACAATTTCCCATGTGTCTTAAACAGAGTATAATGTTAACTCCCATTCAATGTAATTAACTTCCAGTGGTGGGGCAGGAAAAGGCTTGGAATGACAATATGAGGATTTATCCTGCAAGACTACCAGTCTTAGAAGGAGCCCCATGCTTCTTATAACATGCACATCTCTTCTGAAAGACATGGGATTCAGGGCACACACAGAAGTAGCAAAGCCATTTTGTTTTGCCTTTGACTGACTTCACTTTTGTCTTACAGATCACTTTCTTGTTCCTAGCCTTAATCAAAGTTAACATGAAGCAAATGCCATGGGAAGATAAAAGCCTTCATTACAGTTGACCTTTGTGTAATTTCATTTCACAGTCACTTCTCTTTCCTTCAATTGTAACTATGCAATTAGTAGTAAAAAGAGATAAAGGGCAATATGTTTTCCCCTAGTACCTTGGAAAAGGAGGGGGTGTATCTGAATTTTAGGGAAATTAGATAAGGAACAAAGATTTTTCTTTTTAAGGACCCATAGTGGGATGTGCATTTCAAGACATGAATCAAAGGCTTCCACAGGCATAGATGCTTCGAAACAGCAGGATTTTTTTAAAAATCTTTCAACAAAGGTGCCAACTGTCTTTCAAACAACATAGAACTTGTACGCTAGGAGACAAATGGAGGCCTGCTTCATAGCATTGCAGCTCACAGAACCGTCACATCTTTGGCTTGGGCTTATTCTCTTCTCATTTAGAATGCTTCATATGTAGAGAGTTAACCTTTCTGATTGAACTTTTTTTAAAAAAATCACAATCAAACTGTAAAAGGATTCTCACTGTGACAAAATGTAGTTAGCTTCCAGCTTATGTGACAAATCACAGTTAACACAGCCTCCTTGAAAATCAATATTTCAGTGTTGCCTCTCATGAAAGTCTGTGATTATTGCACCACAATTGTATATGTTAATAATACTTTTTTTGTCTCAACAAGCCTAGGTTATAGTCGAAATTTGATTCAGGATTGCTTCATCAGTTTTCCTGTGAAACCGTGTGCACAGTTTGAAGCTCTCCTATTCTGGGGAGAGGGGGATTTGAAAGTAATAGTGAACATATAATTTGATTTCCCTGCAGATGAATGCTCCAACTTTTGTTATAATTTGTCTCCATTTGCTCAAGTGACATATTTCTATGCCATTTAGACAAATGACGATATGATTCAAGTAAGAGTTTAATGTGGGAGGATTGTATGAATATCATATCAATATTCTAGGTCTGTGAAAATGTCCCTCAGATTCCAACAAAGCAAAACTAGGAAGGAAAATCATTAAATATTTTCCAGGAGATGGCCCAGTTGTGGAGGAGCAAATTCTTCCACAGCTTGAGTTTAAAGAGAATTGTTGGGAAATATTTCTTGGAAAATTCCCACCTGACTTTGAGACTGAGGATATGATTAGATGGGGTAATAGCTCACATTTTGGACCATTTGTAGCATGATCTGGTGAGAATTATTTCTTGACAATCATGTGATTCACAAGATATTGTGAACCAGTCCAACCCTGAACTAATCCAAGTTGAACCTTTTTGGTCTAGCAACAGGGCCACTTTTTTGGGGGGGGGAAGCTGGGCTAAAGTAATTGCTGCATGGATGGACCGGTCACTTTCAGAGAGATCGTGCCCAACAAAGCAACCCCTTCTGGTGCAATTGGATGTCTTCTTCACTGTCTGATTGCACCCTCTGTTAATATGAATAAAAATGGATTGTTCTTACGGGTGGATGAAAGAAGCAACTGGGTACAATCTCCTTCAATAATGTTCAAAGCTGTTGATTGGACCAAAACTTGCACTTAAAATTCTGCATCCTGTTTGCAGTAATGGTGGTGATGGGCAGTCCCAAAATAAAGGTTCTCAAAAAGTTCCATTGTGGTGAATCTATGAAATCCTGTGTATGGGGCTGAACTTGCAATAGGTGTTCATTGTGCAAAAATCTACATTCCTCTCCTTGTAAACTATATATTTTAGGGCTGATGAACAGTCCTTTGACTGACTCTAAACAAATTCCAGAAGAGTAATTGAAGCAGAATAAGATGACTTGTGTTGGCACAATTGTAAATATGTTTATACAGAAGCATGCATTTTTACCTCACTACCCACTAAGTGAGCTCAGAATCAAATTTTAAAGAACTTATTTTAGGGGTAAGATTTGATAGCTATAGCCTAAGACAGCTTACAGCTGAACTCAAGAGCAAATTGAGCGGCATTTTTTGTTGTTGTTGTGTTTGGAAAGGTTCAACAAGCAGGTAAATCTTTTTTATTCTCTCTGTGTTCATGGACTATGTTGATTTTCCTTACAGACACCAAAGCTTTGTAGCCTGAGACAAAATACACCTGATCAAAAAAAGATTCTTTCACAGGAACTGCAAGTCTCATCATCCCACTGAGTTAAGGGGGATATTTATGTGTATTGGTAAAAATTCAGAGGTTGATAAAACTGGGTTTTGTCCACGTAATGCACACATACTGCTGGACTTCCTTGGCATATCAAATTATATATGAATGTCAGATGAGCTACAATTTAGATCAACTGTAAGCCAACCTTTCAAATAAAATTAAATGCTGGATATGAATAATGATGCTGTCCCACTGTAGTGCAATGAAACCTTAAGAGGATATGATCCAAAGAGTCACTAGAAGATCATCTTCTCATTACCATATTCAGCGATTCACCACATCCTTGGCTGCAACTGCATCTGTGCCAACTGTGCCTAGCATCCTCTGAGATTTGAGCATTGTGAAGAGAACAAGAGCACAGGTGCTTCTACTGGTGAGCCATCACATTCATAGTTAGGGCCTATTGCCTAGCCCACCCAAAATCTAGAGGAGAGAGAAGCAGAAGCCATAAGGATTCACTCCCAAAAGAGTGGGACCCACACCCTGGGGAAAGGCGGGAGATTGTTTATCCCTGGTGGATGGCAGCTATAAAAGTTGCCTTGCCACCAATGGAGGCAGATCCTTGTAGAGAGCCTCTGCAATAGGAAGGTAGCTGCCAAACCCAGGCACGTAGGGGGAAAGAACCAGAGGCCCTTGTGGGAAAAGAGCATGCTCTTCTTGAGAAACCCAGAGAACAGGAGATTGATGTCCTGGTGGAAAAGAAGGGGGGGGGGCTCATGGGGACCATGAGAGAATGGTCTTGGACGTTCTGGATTGAGGAATCCTCAGAGGAGGACCCAGAGCCCACAGGGGAGTGGGATTATATTTAAGAAGACCCCTGGAGGAGATTTTTAGTCCAGCTGTGTATTCCCCAAGGGGGAGAAAGAGAAGTACAGAAGTCCCAGTGCTCATTTTACTGGAGGGAGAAAAAGAGGAAAATGAAGGTTAAGTCAGGAGAACAAACACCAACCTGAAGCCAATGCTAGCAAAGGAAACAACAGTGTGAGCATGAGAATGAGCAAGGAGAGTGGAGAACTGGGGCAGGCGTGAGTCGCTGGGGGAAAACTTCCCATCTACCTGCCCTCATTGTGGGCATAGCAGTCCTCCATTATAGGAACAATGCTACACCAGAGGGGCCTTCATGCCAGGGCCAAAGCTAAAACACTATTCAAGTGAACCCAGTGTTCAAAACTAGGCTCACTGCAGAACTTCTCAGCCTCATGGTGAAGTGAATTTGGAGGGGGGTCGGTTGAAATTTAAGAGCCAAACGTTGGACTACTGTTGTTAACTAAGACCAAAGACTCTGAACCGATTGCATATTTATTAGGTGTTATCCCACTCTAAATTTCAATAAACCTTTCATGTCATGAGTTTAAGGAAGAGAGGATGGAATACTGGCACCTCACTAAAATGGACAGGGATGTCAGGGCTCACAGGCATATGAAGGAGAATGTTCTCAAGGAACATAACCTCTGCTCTTGCTCCTCAAATAGTATGATAGTGTCACATGTTAGATAGTTGGGGTTTTCCATGTAGACCGAGGTCATGGTCTTCAAAGGATCGAAGAGAGGCTGGTGGAGCACTTTGTACCTCCTCCCTCCAGCATTTGCCCATACATTTTTTCCACACTCTCCATGCATTCTATCTCTGTGGTGGATACAAAATTTATGGCTTCATGAAATCATAAGATCATAGTCATCAATGACAGTCCTGCAATACTTCTGGCCTGGTTTTCTCTACATTTGGCCAAAGCATTAGCAGTGATACTTTTAAGAAAAAAATACAAATGAAACATCAGCACTGTACTGTTCAGTAATACAGTGGTGCCTCGTATAACGAGTGCACTGTTGAACGATGAATCCGCATAGCGATGCGGATTTCCCCATCGCTAATGCGAGGGCATGCTCACATTACGATGGGGGAACAGCTGTTCAGCGGTTCCAAAATGGCCACCGGAACACAAAAAATGGGTGCCGATACACCCAAAATGGCCGCCGGGACGCTTAAAATGGCCGCTGGTACACCCAAGATGGCTGCCTGAACAAGGGAAAACATCGGAGAACGGTGAGTTTTGGGCCCATTTGGAACGCATTAAACTTTGTTTAATGAGTTACAATGGGTTTTTTGGATCCGTTTTACGATGTTTTCCCATAGCAAAGGTTAATCTGGAACGCATTAACCTCGCTATGTGGGGCACCACTGTATATGGCTTCTGCATGTCATATTCAGTCTTCTTTAATGTAGTTTTCACAGCAGTCCTCTATGGAGCTCACAGACAGCTTTCCACAGGTTGACCCTTGAGAGATACAATAATGACTGAGGAATGCATGTTTACAATAGTATAGTTATGTAAGTGCATCACAGAAGAGCAATTTTAAATAGTATTAAATAATAAAAATAATCAAATAGAGATCATAAACTATATTAAGTCTCAAATACAACTTCAGGATACTACCTGTGATTTCAAACATGAAAAATAAATTAATTTAAAAGTAGAAAATCAAATTTAAAATGTCATGGGCTGTCAACTATAAAATATTGCCTGATGACCGCTGAGTACAGCTGGTCAGATATCATGTAGTGCTGAAGGTCAAACAGCAATTGTCAGACAGAAAATACAGTTAGAAATCAACAACAAAGTATTATCTGTAGTAGTATTAAGTATCTACCCAATCTTTCTGCCAAAAACGCTGCTCAAGACAGAAAAATGATGTGGCTCCGGTGGCAGATGACAGATCTTCAGTGACTCTCCCACTTCAGAATATAATATAGCATATCCTGGGATAGTATTTTAAGTTACTTCTAATCATCTAATAGAGTACCTAAAGGAGGGCTGTAAACGAATGTTCTCTCCACCAGCACTAACATACTCCAGCAGGGTTTTTTGCTCCCCTCTCCTGGAGAGACGGGCAGGTGGGTGTGCCAATAGACACTACTACAAGGCCCAGCCCTCTTTTGTTTGCCTAGGGACATTGCAAGTATGATTGGAAGTGATGCTATATATAAATAGGTCACATTGATGGGTAGTGTCGAATAAGAAGTAAGTATTGATAAATTCCCCAATAGGCACTTTGATGTTATTATGCCCAGTGTTGCAGCAACTAGGATACTGATATCCACTTGCCGGGATGAATGTGCATGGGGCGCCAATCCTGGATGATGTCCATCTAAATTCAGGAGCCCTGGATGGTGGAATAATGGGGAGGGTCTCCCAGTTTTAGCTGGGCAGGTATAAGCCATCCAGGGGACAGCTCTGATCAGGGGCTTGAGATTTGCTCGCTCGGGGACAGGGAAGGGTTAAGAGATACCCCTGGTGCCTGCCCCAGGGATCCACACTGTGTTCAGGGCCCTCTGCAGAATGAAGGAAGTTAAAAACAAGAATTAACAAAATGTGACTCTAGTTAAATCCACCACCTGTGTCTGTCTCTTTATTCTGGAAGTGGGAGGGCAAAATAACTCCATTTTATTCTTCAGAATTATTAAAGTAGACATATGACTTTTAGAGATTTTAGCATTGTAACACATTCTTTCTGCTGCATATAAAAGCCCTTTCTTGAGCAGAGGTCACTTTCACATTGAATGGAAACATACATTACTATAGCAATTCCTCATAAATAACTGTGGGAACATTAGTATCATTAATCTGAGTAATTATCAAATTGATACACACACAGATTGTGCCAATTAGCCTTTAAACAGTTTGGTACCCACAGTGAAGGGCTCATCTATTATATGAACAAGCTCTGCACACTTTATATTTGCTTAGCATAATGGGTAAATCTTCTGCATTTGATCCTCTTAAAACACATGAGCCGATAACCTTTCTCAGTTGCATCGTGGGGACTGCAGCCATATGGTTTCAGCTGTTGGGTCGTTGCAGCCCCCCACCCCCCCGGCAAACTGTAATCAATTCGTTTCGATGTCATTTATGAGTGAATTAAATAATGGAGGCACAGTGTAACTTCTTCAGCTAGCAATTAGAGCAGCCTGTTCTTTGTAGGACAAGGAAGTTTTAAAAATACCAGTAAAAAACTATATTGGTAAACAATTAAACATTAAATTAACAACAATTTAAAAATCTTTAAATGTAATAAATATATCGTTCATGATATACATGAACCTCATACACATCTTTTGGGGAGTACAAATGACAGGTTATTATCCAATCCAGTCAGCGGCTGATGGGGGATTTGATTCCTGCTGCAGACAGATACTTTTTCTTGCTCTTAACTGCAACTCTTTTTTTGAACACAAATAGAAAATAACTCATTCTACTGAGCCCTAAGTTACCTTCTTTGTGTTATTAGTCCACATTTACACAGTCCGTGTGCACAAATTGCTGTCCTTCTTAGATGTAACCTGGTTAAACTAGAATATGACAAGAAGATGGCATCAAATTTTTTTATACAGAGAAAACATATTGATATTTTTGTATCTGTACCCAAGATGGGTCCTGTTCTGTAAAACTATTGAGTGCTAAGACCTACCTTCCTATTCTCCTGCTGCATGCATCTGCCTGAATAGTTTGTGTGAAATGGTTTTAAAGCCTAGGAACTTACATTTGGCAGTTTGCACAAGTGACCATCCCATGACATCACAAGAACCAATCTTGTCACATTACAAGATCTCACAACCTGACCTCGGTTTTTGGCCCTGCCAACCATAGTACTTCCCAAAGTGTTTATTTTATGCTACTATAGACCAGAGGTGGGATTCAGAAGGTTCGCACCTATTCTATAGAACCGATTCCTAAATGTACTATTGGTTCTTAGAACCGTTTGCTGGCCTGAGATGAATGAAGGAGGAGGGGCCAGGTGACCAGCGATGAGCGGGGGGGAGGGGGGCGCAATTAGCTGCCTCCCTTCCTGCACCACACTGAACCGTCTGAGGTGGGGTGTGGGTGAGAGAGATAAAGCAGAGGCATTAATGGGGGAAAGGGGGGGGATAAGTCCTTGATGTCACTGGAGGAAAGCCCATGGCCTCGAGGCAGAGAGGGGGGGTGATTGACAAGGCATGAGGGCAGGACACAGAGGGAAAAAGTTTTGGGATGAGACCGCTTCAGTCAAACACCCAACCGTCCTCATTTTACTATGATTTTTTTCAAGTTAAAGGTACCACATAAGACTGTTGCTTATGTGGTACCTTTTTAAAAAAAAATCTCAGAGAATATCCAATGCATGAAGTGGTGACGGTCTCACTGATCCACGCAAGTAAGGTATGCAATAGAAAAGTCACTTACACCACAAAGAGATCAAACCTCCAAGCCTCATTTAGAATAACAAAGAACTCTTCCTCCTGCCCGAAAACTGACAATTTCAGGAGACAAATGGCACACAAATAGCCCACTCTGTTAGAAGGAGGAAGACAGCTATCAGTATTTTAACACTACTAAGATTTACTATTCTTGAAGGCCATATATCCAGGACCAAGAAAGGAAAACACATAAACATATCAATAGATAAGGGGAATTGAAACTCTTCTCTCCAGACATTCAGGCACATCTGGACCACAGGTCAACATGGGGGGCATGCGGAGGGACTCCAAGGGGGAGGGACCATCTTGAGAAGGCAGCATTCTCCAGAAAAGACATACATGAGAGCATACTAATCAAGCACTTGTTGATATTGGTTGTTGTGGGTTTTTCGGGCTCTTTGGCTGTTCTTCCTGATGTTTCACCAGTCTCTGTGACCAACATCTTCAGAGGACTGGAGTGTTGAGATTGGCTTTCAAGCTTTCATTTCTGAGATTACTTTCAAGTAAGTATGCTTCTTTTCGTTCATAGGATTTTTTAAAAATATAAGAGACATGTAATTTTGCATATGATGAAATACAGATATGTAGAATGGTACACAACCTTTCCAAGGTGCTATATTGACCAAAATGAGTACAGGCCATGCCATTTCTGTGGGGGGAAAAATCCCGGGTGTAAAAGGAGAAAGGAAGGCCATCCCCCAAACATCATCAGGATTGATTCCATTCTTTACAGGAGGGGAAAAGGGACGATCCACGCGTGGCGGTTTGTGTGTATGCATGTGTGAATTGAAACAGGTGTATTCTCCACGCTTAAACCATCTTGATCTCAAGGGGACTTCTCTTGCGTAAATACGGAGAGATCCAGGTTGTGCATAGATTAAATATCATAGACTGGAAGATTGGGGGGGGAAGAGTTTTTGGAGTGAGTCAAAGCAAGTTTAACTTCTATATGATGAATCCGGAGTTCTTTCCGGGGGAACACCCCAAGTTCTATTGAAGTTCTGTAAACCACCTGGCAGGCACAGGGCAGGAGAAATAGTTATCTTCTTGACTTCCCCAGGAAAGCAGCTCCAACGGATCATCTCCAACCCAAAGCAACACCCCCTGTTTGTTTCCTGAGTTTAGCTGCAATCCTCACAGTAGCTGCTGGTGGGAAAATCCATATTTCTAATAACAACATATTGCTGCGAGTAATCCCTCCTGTAATAATAATAATATGAAGCATTTGTAGATGGGCTGGTCTGGAATTGATAGTTAAGACCCATAAAGTTGACAAAATACCTGACCCTGGTGGAAACGAAAATTGTTAGCACCTGTTTGTTGGCATGGTTCAATACAGCTGTGGGCATTGTGGGACTCTCTTTCGGACCCAGCTTAGGAAGGTTGTCATGTTGAGTATCTGCGCGTTCAGATTTACCCCTGCATCCTGAGTGTATGCTGGAGGCTGAAGTAAACCAGAGCTGACCTCTCCAATGAATAGGAAACAGTTATTTGGATCCGTACTATCTGTGCGTTTGGTGGTGGTAAGGGAGACGACCTTTTGTGCTCTTTATTACCTTTTCCCATCCTAACCCTGTGCCTTGCCTGCTCCTGTTTAACTGCTCCAGGGTTGGAGTGCCCTGCTCTTCCCTATTATTATGCCATGCCTTTCATTCTCCATCCAATGCTGCTTCTCTTTGTTGCTCTCAGAGGATAGTTTAATCCTGTGTGCCAGTTTCCATGAACTCGCCCCACCACCAGCTTCCCATCCCTCGGCCGCCTTTTGTTTCTGAGACACTGTCACCAGACTGGTGTCCCCGTGTCCGTCTGTCTCACTCATGGGAAAAGTCATTTCCCTGCTCCCTCTTTCTCTCCCTCTGGGCACGGTGCCACCTAATTTGACCAGTTCCTCTGGCTGGGCACCTAAGGCTGCTCTCCTCCCCTCTTTGCCACTCCCCAAGGTGTTTCGGGAGGGGGGGAGCTTCATCCTTGAATAACCCCTTTTATGGCATGCCGGCGGGGGGGGGAGAGAGAGATCGGCATGGAAGCAGGGAATAGTGGGGTGCGGGGGGGACAGGCATCCAAAACAGGGAGGGCAGCAGGGGGAGGAGCATGGCGTGTGTGAGAGAGAAAGCTCGGCAGCCCCTCCCATGCTCAGGCACAGCTGCAAGTGCCCGATGCAGAGCCTGCACTCTGGGCTTTATGTGTGTGTATGTGTGTGTGTGGGGGGGAGAGGGAGTTCTGACTTTGGACAGCTGGAGCTCAGTGACACTGAAGGTCGCTGTAGGTGCCACAGTCAAAAGGACCCATCTGCCATGGTGGGTACTGTATGGGAACCAGGTTGGATGGGATGTACCGTGAGTCTGGTGTGCTGTGAAGACAACTCGCCAGCCATGCCACCTGTGCCGTGGTGCCATCAAGGGAAAGAGGGAACTGAAAGGAAAAAGCGGCCGCCGAGGGTGAGTGGGGGAGGTGGAGCCTGCCAGGGCTCTGAGGGAAGACATAATCGCCACCAGTGCCGCCACCAACACCAACACCCCTCAAAGCGACTGGCAAGGAGAAGCGGTGGGTGAGGGGTGGAGGGGAAAGATGGAGGAGGAGGAGACCTCAGAGGAGTCAGTAACTGAAGGACCGATTGAGGTGGTGGCGTTGAGGTGGAGTGGCGACAAATTGAAAAGAGACCATACCTTCCAAGCCAGAAGGAAGCGGGGGGGGGATAACTCCACAACAGGTGCACAAAGGTGGCCTCCAGGTAACAACAAGCAAGGGCTATCAGTCATTTCAGGAGCAGAAAAGGGGAGGGAAGCATTTTTTGCTGGTGAGTTATAGGGTGAAATAGGAGGTAAAGGGAAGGAGAGATGTGTCAGTTCTCTGTCAAACTTGGTCATAAACACCAACTGAGAGGTGTGTGTTTGTTTGTGTGTGTGTGTGTGTTTGGCAGATGCCCATGGTGATGGTAACAGCAGCGGTATGCCCAAACAGATACACTTATCCAGATGTCTTAATCACGTGAGAAGTAGTTGTGATGATAGGCAGTAGGGAGATCACTGTGGAAGAAACCCTCATCGGATCCCATTGTCCTGGGCATTTATTTATTTGTTTGATTGTTTGTTTGTTTGTTTGTTTATCTATCACTAGGACATAGAACCTGTTGTTAATTTATTTGAATCCCACCACTGCTATAGACTATTTTTCACATTCTTTGTCTGACAAAGCTTGCACAGCCATTTCCTCTGCTTTTTTTTGGGGGGGGGGGGGAAGGAAATCTCTCTGGTTTCATCCTTGTCTGTCTGCTTGTAGCTTTGGTTTAAGAGTTCCTTCCAACCAGTTCTTGAGCCTGGTTCAGTTTTTACAAGGCCTGTCTCCATTTGGAATGCAATACGTAGGTTCTTTATATAAAGAAGAAAAGAAACACTGCCGTTAATACACAGAGAACAAGTTTAGCATTGATGTTAGTGAGATATTTGAGAAAGGATCTACATCTATAGCTATAGTCTCACACATGAGCTGAGTACTCTGCCCAAAATGGAGTCTGTAGCTATCTTTCCATTGAAGAAAAACCTCAAGAAAAGTCTAATTTTGATCTTTGCTTTTTCTCCTTATTTTGAAATAAAACATTTAGAACGTGCTTCACTTTCCTTAAATCTTCAAAGACATTTGGACAAAGCTGTGAAGATTCTTTATAGTCACCTCGCCTGCTTAAGTATTATGTTCCTTGAGGATTACAAGGAAATGCTAAACCCAAAACTCTCTCTTGAGTGAGTGTCAAGAAGATAAGAGGACTTTGTCTGACACTAACTACACTTGGGCAGGGAGTTGATAGTCAAAGTGAATTCAATACTGAAATAATTATCTTCTGAAGTTGTAAAGAAGAGTTTGAGAGCTCACAGATCGAGACTCAGTTGTTACAGAAACATTTTGAGCCTTCAGAGTAATACAAAGGGATGGGTGAGAAACTCACTTAGTCAACTTTTTTAAAGAAATTGATTTTTCCAACCCATACTTCCTGCAATAAAATAAAGAATTAAACTCATTCTGCAGTTGGATGTACATACTGTACACTTCAGAAATTGTGATCCATGCTGTAAAAGAAAAAAGGACTTAACAGTGTGTGCTTTTGAAGAATGTGCTTGTCCACAAAAGCTCACAATATCAATCATAAAAGTTAGTCTTTAAGGTGCCACCACATTTTTGTCTCTTTTTTTCACTTTTGACCTTTAGAAAAGTGTGTAGGATTCAAAAAGGCACCCAAAAAGGCACTTCCACAGCAATGTACAATAGAAAAGGATCACTATGAGTCCAGATTTAAATTAATTTCTTTACTATATAATATTTTGTATAAAGCAAGAATTAAACAAGTATAATAAGCAGAGATAAACTCAACATGGTGCAGTTTCATGGAAGTTCTTTTAAAATTTAACAGCTCTGTAGCATGTACTGTCAGAGTTGTCCAGTGGATTACCTGTAGCCTCTTTGCTTCATGAGCTTATATAAAACAGGGCCTGAGCACAGAAATGCATGCTATAAGCAACTTAGCATCTGTTGGTCTTAATTAATTAATTAATTAAGTATTTAGCTCTAGAAGCAGTGATATATGTTAACTTTTCTAAATTAAAAAAAAATAAACCTGCTTGAAATAACAGGTGCCCTAAGCACACCTCAATAAATAGAATAGAATAAAGGCAACCTAGTGTGAGAACAACACCTAGAACATTGTTTAGGGTTCTGTGTGCTGTGTAGGAACATCATGATTTTGGTTGTAAATCCATGCAGATCAGAATGCTCCACTAATTGTACTAATTTATATTTTATGGCTCTTAGGCCAACAGGTTTGTAAAATATCATTGTTTCTTATACCTAGCTTTTGCATATCCTTTCTTGGGCACATCATTTTATTAGTTCTTTCAGCTGTCTGAATAATAGGCTCAAGTTACAGGAAGCCAGATTTTGGATGAATATAAGGAAATCTTCTGAACTGTTAAAGCAGTATGGCAATGGAACCAATTACCTGGAGATATGGTAAATGCTCCAAAACTGGAGGCATTCAAGAGAAATTTAGACAATCACTTGGCAGATATCCTTTGATCTGTATTCCTGCATTGAGCAGGGGGTTGGACCTGCTGGTTTTATAAGCCCCTTCCAACTTCATGATTCTATGATAATATATTGACTGGCTATAGTGATAGGAATGTTTTGAGGATACAGCATAGTGGACTCTGTTCAGAAAGTCACATTATATAGTATCCCATTTGTACCCAGAATATTGTCAGTTCAGGTTACTACAGTGCAATAATGTTTCCTAAAAATTCATTCAAATGAGAGAGCAAGCTTCCTATAGAAACAAATTATAATAAGAGCTATCTCGAGGGAGCTTTTGTTTATTTATTTATTTATTTATTTATTTATCTATTTATCTATTTATCTATTTATCTATTTATCTATTTATCTATTTATCTATTTGATTGATTGATTGATTGATTGATTGATTGATTGATTGATTGATTGATTGATTGATTGATTGATTGATTGATTTCTCTCCCACCCATCTAGACCAAAGGTCTACTCTGGGTGATGTACAAATTTAAAAAAACCCCACCAAAAACATATATTATTGTCATGAATTCAGCCAAAGAAGATCTGGAATCTGAGGGGTTAATTACAGCTGAGGAAAATGCTGGGCAATTAGAAGCACAGACAGCTGAATCACCACCAGATTCTCCTCCCCCAGTAGCCAGAGTGAGGGTTAAGCTTCGGCAAAGACTCATGACACGAAGGTCAGAGGATCACATAAATGCTTCCCACAGGAACATCTGGTCAACCAGTCCTGAGTTTTAACAGGAAAGAAAGCTTTTAGGAGTTTGATTACTGTTTTTGCTATATAATCTGCACCTAGAAGGCTTGAAGGCTTGTGGAAGCAACAAGTCAACACTCTGGCTCGCATCCTCCTCATAGGCATCCTTTGGTCTCGAGAGACTATGGTAATGTGCTCTGTATGGAGGACTTGGAATAGCGTCTATTGTTTTGACACTGTACGCAAAGCTGGCGTGTCCTCTCCAGGGCACGAAGCCTGGATAAAATAATATGGAGGATAAGCTGTTACCCAAGCAGAAAATCCCCCCTCTCCATGTCACTGAAATAGTCCAATAGAAAGGCAAGAGCCAATACAACTGGTTTCAGCGATGTTGCAGGAGTTGACAGAATGACACAAACTGCCCCTGGGACTCCGGCTCTGGATTTTGCCTCAAGGTTAACTCCTGAAGCCTTTTCCATTGGTGGATATAGCCATAAGGCAGTGGAGGATTGAAGTCAGAGTTTTCCTTCTCCTAGATGGGCTGCCTTCCAGGGCTGAATGAGTCCCACCTACACTGCCTGTTACCTCACGGCATGGAGGACGACGGTGGTGCCTCAGTGGTGGTTTGAAGTCAGAGTTTTCCTTTCCTAAGCACAAGCCACTGACAAAGTGCTGGATGAAGTTGCCTTTCATCTTCCATTTCTGATTATGGTGTCATGCCCCCAATTTAATATTTTCTTCAGAGTTGTTGTAACTTGTGGTCACCGGTGATCTTTCACCGCCACCTATTTCAGTCTCCAAACTTTTAGAATACTTCACCTGATATTTTGTTGGAGGAAAGCTCTTCTGCTTTTTGCACTTTTTGGTTTTCAGAAGTTACCACTTCATTGTAGAAGTTTTTGGTACTTCTGCAATGAAATCAGGCTGTTAAAGCAGCCTTTTAGGAGCCAAAAAAAAAAGAAGTATATTTTAGGATGCCCAATAGGATATTTCGGGAAACCTACAAGCAGAGTTTTAAAGGAAGTACCTGGAAGAAAACTTTCCTCAGCCACCTCTATGTCGGAAGCATCCTGCTCAGTCCAGTGAAATAGATTTGACTTCCTCACCCCAGTTGTTTTGTTGGAGGAAAGGTCTTCTGTCTTTTCCAC
This sequence comes from Pogona vitticeps, assembly GCF_051106095.1. Classification (NCBI taxonomy): domain Eukaryota; kingdom Metazoa; phylum Chordata; class Lepidosauria; order Squamata; family Agamidae; genus Pogona; species Pogona vitticeps. The sequence goes on along the minus strand of NC_135786.1, from coordinate 105,768,291 downwards.
TTTTTGGTTTTCAGGAGTTGTTGCCAAGCTGCTGTCCTCTGTTGAGGACATGATGACTCTACCTAAAGTTTCTGCTGAAGACTTTATAAAGTTGACAAAAAGTGACATCACAAAGTGTGGTCATGGTATTGTTACCCGGTATGGGGGTGCCATTCCGAAGGTTGCTAAGCCACATGGGTGTTGTAGAGTACCTGCACAAACATCAGTCCCGTTCATGGGAGGCAATAGGGCTGCAGCTTTAAAGAAAAACTGGGGAACAAACCTTTTCAAGCAACTCATCGGCGTAACTGGGCATCTGATCTTCCATATGTTGCCTAGTGCTGGTAATACTGCATAAGGCTCTATGGCACAGATAAGAAACCTGATGCCTCTTTCATGTTTAAGGCAGTTAGAACAGGCCTGAGGTATTTTGGGGGAACTATGGAAGTCTTAATGCAAACCTCTGTAGAGTAGTATGTTGGGAACTAGGCCAGCTGGAATTCTGGAAGCTTTAGTCAAAAAATCTAAACGGAGTTCAGTACATCTGCTCCTCAATAAGCTGACAAGATCTGCAGCAGTAGACATTAATAGTTAGGCAACCCCCACAGTGATATTGGACTGGCTTATTGGACTTTTGCCTGTTGAAACCCCCTGGGAACATGACAATTATAGGTCCAAGGTGGTGAAAGTACAGTGGTGCCTCGCAGAACGAGCGCACTGTAGAGTGATGAATTCGCTCTACGGTGACGCTTTTTCAATCGCTAATGCGATCGCAGAGCGATGGGCCCAATGGGCGAAAATCGCAGAGCGAAGGTCGGTAAGCGGTTCGCTTACTGACCTTCGCTTGCGACCCGCCGATCAGCTGTTCCGCGGCAACAAAATGGCTGCCGGAAGCCCCAAAATGGCCACGTGCAGCATTTTCGCACCCTCGTTAAGCGAGGGGAGGGCACGAAAATGGCTGCCGGCCATTGAAAAACATCGCTGAACGGTGAGTAAATCAGCCGATTGGAATGCATTAAACTAAGTTTAATGCATTCCAATAGCTTTTTACTTTCCGCACAGCGATGTTTCACACAGCGAGGGTTAATCCGGGACGGATTAACCTCGCTGTGCGAGGCACCACTGTATAAGAAATTAAGATATAGCAGGAGGGAAACCCTGCCCAAATAGCCAGGTTTTAAGTTTATTCCTGAAAACACCCAGAGAAGGATCCAGGCAGATCTCCACTAGCAAGTTGTTCCAAAGGTGAGAGGCCACTGCCGAGAAGGCCCTGTTCCTCATTCTTTCTTTCTGGACCTCCCTCGATGTTAGGCCCCTCAGCTGCCCAGCCCGGCTGGAACGAGTGACTCTAGCAGGACTGGGTGGAAGGAGGCGCTCTGCCAGATATCAAGGTCCTAAATCATATTGGCTGCATCCAGATCCTGATCTAAATCCCTAGAGGAATATCTGAGTAAATACTTTTTCTTCAAAAGACATTCAATTGTGTACAACTTTTTAATGTATGTGTGGGATACAGCTTGCTTTTAATTCTGGATACATTGGGACATCTGTATACCTTGTAATCACTCATCAAAATGAAACAAACTTTCCTATGTCATTACACACCATTTTGCTTTTAAGTATCTAATATTTTATTTAAATAATATTAACTACCATCCCTACTGTTGCATAAACATTTGAGTTCTAATGTGCACTGCAATTCTGGGTCAGTAGGCTTGGCAGAATACTTATATATATTAAGTATATATAAAGTATATATAAAGAAATTAGACAAATGTGGCTTGTTGCTGTGCAACCTATAGTGATTCACATTTTAAAATGTTTCCGGTGCACTTTGGAACATCCCACAAAGCCTACAAATCTGTGAGTTCTCTAGAAAAGATGTGTGTCTTCTCAGAACAAATCTCAGGATTCCTGAACTGAGTAGTAAAGCTCTCAAGTGAGATGAAGTGTTGGAATAAAGCAAGTAATCAGTACTAGAGATGATCCTTCTGTGTTTTAAAGGAAAACCCCAGTTTCCATATTTTGTGTTCTTCTGTTGATTACCAAAATTATAGTGATCGCCAATGATTTTGGTAAATAATAAATATTTTAGAGGCTTTCTTTTGGTGATTACCAAAAGAAAGCATCTACAATATTTACTATTTGTATTCTCAAGACAGGAGTATGCACAAAAGGGTTGTGTTTCCTTGCCTTCCATTGTGCAGCTGTTGTGCCCTGTTGGTGGAACTGAACTCATACTGTTGCTTTGAATGAAACAATATAAACTAGTTCCTCCATAGGTGGGAGTAGTTTCAAAGGGCTCATCAGAGCTTCAATATGCCAGAAAATACTAATGGCGAAGTATAACACAAACGAGCTGAAAGAGGTTTTCCTATTTGTGTAAAACAAAAGGACCAGTGCATGAAAAAATACCAGAGAAAGTGGTACCTCCAAAAAGACCCCAAACTGAAAGAAATTTTTAAAAAATCACCATGTGCATACCTAATCTGCACACATACATCAAGTGACATGTACATGTGTTTGTATGTGGTCAAGTAGAGAGTAGAGAGCTTCATGTCTATATGCACATTGGTACTCTTTGCACTTTTGCTTTGTGATGTTACTTCCTGCTCTTTCTTGCTCATAGTTAGAACTGCCAACATGAATACCTTGGGAAGTGGCAAACACTCCAAAGTTGGAGGCACTGAAGAGGAAAATAGACAACCATCTGTCAGATCTATTTGGATTTGAATTCCTGCATTGAGCGGGTGTTGGACTCAATGGCTGTAAGTGAACTTTCCAACTCTATTATTCTATTCGGTTCTTTAAAAAATGCTCAGCTTACAAATGCTGTATATAGAGCTTCTGTAACCATAATACAAAATGCCAGGAGATGGCCCAATGTTTTTCCTGCTCACATTGCCAGCAGAAAAAAGGAAAGCTTTATCATAATTGCATAATTGTGTACAAGAGAGAAACACACTCTTTAGCCTCTCATGTAAACTAATGTTGCCATGCCCTTTTCACAGAATGCAGACTAAAAAGCCATATTCCAGATTTTAAACCTTGTCCTTGGAGTTGGCAACCTAAGGACAATAAGTTATATTGTACCAAAAGCTGTACAAACATGTGGTGTGCATGCTGTCTAAAAGATGTTCCCTCATCTTTTCAAATTAACAAAAGTGGGGAGAGCTTGGAATTGGCAAAGATCATCAATAGAAATTAAGATCAAAATCATCCACATTCAGTGAAAGAAAGACAGGGACAAAGATCAACTCATTTGGAATATGGTGTCTGGCTACAGATACCAGACAACCAGAAAGGCAGAAAAGTGGCTGCTCAATCAAATCAAGTATGAACTCTCAAAAGAGCACAATTTAGTAAACTGACACTATCCTACATTGCATCTATACTGAAAATACAAAACTGACCAGGAAAGGCAACATTGTTGGGAAAAGTAGCAGGGAGTGGAAAGAGAGGAAGACCTCATATGAGGCAGGTTGTCTCAATAAAGGAAGCCACAACTGCTAGTTTGCAAGACCTGAGCAGAACTTATTGGAAAAGACAATATTATTCAGAAGGTGAGGAACAGTAGAAAGAGAGAACAATCTAAGAAGAGATGTTCAGATTGCCCCAGACCTTGAGCTTACTTCCCACTTGAAAACTTAAGTCAGGAGCCTGGTCTCAGAAACATTTACTGAAAGCACTCAGGTTGGGACAAACACAACTGCTGTAAGCTTCTGTAATGCAAAAAATACTTTGAATAGGTCTTACAAAATTGTATGCTAATCCCCTGGAGATACATGGCAAAACATCTGTTTCTGGAAGACTGAGCATTATTTCTTTAAAGCCAGACTGTTTTTTTTTTAACTTTTAAAATAAAACCTGTCTTTTGACATTCTCTATGTAATATTTCATTGCCCTACAGTCTGCCCAACTCAAAGTTTCAACAATGTATCTACTTTGGAATGCTCTTGCAGGTAGGCTATTCCGTACATGCACATCCTATAACCAAATCAACATCTTTTTTAAAAAGCCTTTTTTTGAGGATCAATATTTTAGACCATGCATCCTGGATTCTTTCCAAATGAAAAAAAAATGGATGGGACTAACATTACTCCTTCAAGTAAAGCAAGACTGGTCTTTTCAATGTATATTTTAAATCTGAGAATATTTTATGATCACTTGTTTCTGCACGGGGGGGGGGTTAAAACAGCTTTACTTTTTAAAAATCATAACTCAAAAACCCTATGCCCAAACTTCTCCAAGTTTAGGGAAACAAAAAAATCCTGTTGTGTAGCGATGTCGCTATGATTTGAATCTGACAGCTGTGCCAAGACAGAAGTTGTGTTCAGCAAGCAGTTCTACAGGCACAGTTGCAGAACTAACAGAATCAATTGCACAATCAGGCACACAATGTGCCTCTAAAACCCTCTAAAAAGTTCCACAATAATTTTTTTTGTACAAATTACAGTAGAATTTGAGCCAATATGTAATCTTTTCACCTTAACCCCAGTGGCCAAAGTGATTATTCCTTCTCAGTAATCACGTACTCTGCACTGAACTGCTGTACTCATCAAGAAGAAAATACCAACTAATGCTAAGATGAAGCACACCTGAAATTTACCATGCTCAGTTGAAGATATGAAACTAAAGGTCTTCCTTAATAACAGTGACAGCAGATGAAAGCGTCAACAAACAGAAGCGCACTATGTAGCTGTCATTTTGACAAAGTAAATTTTCTGCAGGCGAGACACTTAAATGTCATTGTGTTTTTATCTTTCCATCTAATATTGATATTTGTCTGATGTGTATTTTATGGCTACAATCCTATGCTCAATTACTTGGGAAGTAATTTGGACGTGAAATGGGGCTTATTTCCGACAGATTCCAGCTGCTTCTCTTTTTAGAACATGGTAACTAGAGTGGATAGGTAGAAAGAGTACAGGCTTTCCTACATCTAAAATTTTATCAGACAGGAAATCTGAGCATTTCATTCCCTTTTATATACAAATAAAAGACCAGGAGCTCTGTTCCCCACTCCCCCCTCTTGGCCTTTGACCATCCACATAGTTTAAAACAGTATTTTACAATTTGCAATACCTCTCCCAAGTGAAGGAGAAGGAGGAGAAGGAACTCATCTAGCAGCTGGGTCATTGGGCTTGCCCTCATGTATCTTTTCAGAGTCTAACAAATATTTCTGAAAATTGATTTAGGGTTTAACTAGACAGCCAAATTGTTCTAGACTTAACATCCACTTGCAAAAAATCAGGAGGGTTTGAGGCAGGAAACCACATTGCACATCAAGCTACTCAATTTAGCCCATTCCTCCATTTAAAGGGAAAGAAAAAAGAACTAAAAAGAACCCCTTTCCTGTCCTTTCTGTTCCCCCTCCATGGAGGAGCACAGGAAAGCTACCTTTAAAAAAAAGTGGCACATTGCTGCATTGACTTCCTACTGAAGCAGTTTAGTGCTGGCTTTTAAAGGGATTTAAACATAAAACAAAACAAAAACCCTCCACATCCTATTCTGTCTCTGCCTCCACAGGGGTGGGAGCATGAGGAAAGTTGGATTTTCTTTTAAATGTATTAATAACTGGCATCCTTTTAGTGTCCATCAGCAGGAAGGTTAGGTCTGCAGTGATTCACTAAGCCAAGTGACAGGTAAAGGATCTGCCTTGGGTTGACACCAGCAGTCACACATGCCAGAATTGAACCAAAACAGAACTGAGCCATCCCACCAGCAATAAATAGAAGCAGCAGCCATCCCTACCAGGGAGCCAAAAAATTGAGGGAGGCATGGGAAAGGGTTGGGCAGGTTTGCAATTGCTTACTGTATCTGTCATGTGGTTGCTGGAAAATGGAGCAAACAAGCTTGTTCCCAAAGTGGTCCAAACTGTGGGACAAAGCACAATCTGATCTCACCTTGAGATCTTTCTGTCTTTGAATACTATCATGATTTTTTTTTCTTCCTGGAAATGTAATAAAATCCCAGGATTTTACATCCAGAGTTATATACCGTGAGATGTCTCAATCAGAACTATAGTTAAGTACATGTTTCACGATCGCCTATCAAAATCAATGCAACTTTGACATATTGCATTGTTTTATTTGTAATTTTGTTAAAATTAATTATTCCATTTTAGACATGAACTTGCAGTATTGCAGCATTTCCAGACATGGAGATGTGTGAGAGGTGCTAGAAATGTAAGCTAAGATGCCAAGAGCTACTTCAGGCAAAGCCAAAGGCTTGTTTGTGCTGGTGAGAGTAATGGGAGTGCTCCTAAATTTGCAAGTGTGCTGTTTTGTAAATATCACTTGCCCAATACTGCCACACCAGTCTTAACTGTTCTTCGGATTTGCATTGTTTTCCTGGTGAGATGTCACATTGTCATGGGGTGGGGGAGAAGGGTCATGGAAGCCATGCTGTCAAGTCATGCTGAGCTTTTAGGAAAGCTGTCCAGCAAAGATAGTGGGCAAAATTCTTTTAGGTACACCAGTGGTTCCCAACCACGAGTCCCCAGATGTTCTTGGACTACAACTCCCAGAAATCCTGGCCAGCACAGCTAATGGTGAAGGTTCCTGGAGGTTTCAGTCCAAGAACATCTAGGAACCCACAGCTGAGGAGCACTGAGTACCCACCAGAATGGTGTCAGTCTCTTGAGCAAATTGATGCATGCTAAGAAGTTAGTGTAAGTATTTGCATACTGAGTCACCAAACCTGATACACAACAGCAGATACCTATATTTAATTCTCAAGTTATGGCAATTCACCAAAGAGTGCCACCAATTGACTTAATGGTGTGAAATCACAATGGGAATTAAGTTACTAAATAAATGCCACCAAGAGCTACAGTATGCACTTCAAAATCTTATTTATTTCAGTAAGATATGTCAAAAATCGATATCTGTAAATGCTTACCTAGAAGCCAGCCCCACTGGGCACACTGGGACTTAGATGTTGGAGTAAACATACATAGCACTCTACCATAAGTTTACAACTACCCTCAGTGGGCTTACCAAAGATTAATGCTGGCAGGGGAAGAAAAAAAAAACTTTTGGATCTCTCCCCCCATTCAGAATAGCTTACAAAGTGTAATGTTTGAGAAACAAATCCAAAGACCCCAAGGGTGTACAGAGCTAGCTGTGCAGTCCTTTGGATCCAAGTTGTCATAAAAAATGACAGAGTCCTGGGTGGGGGAAGAAATTTTTCAACTTCAAAGCTTATTTAATTGAGGCAACTTCTGTTTTCCAATTATATTGGGTGAAACTCTTGGCTTTGAAATAGATCAGTCAAAATGATTCTAACAAAGACTTGCAAAATCCATTTCTTTATATTCTAAAATATGAACATGGCAGTGGCTTTTAGAAAAAAAATACTCATAGAAATATATCTCTGACATTAGAAGCCAAGATTAAAGATGTTGATTTGGGACTTCTGTGAGTCTGATATCCCGCATGATGCAGTGGTGGTGGTGGGGGAAACCATTGGTGGTGTCCCTTTGCAAATCATCTTTTCTTAAAGTCAAAAACAATACAATCCTACAGATGTGTCAAACTGATACCACAATTAACTATAGACAAGACAGCAAGCAAAGCTTCACCATATCACTTTCCACAGATCTTTTTTTTTTAAATTGTGTTTTACCATACGTATTTCCACACATATTGTAACAAAATGTTTGACCTGGATTTATCGCAACAAAAGATAAAAAACTACAACCCAAATCCTTTTGGCTAGTAGAGGCCCATTGAATCAATTGGGTTTTTATCAACACATCTATAAGTTTCATTTATTCAGATGGGACTACTCAGTTACTTTAGCACAGTAGCTAAAATTGTTTGTTTGTTTGTTTGCTTGCTTGCTTGCTTGCTTATTTATTTATTTATATATATATTTATTTATTTATTTTGTACCCCACCCATCTAGATCAAAGTCTACTCTGGGCAGGTAAGAATAAGACATAAAAGTAATATAATAAAATAAAAACAATAGTGGCAATACAATTCAAAATGGCAAAGTCATTAGGTGATGACAGGAGGGAAACCCTGCCTAAAGAGCCAGGTTTTAAGTTTGCTCAGCAAGGGAGCGAGGCAGATTTTTGTGGGCAGACCATTCCAGAGGCAATGGGCCACTGCCAAGAAGGCCTGGTTTCTTGTTCTTTCTCTCTGAGCCTCTATCAGTGTTAGGCCTCTCGGCCGCCCATCCTGACTAGAATGAGTGATTCGGATAGATCTAGGTGGGAGGTGGAGCTCCACTAGATATCTAGGCCCAAAACCATTTAGGGCTTTATATGTCATCATTAACACTTTGAAATCAATGTGGAAACAAATGAGCAGCCAGTGCAGGACAGTCAGAGTGGGGGAAATATGCTGATATTTTCTCACCCCAGTGAGAATCTGACCACCGCGTTCTGCAGCATTTGAGGCTTCCACATCAATCTCAAAGGTAACCCCATGTAGAACACATTACAGTAGTCTAATCTTGAGACTACAAGTGCATGGACCCGAGTGCTGAGTGCCCCAACATCAAGATAGGGATGCAGCTGAGCAATCCGCCTAAGATGGAAATAAGTGGAATGGATCACTGATGCCACCTGGGTTTCCATGGTAAGCGCCGGATCCAGATGGACACCCAACTGCTAATCTCACTCTTCATGCTGTCACTGCCCCAAAAGAGAGGGAATTTTCCAAACCACCTATGGCAGGGCCACCCACCCTCAGGACCTCCATCTTATCCAGGTTCAGCCTCAGTCCATTCCCCTGCATCCATTGCAGTACAGCCTCCAGGCAGCATTCAAGGGACAAAACAGCATCTGCTGTTGTTGGGAAAAAAGGAGATGTAGAGCTGGGTATCATCAACATACAGATGACAAGAAGCCCCACATCCCTGATGGCCCCACCCAGCAGCCTCATCTAGATATTAAACAGCATTGGGGAGATACTCAAGCTCTGCGGAGCCCCATAATTGAGACTCCATGGGGTCGATACACTCTCCCCAAGCTGTACTGTCTGAGGATGGTCCTCCAAGAAGAATTGGAGCCAGGCAAGTGCCAGACCACCGATTCCTAACTCGTAGAGCCTCCCAATGAGGATACAGCGGTCAATAGTATTGAAGACAGCTAAGATATCGAGGAGGACCAACAGAGGTGTTTTGCCCCTGTTGACCTCCCTCAACAGGTCATCAAACAGGGTGACCAATGCCATTTCTATGCTGTGGTGTGGCCTGCAGCCCAACTGGAATGGATCTAGGGCATTGGTTTCATCCAAAAGGGCTTGAAGCTGGTCATCCACCACCCTCTCCACCACTTTGCTAAGGAAGGAAACCGTGGCAATGGGACTATAATTGCCAATGTCATTCGCCACCAAACTTGGTTTCTTCCTAATGAGCCTAATGTGTGTCTCCTTGAGGGCAAGAGGATCCTTGCCCTCCTGGAGAGACCCATTAATTATTGCAGTGGCCCATTCAGTTGTTACAGGCCTGGCTGCTTTGATTAGCCAGGCTGGGCAAGGGTCAAGGGAGATGATGGTGCCACGACAGCAATCAAGCACTTTGTCCACCATATCTGGCATCACAGGCAGAAAATGATTACATCTCATCAGGCAAGGTGGAGCGCTGAATGTCTCTGCTCTGTCTACTGTTTCCAAATAGGGGGTAAGATCCCGGAGAATGGCCTCCACTTTAGATTTTAAAAATGTTGCAAATTAGTCAGGTGAGATGCTAGTGGGAGGCCGGTCACTGTGACCAACTCCAGACAGATCTCGTACTATATGGAAAAGTTCCGCCTGCTGGTTTGAAGCTTCGCTTATCCGGTCAGCGAAGTGAGATTGTCTAGCAGCCTTTAAATTCCATTGGGTCCTGTCCCCAAATGCACTCTAGCCTTCTGCTGTTCTGCTTCATAGTCACAGCTGCTGATTAAACCAGGGTGCTGGATGAGCTCTGCATCAGCGAGGGCATTTAGGAGCAATCGTTATTGACATCTCTGGTGGCGGCGGCAAGCCACCCATCAACCAGAGCCTTGACAGGAGCGCCACACAGATCATCCAGAATCCCTCACATAGAATCCTAGAATCCTATAGGATCCAGTAACCTTTGAGGGCAGACCATTAAAATAAGTCATTGCTCCCTGTGGGGAGGGAGAGCCACTGAGAGGTTGTGTTTGATTAGGTGGTGATCTGACCATGACAAGAGGATTGACACAAGGTAAGTCACCATCAGACCACACTTACTCCACTCAGTGGAGAACACCAGATCTAACATGTGACTGTCCACATGGACATGTTGGGATATGTCCAAGGGAGCCATTGTTTTAAGAACTTGAGAGACAGACCAGAAACCTCTGCCTCTGCATGGATGTTGAAATCACCCAAGACCAGAAGCCTCAGGATTCCAACCGTGTCATGGAGATGAAGTTCACCAGCTCTAGTAAGGAAATGGCTCAGGGAGTGCGGTAACCCAGCAAGATCCCAATACTATCCCTGGTCCCAATCGATACGTGGAAGGCTTCAAGACCTGGTGTCGCCACCACTGAGTGGCTTACAATCTCTAGAGTGTTTCTATAAACAATGGCTACTCCCCCTCCCTGGCCCTCCAGTCTACCCTCGTGTTGGACTGCATAGCCAGGAGGACAGGCAAGAGTCAAGGGAACACCCCCTTCCCTGCTCATCCAAGTTTTGGTTATACATGCCAGATCTGCATCCTCCTTCTGAATAAGGTCTTGAATAATCTGGGACTTGTTGGATATAGATCTGGCATTCAACAACACCAGATTTAAAGTGGTGGGACAGCTGATCTGGCTACCTTGAGCCTGACAGGTGGTCACAGTGGCAGAATAGTGAACAGCCTTCAAATATCTGTTCACCCTTCTTCTGAACTGAGTAGGCACTGTGCCATTGCCATATCTCCCTCTACCTGTAATCACTTGGATGTTCAGAGAACCCCCGCTTGGGGGGGCATGCCTTCCACTCCATCAAACAAAAGGAAAGAAAAGAAAGAAAAAACACCAGAAAAAATAACAAATTAATAAAAGTTAACAACAACAACAACAACAACAACAACAATAATAATAATAATAATAATAATAATAATAATAATTAAAAAAAACCATAACATAAAAATACACATTTAAATTAAACAATAATAAATTTTTACTACAGCAAGAGGATTTTAGCCTATATTGGGCAATCAGTAATATCCAGAAGCAAAGAACAAATAAACTAGCTTGAGCTGTAAACACTACCTAACTGGTGTTCACATTCTTTTTTTTTTTTGGCAGAAAATCTATAGAAAGTAATACAAACAATCATAATAGTCTTTACTTTATTAATATGCCAGACACGTCTTGATTTACTGAAGGGAAAATGACTTATAAATTGTATAGATATTGTCCAATTACATCATGTGTATCAGAAATAATCATTCAGTGTCTTGTGGACCAAATCTGGCCTCCAATCAATTTTATTTGCCCCCTAGCAACTCTATCAACCTTTAAAAGGAATGGAAAAAACATTTTCCCTAGCAACTAGAGAAAGAGAAGCAATTCAGGTTTTGAAGTGTGGGGTGATTGAGGGGCAAGATATCAACCAGCACTCCCCTTTTCACTCTTTGGAAGTTCATCAGGATAATCAGACTCTCAGGATTTATAATGAAATGCTTGTATTCATGTTTCCTTGAAAGAAAAGTATATTGTTCAAAATAGTGCATACATTACTAGCCAAATGTTACACCTGAACTGAATGAAGCACTTCGGTACATTCAAAGGCTAGCAAACACTTCACCTCCAAACGAGGTGGGCTATTCCACACTGAGTGATACAACTGAGGCTCCTGGCTAGTGAAGCCCCAGATCCAGGAGAGAAAGAAGCAGGAACTGCAAAACTCATCATAGCAGACAACCAGGCAGGGCAATCCAAAGTCATAATCCAAGAAACAGCTATAATAGTCAAGGAGCAGTCAATATAGAGCAAGGGATTCATTCATAGAGGATCAAAGCAGGGAACTAGCAGAAAAGGGGGGCAGGGAAGCTTCTAGCAGATTGAAAATCCCACTGAGCCAGGTTTAAAGCAGTGTTACTTGTAACCTCTTCCAGTACACAACTCTAGGTGCTCAGGCAGCAAATGTAAGAACCACAGAGTTTGAGAGAAGCGAGAGTCCATTCATGAGGAGACCACTTACTCCCAAGGAGGCCTGTACTCACAAAGATACCTTCTCTGTAATCAAGCACTCTGTCTTATGGCTTCCAGCTGGGCTCAAGCCTTCAGTCTTCTTCACTCCTATAGACTGAGATGTCCTCCAATATTCTCCTCAAACTCAGTCCTTGCACTCCCATCACCTACAGGCTCAGGGGCCAGGTTCCCCAAGGGTCTGAGATCTCCAGGGTCAAGTTGTCAGGATTTTGTTCTGTTTGGTGAACAGGAAGTTAAAATTTAATATTGTAAATGAAGTGCAAGAGTCACTAATGTAGAGAAAAAGCCAATGTAATGACGTACAGCATCCAGGTGAAGCAAGATGATGTAATGCTTAATTGTTAACAAGACCAGCTAGCTGTAAATGGAGAAATGTGATTGGTTGTTCTGAGTATAAATGTAACTGAGACAGAACAGACCTTACCACTCAGCAGTAAGTCTGGTGGTCATTTACTTCAATGTCAATGCTCTAAATGTTACTATGCCAAATGTATCTTGCTCTGTTTAGCCATAGTCAATATAATATATTCTAATTACTAAGAACTCTCTCATGTTGTTTTCTCCCCATGTCTAAATCTGTAAGTCACTAAATCCCTAAGTCTCTGACTTTGCTAACATTAAAGTGGGATTCAACCAGACTCTAGGAACTTTTCTTGAGGCCAGTGCCGCATTAAGACTCTGGGGGTTTGGCCCCATGACAACACAAGCACGTTCTCTACCTTATCAGGATCTGTTGTGTCCAGTTCTTTAAGTTCCTTACTGGAAGATGTCTCTGCTGACATTATGACTAGAAATGGGCATGACGGTTTGGTGGTTTGTGCCAGTTCATCGTTCAGACATCTAGTGTTTGCTCCTGCCCTGCCTCCTTCAGTAGGGGCCCACTCAGACAGCACCTGTATGAGGAAGGGCAGGGAAGCTGGAGTACTGCCTCTGAGTGGGCACCTAACAGAGGAGGCAGGGCTGGGAAGCACCAAACAACTATTAGTTCAAAGGCCGAATAGGCATGAAATACTGAACCAGTGGTTCATACCCATCTCTAGTTATGACTGGGAACAAACTGTCAGGATTTTGTTCTTTTGGTGAATAGGGAGTTAAATCTTAATATTGTAATGAAGTGCAGAGTCACAAATGTAAAGTAAAAGCCAATGCAATAACTAACAGCATACAGGTGAAACAAGCTGATGTAATGCATGATTGTTAAGCAAGACCAGCTGTAATAGTAAAATGTGATAGATTGTTCTGGGTATAAATGTAACAGAGACAGAACAGATCTTTGCCACTCAGCAGTAAGTCTGGTGATCATTTGCTTCTATGTTGTTATTGCTCTGAATGTTGTTATGCTAAATGTATATTGCCTTGTATATATGTATATATGTTTAGCCATATCTAATATACTATATTATAACCACTAAAAATTCTCTCATGTCATTTTCTCCCCACATCTAAGTCTCCTACTTTGCTAATTGGGAGGAATGGAAGCAGTCGGATAAGAGACTCTATATAACTAGTGTCCTAGGTGGGCACTAGTTTCAAGGCTTGTCTTTCATAACAGAGTGCTCTTGCCAAGCTTCACATTCAACCGGACTCTAAGAAGTTTTCTTGATGCCAGAGCCTCATTAAGCCTCTGGAGTTTTGGCCCCATGCCAACACAAACCATCAAAATGGCAGTTTGTCCTGGATCATAGTTCATCAAGGTTGACTAACCATGAGACATGAATTTCCTGCCCATGAACTGACGGACCAGGAATTGTTTCATTGATTTGTCTTATTTCTTGTTTTAGACAGCCTGAGTCTGTTTTTTTTTTAAATGCTGAGTCTCCACACCTCACAACCTGCCCCCTTGCCCTCTTCCCACTACCCTGTTGCTTCCCTACCTTGACTGCCGCTGCCGCCACCAGCCTGCCAACATGGCCTTTGTCACCATCCTCAGTGACACCACCTCAACCTGCACTGCTGCTGCTATACACCACCGCCCCACACCGCCACCCACTGTGGTGGCCTCTGCCACTACAGCTTGCTTGTAAGAGAAACCAACTACCCTTTGCAAAAATGGTGGCTGTGGCTTCCCTTAGGGCAGGGAAATCATAGCCGCCATCTCTGCAAAGGGCCGACCTGTTTCCCTTATAGCAGGCTGCTCTATGCTAAGCTGGCATGGAGACTGGAGGCCACAGTGGTGGCCAAGGTAGAGAAGGGAAGGAGGCAGAGGGCAGGCTATGGGGGCAGGCAGCTGTGGAGAGAGCTCTCTGACTATGGGGCTGCCAGTCAGCTGTCAGGTTAGCTTTCCCTCTCTGCCTATGGGGGATGAATAAGAGAATGACAAAAACAAAGGGATGAATGGAGAAATATTCACCCCTTTGTTTTTGTCAGGGTCTGTGGGACCGATGATACAAAGATAAAAAATATTAAATGAATGAGTGATTTTTAACAAGTATTATGATTTGTTTGTTTTTTTAATTCATCCCGATGTCTAGTTACGACACCTGGAGACTGTCAAGAAATGATATGAACAGCTTCCCTGCAGTTTCAAGATGTTTGGCCTATGCCAAGAGATACAAATCCAAAATTCAAATTGGTTTATGAATCTTTGGATCCCTTCCCCTCAAATAGACTGTGCACTTTAAGGAAGAGTGTGTTTTCATTTTAGAGTGGTACTTTCATTTCCTAGGCATGCCTGCCGTAACAGCACACAGCCAACTCCCAGATGAGAAATGAAGGCCTTCACACATGCTGATGTGTAAGCATAGCACTGCTCCACAGAAGTGAAGCCCTTGGCAGGCTAGTGCATCTCATTCATCTGAAAGAGCCATACTGTTATGTTTAACCAGGCAGACTGCCAAAGGTTTGCTTGTCAAGGTCAGTTTTAGCTTTCCAGAATACAGGATGAAATGCTGACCTTTCATTTATCAGAATAGGGAGAGAAGAAGAAAGAATCATAGTCAATGTCAAAGAGGCAAGAGTCAGTGCAGAAAGTCACTTATAAGCAATAAACAGAGTTGAAGAGAAGCCAGAGTAAAAGGAATTCAAAGCAAAGATGAACAGAATTGGTTGCAACAGAATGGGGTTCTTAATGTTTCCAAGCAGGAAGCTATGGCTAGAAAGGCTGTTTATTATGGATGGGAGTTTCAGGTTTTTTAGATTACAAATCCCATAACTCTCCATTCTGGGAATTCCACCTGACAGGTGAAATCCTTACAGACACCAAACTGGCTTATCTGGAAGGCACTGAGGCTGAATTAGGCCTAGCTACACCTAGCTTCCTTCTCATAAAGAAAGCTCCCAGTTAGCACTTGAGAAGGAACAGGAAGCTTGAGTGAAGCTAGGCCTAGTTCAGACTCAAAATCTTCCAAGTGAAGCCTTACTCTATGTTAGCTATATTAAAGTGTCTATAATATGTCTGTGTCAGGTAGAATTCCAGGAAGTAATCCAGAAAGCCTGTTTCTTCTCTTTATAGTTATTGGCTTTAGCCCTTCTCTGTTCCAGTTGCATCTACTCTGACCACAGGTATTGGAGGTCTTCCCCAGCAGTGCCTCCTGAATCAGTGTTTGTTCTACAACATCTTGAATGTTGGGGTTTCTCTGAGGCAGATGGGTGTTTCATCCACTCAACTTTCCTGCCCCTCCTCCTCTAGTTTGAGTGGCTTCCCTTTTCCTCTGTGACTGGTCTGGACCCTTCTTCTGAGGACTCACCCAGGTAAGGCATTATACCTACAAGCTATAAAGAGCAGCCTATGTGGCCTTGGGTAAACTGAATAGTCACAGGGCTGCCCCAGAAGAAGGGAATGGTAAACCACTTCTGAGTATTCTCTACCTGGAAAACTCTGAAAAGGGTTGCACTTGGTGGCACATTGTTATTATAATATTATTATTACTCTACGCATACACACGATATACAAATGCAGACAACACGCTTATGGGACACATTTCAGTCTTACTTATTAAAGTTTTTAAAGATAACCTCAAATATAATTAAGGCCGTGAAGAAAGGTAATTTTAACTCAAAATGAATTTTTGACAAAGAATCTCAAGCCTTCATAACTACAACAAAAGTGAAGTAAAATGAAGCTCAAATATGATTTGATTAGCACTTGTCAGTTAGGGAGAGAATGAGGAACAAGCCTTGATCATTTGGGGAACATACAAAACATAAGAAGCGAGAGCCAATGCCAGTAAAGCAGAACAATGAGCTCTCTTGAGCAATCATTGAAAATGAAAATGTTGACAGCTTATTACTGAACTCTCCAAAGGTTGTTAATACTGTTTTCAGTAATTTTATGCAGAGTTGAATGACCCTTGAGTCAAGGGAGCAAAGAATGACAATGAGTCTGATGTGGAACATTCAGCCGAGCTCAGAAACAATGTACTAGTACACTGCAAAAAAGCAGAGACAAGGAATGATGGGGGATAGAGGCAGGAATTATTCAGGAAATTTTTCTTCTTCTTTGCATCACAAGCTGGGATTTGCAAATCAGTACAGATAGTTGCAATTTTGATAATTGCTTATAAAAATCCAATTCAAACTGAATTCACTATATCCCGTTTTTAAACCCAGGTAGATTAAGGCCAATTAAATGTTGATTAAAAAGTCAACAGTTATAGACACCCTGTTGATCCAACTCTAGTTGGTAATGGAAAATTAATCCAGGCCAGTTGGGATGCCGCAGATCCTAAAAAATAGTGCTAGTCTTCACAAAACTCTTTTTACTTCCTCTGAAACTCCTCAGGTATATTGTACCTCTCTGTTCA
This sequence comes from Pogona vitticeps, assembly GCF_051106095.1. Taxonomy (NCBI): domain Eukaryota; kingdom Metazoa; phylum Chordata; class Lepidosauria; order Squamata; family Agamidae; genus Pogona; species Pogona vitticeps. Next base: position 105,751,404 of record NC_135786.1, on the reverse strand, counting down.
CAAAGCAAACAACCCGTTGTTCATGAGAATTCTGTAAGAAAAAACATGATTGCTAGAGCACCATATCTTGTGTTTCCCAGCAGCTGTTGCCTTTAATGTTGGAGCCAACACACAGCTGCCCTGACTAGTAACCAGGTTTGGGGCTGTTCTTATTTTAAATATGCACCCGTTACAGTCATCAGGATACCTTATGGTAGTGTGTTTCAGATGTTAATGCTGTGCCTTCTGAAGAAAATATACCTTTCCAACTGGAATAAGGCACGTGTAATTAAATAAATCTATCTGAAAGAGCTATACTGTTATGTTTAACCAGGCAGACTGCGGCCTCAAGTCTCCGTGCCAGGTTAGCATAGAGCAGCCTGCTATAAGGGAAACAGGTCTGCCCTTTGCAGAGATGGCGGCTATGACTTCCCTGCCCTAAGGGAAGCCACAGCCACCATTTTTGCAAAAACTCTGTGCAAGTATCAGTCAGGCTAGAAGTCAGACACAGTTACAGGTGGTGTGTTTATGTGGAATAACCTGTTTTTCAGTTGTATTTCTGAAATACCAACATCTTCTGAATTGTATCATCATTGCAGATGCCCAAATATACATGAAACTCACTTTTAACTCCTGGCCTGGTCTAAAGGAATCATCTTGGAGAAGTGAGAGTAACAAGTGACATGTCACCTAGATTCTGGGGCATGGAAAATTTCCAACAGGAACACAAGACTGGGAGATCTGCATAAAGAAAAATGCATTGTCATCAGACAGGGGCTGGACTTAATAATCCATAGAGTCCCTTCCAGCTCTGCAGCTTTAAGATCAACATCATCAACAACCAACAAACAAATTTATTTAATCAATCTTAGTACTAGATGTTAGGATTTCTTAAAAAACTATTTGTGTTTATTTTTAAAAGATTTCTCCCTTCTGAGAAGAAGGGAAATGTGATAATTAATTAAAAGGGGGTAATTTAACACATGCCAAAACATAGATTGCTTCATTGAGAGGCCAGAAATGTCTTTAGCTTTGTTTAAATGAGACAATAACCATTGAAATAATTGCATAATTATTTAGATTTCAGCATGAGCATCTTAATGTCATTATGATTACTGGAAGCAGAGTTGAGGGTCCTGAAAAGTTAAGTATCCAGGAAGTAAAAGGAGTCACCTATCTCTGAACATCATCTACAGATTTGAGGTCTGGAATATGAGAAATCCCTTCCTCCACTGAGGTGAAGACCTAAACTGGCTTGGCCTCAGGCCATGTCCGTAACATCAACAGTATTTTAGTATGAGGATGATATTCTGGATTTATCCTTCCTTTCTAGAACCTTTATTCCAAATACACCTTATAAAATTTAACTGAAGCTATAGTCCCACTGGCAATTTGAAGCTATTTCTGTTCAGATTTTTAGAACATCAGGGTCAAGTCAAATTATGTTTAAAACTGTGACTGCTTTCTCAGCATTGAATGGAAATTGGTTTATTTTTGCTGATTTAAACCAGTTTTTGCATCTACAAGTTGACTCATTTCCACAAAACCACACTGAAATAAATTGATTTTAGAAGTGAAGTATTTTAAAAAGTACGTGCCAGCCAGTTAATTTTTTTTAAAAAAAAACTCGCTTTGTAAATCAATTTCACTCTTGCTTTGTGTGAATGATAAAATCTAACTTGATTTAAATCCGTGGTCAGGGGATGGGTAAATTACCCCAAATGGGGTAAAAATGAAAATCCTGGGGGTAATGAGGACAGTCGCGGCAGGCATTTTACCCCCAGGCATTTTATTTCTGACGATTCTGTGTGTAGGTGGGTGTTCTGTCGCGGGGAGAGCGAGCCCTGGTGAGGAACTGCACAGGGCACCTGCCTGTCCTCCTCGTCTCCAAAGTGTGGGGGGGAGGGTGGCGCACCAGGCCAGCTGGACTCTTTGCCTGGCGGAGCCCTGGCCGAGGCTCTCCTTCCTGCCTGCGCCCACCTGCTCAGTGCGCTGGCGAGGAGGCCCCCTTCCCAGCCCGCCTCACCTGAGCTCATGGCCGGTGGACCTGCCGGCCCTGTGGTGCCTGCCTCCCCTCTCCAAGGATGCGCTTTCCCAGTGGTGTGGCAGCTCCAGACTTGCTGCCTGGACAATGGCCACAGGTCCTGGGCCAGCACAGGAGGGGTGGGGGTCAGCCACGGACGGCAAGAGGGGGGTAATGTCAAAGTAAAGAAATTTTTTGGAGGAGTAAAAGGTAAAAAAGTTGCCTGACCCTTGATTTAAATGATGCTTAAATGTGGTTCTTATTGCCAGTGTGGCTGCAGCCTGACTCTCTTGTTGTTTCAAATACTCTTTTCTCAGTAGCTAGTAACCAAACTAAACCTTATCACTAAGAGGACAGTGGTTGCCACTACAGAGTCAAATACCGCAGGATTTGCTGTGGATATAAAACCAGTCTGCATGTATCTGTATTGTTTTTATTACAGTAATTGACCAGCGTCAATATAAAACCAATGAATGAACTTTTAAATAAAAACCCTTATCTCATGACACAAAGGTCAATTTGAATCAGTCTGACTCTCTTTGATCCCAATGTGAAATTTGTTTTTTCCTCTGTCCCTAGGGGCTTCTACTTTTTTTCAAGCTGGAATGATTGGATCAGTTGCTTCATTCTGCAAAAGGATGTGAGGGCATGACTGTGGGTGGTATTCTGGTGAAGTACTAAACTGGGATGATATTTTGGACAGTTGGAACACCCACTCCTGCAATATTTCTCCCTAGTTGCCCTGGAATGCTAGATCACCACTGCATGTTCTGAGACTTTGATGTAGGATGAGGTTTGTCCAATGTGGGTCTGAAGGAAGGTGGCTAAGTATTTTGCTAATTCATATGTTGCCGATGGCACTTACAATGGGCCTGAGTGGACTGAGTCTTTGTGGATTTTCAAAGACTCAGGACATTTCATAAACTCAACCTCAAAGACTGATCAGCTTTGACGTAGTATCCCTATTCACCAAGGTACTGATAAAGGACACTCTGACACTCATCCAGCAATTCTTTCCAGAAGATATCAAGGCCCTTTTCCAACACTGCCTAACAATCAGCTACTTTCAGTGGGATAATGAGTTCTATGAACAGACAGATGGAGTGGGCATGGGGAGCCCCCTCAGCCCAGTTATAGTAAACTTCTACATGGAACATTTCAAAAAACAGTCCCTGGCTTCGGCCCCCTTCGCACCCACAGTCTGGTTCCAATATGTGAATGACACCTTTGCAATTTAGAACCACGGTGAAGAAAACCTGGAATAATTTCTAAACCATCTAAGTAACATCCACCCAAATATACAATTCACCATGGAAAAAGAAATAGAGGGCCAACTCCTTTTCTTAGCTGTCATGGTCATATGCAAAACTGACCTCCTATTGGGACACAAGGTCTACAGAAAACCCACCCACACAGACCAGTACCTACACAAAAACTCCAACCACCACCCATGACAAAAAGAGGCATAATCAAAACACTGGTAAACCATGTAAATCAAAACTGTGAAGCTCAATTTCTCAGCACCAAACTCAACCGTCTGAATTGGGCCCTACAGGCAAATGGCTATTACAAGAATGAAATCACAAGAGCCATCAAAACAAGGAAAGAACACCAAACTGAAGAGGAAAAACAACCACCCACAAATAAAGTATTTCTGCCATATATCAAAGGGGTCACGGACCGCCTGGGAAAACTTTTGAAAAAACACAAACTAGAAATAGTATTCAGGCCCACCACAAAAAAAAATACTACAAATGTTACAGTCAGCAAAGGACAAAAGGGACCCCCTTACAACTACAGGAGTATACCAGATACCTTGCAGTTATGGCCAGGTATATATTGGAACCACAAAATGCAGCATCCACACCAGAATCAAAGAACATGAAAGACACTGCAAACTAAAACAACCAGAAAAATTGGCAGTAGGTGAACATACCCTAAAAGAAACTGGTCATGAAATTCTGTTTCAAAGCACAGAAGTACTGGATGACATGAGCAATCATTATGTTAGATTGCACAGGGAAGCCATTGAAATCCACAAACACCAGCAGAGCTTCAACAAAAAAGAAGAAAGTTTAAAACTCAACAAAGCCTGGCTCCCAGCACTGAAAAAATACAGCCTGCCAAAGGTCAACAAACTCTACCCAGTCACAAGGACCAGTGATCACTGCACACAAAAGACCTGCTAATGACACCCATCAATCACAGTGACAGATAATCTATCCCCCTTATCATAACAATACACCTACAACAAAAAACACGCTGATCATCATAATCACCCAATCTCCTGAAAATGCAAACAAGCTGTTCCCACAGCTATAAATACTCAACTATCCCACAAATTGCACCAGACCACAGATAGAGTTCTGACTCTTGTCCTCTGAAGATGCCAGTAACAGAGACTGGCAAAATGTTAGGAAGAAAAACCTCAAAAACACGGCCAAACAGCCCGAAAAACCTACAACAACCATCGGATCCTGGTCGTGAAAACCTTTGAGAATATATTGAATCAGGGTTATTTGTGTGTTTCTAGGAAGGCCAAAACATGGAGCCAAGAGCCCAAAAGTATTAGCAGGGTGAAGTAGCACCCGCCATGGACCCCTCATGTAAAATCTGACATTCATGCATCATGATTAGAATTGTGGAAAAAGAAAGAAAAAGAAAACCAAGAAAGATGGCAAAGAGTATGCTGTTTAGCTTAGAAAGTCCCCTAGCCTGCTGTAAAGTCATCGATTAAATCACCAACATTTGGTGGCCACGACACCATGAATTTTCAAGACATGTAGCTAGACAAGAAACCGGGCCTTCTCGGCAGTGACTCCTCGTCTTTGGAATAACTTCCCCTTAGAGATCCGCATAGCCCCTTTGCTGGGTATTTTAAAAAGCCAACTGAAAACCTGGCTATTTAGGCAGGCCTTCCCTCTGAGCACCACTTGATCTATATTTTCTTTTTTTTCCTTCCATCTTGAATGATTGTTTATTGCTGTAAACTGTTGTTAAATGTTAACTGTTTTGCTCTACTTGTTGTAAGCCGCCCAGAGTAGTCAATGGCTAGATGAGTGGGATATAAGTTAAATAAATAAATAAATAAATAAATAAATAAATAAATAAATAAATAAATAAATAAATAAATAAATAAATAAATAAATAAATAAAGCTACTCATTTCCGATCCAGGGAAGACGATGGTCAGGGTCAAAGAGAAAAGTGGCAGGGTATCTGTACTACTCCCTTAAGAAAAAATCAAAGATTACTGTGATCCTTTACCATTTTAAAGTCATTTCTTCCCTCCATTCCTGGTGGCTGTCTTAGGAAGGTTATTGGGATTTTTTCCTGGTGACTTTAAAAGAGGCGGGGGAATTAGGGTACTCAGCTCTGCAGACTGTTGCTGGTGCATTTCTATCTTCTATCCTGTCTGCAGCATCCAATCTTTTACCCGGCCTTATTATTTGTACTACTTCATTGTAGGAATGGGGTCCTCACTACATAGGACAGATTGGCCCTAATCAGTGTGCCCTTTATTGGGCACAGGGCAGGGTGGGGAAAGCCTCTGCACATCTGTCATGTGCACTACTACAATATGATGTGCCTGTCTATAAATGTTAACATCACAAACAAATCCAGGATTTCAGGATACAAGTGACTCCCTTTGCATGTTTTCATGTGGGCCCCTCTCATTCCTGTTCCTTGACTGCCCTTTTCTGTTCCTTTCCTAGCTCTGAAGCTTTCTTTTGTCTGGAAAACAAAACCATTGGTGTTTTCCACATATGGTTGCACCATGGCTTTATATAATGGCAACATGTTACTGGCCCTTTTAAGTTGAGTTCTTTTTTTCCAATTAGACCAGCCTTGTGAAGGAACAGTGACGGCCATTCACTACTCCCCAGTCAAATTCTAGTGCCCTCCAGTAGTAATCCTCTGCTCAGTCTTAACCAAGTCCACTAAGAGCAGATTAAGATTTACCAGGGTTTTATCCACTCTAAAGTAATTCAGAATAGTTGATAGCAATCTCCCCAGAAGATCAATATTCCCCTTCACTGTGCTGATTGAGTTAGCCTTCTATCCACAAACAGTAGGAGATAACGCAGACAGTTGGTGAGCCCAAGCAAGCTACAAATGATCCAACATGTCCATTAAGATGTATTGATTTTCTTTCCATATGCATTTATGGGCAGGTGTGCTTTGTGAACAGGAAATGATTCTCTAGGAATGACACTCAGGGTCTTCTGTGCTTCCATCATGAGATGCACTCTCTTTCCCCATCCAGGCTCACATATCCTGACATCACGGCCTATGGGACAAATGAAATTGCTTGCCATATTACATCAAGAAAGAGGGCAGTGTATATAACTAGCAGTCAGAAAGTGTATTTCCCATGGGTGTCAAAAGATCTGCATGAAATACTGTTGTCTTCAATGGGATTTGCTTTAGAACTGGCATGCTCTTTACCTTCTCAAATGCAGAGAATAAGGAATATACTGCCTCTATATGTGTTTAAAACTTGGGGTTTTCTCCCCTTTAAAATATATTTGGATAGCTTCTGCATGCTGATTTCATGTGTTTTAAAGGGAAGTTAAACATCTGAGTTCCAGAAAAACATCTACTTCTGCTTCATTGACTACACAAAAGCCTTTGACTGTGGACCACAACAAACTATGGGAAGTCCTTAAAGAAATGGGAGTCCCTGATCACCTTACCTGTCTCCTGAGAAATCTATATATGATACAGGAAGCAACAGTTAGAACTGAACACAGAACAACTGATTGGTTCAAAATTGGGAAAGGAGTACGACAATGCTGTATATTGTCCCCCAGCTTATTTAACATATGCAGAATACATCATGCGAAAGGCTGGACTGGAGGAATCCCAAGCCAGAATTAAGATTGCCAGAAGAAATATCAACAACCTCAGATACGCAGATGATACCACTCTGATGGCAGAAAATGAGGAATTAAAGAATCTCTTAAGGTAAAGGTAAAGGCTCCCCTTGACAATTTTTGTCCAGTCGTGTTCAACTCTAGGGGGCGGTGCTCATCCCCGTTTCCAAGCCATAGAGGCAGCATTTTGTCTGAAGACAATCTTCCGTGGTCACATGGCCAGTGTGACTTAGACACGGAACGCTGTTACCTTCCCACCGAGGTGGTCCCTATTTATCTACTTGCATTTGCATGCTTTCGAACTGCTAGGTTGGCGGGAGCTGGGACAAGCGACGGGAGCTCACTCCGTCGCGTGGATTCGATCTTATGACTGCTTGGTCTTCTGACCCTGCAGCACAGGCTTCTGCAGTTTAGCCCGCAGCGCCACCACGTCCCTAAAGAATCTCTTAGTGAAAGAGAATGCAAAAAAATGGTCTGAAGCTCAACATCAAAAAAACTAAGATCATGGCCACTAGTCCTATCACCTCCTGGCAAACTGAAGGGGAAGATATGGAGGCAGAGACAGATTTTACTTTCTTGGGCTCCATGATCACTGCAGATGCAGACAGCAGCCACAAAATTAGAAGACACCTGCTTCTTGGGAGGAAAGTGATGACAAACCTCAACAGCATCTTAAAAAGGAGAGACATCACCTTGCCAACAAAAGTCCGCATAGTCAAAGCTATGGTTTTTCCTGTAGTGAGGTATGGAAGTGAGAGCTAGACCATAAAAAAGGCTGACCACCAAAGAATTGATGCTTTTAAACTGTGGTGCTGGAGGAGACTCTTGAGAGTTCCCTGAACTGCAAAGAGAACAAACCTATCTATTCTAAAGGAAGTCAATCCTGCGTGGTCACTGGAAGGACAGATCCTGGAGCTTAGGCTCCAATACTTTGGCCATCTCATGAGAAGAGAAGACTCCTTGGAAAAGCCCCTGATGTTGGGAAAGTGTGAAGACAAGAGGAGGAGGGGACGACAGAGGATGAGATGGTTGGACAGTGTCTTCGAAGTGACCAACATGACTTCGACCCAACTCTGGGAGGCAGTGGAAGACAGGAGTGTCTGGCGTGCTCTAATCCATGGGGATACAAAGAGTCAGACATAACTAAAAGATTAAACAACAACATCTGAAAAAAATGTTGTAACCTTCATAATAGTAACTGCATGTATGCATCTTCTTGTTCTTGTGGATCAGCACCAGATAAAATATCCTTTGAGGTGTGGTCCAAAGAACATTTTAAAATATTCTACCTTTGTACTGTTTTGGTAGTGGATGCCCTTGCAATTTCATTTTTCTTTTCATCTCTCACTTGCAATTTCACACATTTACACTACAGTTGTCAATAAAATGTTGCCAGAGTGGAATTGAACATAAAGATGCAGCTATTCTTTGAGAGAAATATTTGATGTTAAATATGAGTAATTCAAGGTGTAAAAGAAAGGCTTCAGATAAGAGAAATGTAATTTCTTTATCTTCCCCCTTTTCTATCTTCCCACATTCAAGGAAGCTGGAGAATTTTTTTTCAATGCTCATTTTTAAACATGGTGACTGAGTCTAAACTTCAAAAAACAGAGTATTATAGATCAATTTGCAGTTATTGTTTAGACGGTACCCTTGTAACACCGTCTACAACTTTTTAAAACCATTTATATGCAAATGTAAATATTAGCAGCAGTGGAGGTAGGACAACATGTTAGCAATTTGGTCTCTAGTTCCTCTGCCCCTTTGAAATCCAGCTTGTACTTCTGGGAGTTCTCAGTCCACATACTGCTGAAGCCTACCTTGTAGGATTTTGAGCATAGCCTTGCTAGCGTGTGAAATGAGTGCAATTGCACAGTAGTTGGAGCATTCTTTGGCACTGCCCTTCTTTGGGATTGGGATGTAGACTGATCTTTTCCAATCCTCTTCCCACTTCTGAGTTTTCCAAACTTGCTGGCATATTGAGTGTAGCACCATCTTTTAAGATTTTAAATAGTTCAACTGGAATGCCATCCTCTCCACTGGCCTTGTTGTTAGCCATGCTTTCTAAGACCCACTTGACTTCACTCTCCAGGATGTCTGGCTCAAGGTCAGCAACCACACTACAGATCTTTCTGGTGTAATTCCTCTGTGTATTCTCACCACCTCTTCTTGATGTCTTCTGCTTCTTTGAGGTTCCTACCATTTTTGTCCTTTATCATGTCCATCTTTTCACAAAATGTTCCTTTAATATCTCCAATTTTCTTGAACAGATCTCTGGTTTTTCTCTTTCTATTATTTCCCTCTATTTCTTTGCACTGTTCATTTAAGAAGGCCCTCTTGTTCAGCATTGGTGGTTGGTGCATAAATGTGGATTACTGTGATGTTGAAAGCTCTGCCTTGGATTTGTATTGAAATCATTCTATCATTTTTGAGATTGTATCCCAGTACAGCTTTTCCCACTCTTTTGTTGACTATGAGGGCATTTCTTCTATGGGATTCTTGCCCACAATAGTAGATATGTTAATTGTCTGAATTGAATTCACCCATTCCCACCCATTTCAGTTCACTGATGCCCAGGATGTCAATGTTTATTGTTGCCATCTTCTGTTTGACCACATCCAGCTTCCCAAGGTTCATAGATCTTACATTCCAGGTTTCTCTGCAGTATTTTTCTTTGCAGCCTGAGACTTTCCTTTCACTTCCAGGTGCATCCGCAGCTGAGCGTCCTTTTGGCTTTGGCCCAACTACTTCATTAGCTCTGGAGCTACTTGTCCTCCGATTTTCCTCAGTAGCACGTTGGACCCCTTATGACCTGAGGTGCTCATCTTCTAGCATCATATCTTTTAGCCTTTTGTTTCTGTCCATGGAGTTTTCTTGGCAAAGATACTGGAGTGGCTTGCCAGTTCCTGCTACACATGGATCACGTTTAGTCAGAACTCTCCACTATGACCTGTCCATCTTGGATGGCCCTGCAAAGCATAGCCCATAGCTTCTCTGAATTACTCAAGCCCCTTTGCCATGACAAGGCAGGAATCTGTGAAGGGAGGAAGATTGTAGTATATTTGATTTTTATATTGACCATCTTGTAATGTAATGTCAATGTGTACATGCTTGTTCGGTTGCTTGAAGCATGTATTTTCAATAAACAGATTGTTGGCTTTGCAGAACTCTGTGAATCATTCCCTTGCTTCATTTCTTTTCCCTAGACCAAATATTCCAACAATCTTTGGTTCTGCTTTGTTGCCTCGTTTTGTGTTCCAGTCACCTTTGATTATAAGTCTTCTGGTGCGTGATCAATCTTCTCTCGCATGTTTGCATAAAAACTTCCACTGTAAAAGCTTTCTAGTAATATAAGGACAAAGAAATATAAAATGAAGAATAAAACTGCCAATTCCTCATGGAATTAGCTCACACAATGTCCACTAACCAAAACAAATCACTCCTAAATTTCTCAGAAACATTCCTTGAACAGGTAGACTACTGCTTTCCTGTAAAAGCGGGGGAAGATGGACCTCTGAGATGTCAAGAGATCAACCTTTAGGTACTTTTCCAGAGTACCCAAAGATACAGAATATATCCTGAATGAAAGGGTATCCTGTATGCCCAACTTCAATCAATCAAAAGAAGACTACTCCATTAACATGAATAGAATGGCTTTGGAAGTCATACATCTGGGGAATGAAACTGTTCAAAGCATTTGCTTTCAAGTGGTACTACCACAAATGAGAGACGTCTCAACAAAAATACAGCCAGCTCATATAAAGGCATTTTTGTTTTTGTTTTTTAAGCCAAGCTGCACATGCTTGATCATGTAAATGCTGCAGGATCTTGCATGGCGAACTGTGTAAACAACTGCCCTCTATCAAATCATCAGATTACCTTAATTTTTTATGGTATCCTGTAAGCACCACTAATGCTTGTGAATAACAGGATATATAAGCATATACAGTACTGGAAGCTGACAGAAAGAATAACAGTGTCATCTAAATGCTAATCAGTGAATAAGCCTAATTTGGCCACAATATTTGCCAGCCTTCTGTACTACTATTTATCAGAAGCCGTCTCTTGAGGTCCATGCTTTAGAATCATTTTATTGGTGTAAAATAGTCCAGTATGTTAGGATTATGAAGTAATTTCTTTCACTCAAAAGGGAAATACCAGATGAATATGTAATAGCATTGTTTCTATAAATATTTACTGTTAAAAGGATTCTCCTAGGGCCTTTCAAAGAATGCAGATAGAGATAGATAGATAGATAGATAGATAGATAGATAGATAGATAGATAGATAGATAGATAGATAGATAGATAGATAGATAGATAGATAGATAGATAGATAGATAGATAGATAGATAGATAGATAGATAGATAGATAGATAGATAGATGGATGGATGGATAGATGGATAGATGGATAGATGGATGGATAGATGGATAGATGGATAGATGGATAGATAGATGGATAGATGGATAGATGGATAGATGGATGTTTCCAAAGTCTTAGTCAAACACTTAAAAATTCCAATTCTGGTAGTTTTCTAAACTAAGATTTTTTTTAAGGGAAGGAAGGGAAAAAAGATGAGTTATACTATTTATTTTATAAGGACAGTACAGTAGGAAGGTTTGTAGTTTTTTAATCTTTCCCATATCATTCCTCTAAGCCTGAATTATCTATTTTTTTTTCTGAAGTAGGAAGATCAAATAATAATCAGATAAAATATGGCTCCTTGGATACAGGACAAGTTTTTTTTTGTGGCTGTGTTTAAATTCAGTCCATGCAGCATTTATGTGCATTCCCCATCACATGTATTAAAGAAGATCTAGTAAATGGCCAAGATAATGTAATTGAAGAAGCCCAGTTCCCACTCTCCTTTGATTCAGCTGTTCTCCCCTCAGCATCATGTTCCTTTGCCCTCCTCCTCTCAGTCTCTTGCTGACCTTCCCTTCAAGATGCTGCAGCCGCTGGAGGGTCCACAAACCTCGATCAGCAAGGCTGACTCTTTGCCCTCCATCCCGGATAGCGCGAGACTGTTTGATCGCATGATGCTTGCAAAGTGGGAAGGGGAAATGCCAGGTTACTTAATGGGCTTTCCCCCCTTGCACCACCCTCTTCTTTTTGGGGCACCCACCCTCCCTCCCTAAGTCTAGTGTTGTAGTTTTTCTGGTTGCCTTTAGGAATTTTTGACCTTCATCCTGATTCGCCTTTGGATGGGGGGATTTTTTGCCTATCCTACACTGGAACAGGGTTGTTGGCACTTCAGTGGAAAAATGTGGTCACACTGGTGGGTAATGCAGAAAAAACAGGCATTTTCAGTGTGTCCCACTGTAATTTAAGCCAAGAGTGTATCCAAGCTCCCGGCACTGCGGATCGTGCGATTACAGTGCCTGTGGTGGGAAGATGTGCTAGGCCACTTCCGGACCAACAGTCATTGAGTAAAGATGGCTTGAGGTCTGGGGGTGTTTCTTAGCACCCGGCCAGGTTACTGCTGTCTTTATGACCACTGGAACCTGGGGGCCGGGGATTCGCCCATTTGTTGATCAAGGGGTATTTGGATTCCCCTGCCATTTACCTATTTCCTCACTACAGCAGGCCCCCTCCTTTTGCCAAAGGATGGTAAAATTTGAATCTGAATTTAATTTAATAAAGTGTGGCCCGTATTTAACCCATATCACTGTCTCACGTCTTTATTCTGGGGTTGAGAGGGCAAATGTCTATCTCTGTGCAAAACTCTTCACCTCACTTGCCTGTCTTTTCTTGGTTCTGTGGGGATGATTCTTCTTCATTCTCTTCTGACCCTTTCATCCCCTTGCTCTCTCTTTTTATTGTTCTCCCTTGCCTCCATCTCTCAGCAAACCTCTTATTTGAGGTCTCGGCATTGCTAAGCAACTCTGTGCTGGAATAAGGGAAGTGAGTACACAAAGGCCCTTCTCTGCTGGCTTACACCCTCCTTCATCTGCTCTTTCCTGGGTGATCATAGACTGCCTATATCCAGCAATTTCAGTTTCTCCAGCATCAGTCTCTCAGAAATGCATAATTGTGCACTAATTTACAAGGAACCACATCCACTGTTCTGTTCCCCATTCACCCAGTCTGAACTCTGCATAAGTGCTACTCAGGTATTTCTCCACAGAATGCAATAAACATAGAAGGAAGGGGAACACAGCACTCATTTCTGCCACTCTCCTCACATTAAAAAAGAAGCTCTGAAGAAAAACAGAAAAAGAAAAAAAAAAAGCTCTATACAGAGGGGCCTCTCCATATGATTCAGATCGTTAATTTTCCAAGGTCCCAGAGAATCATCATATTACTGTTCAGTTATGGGTGGCTTTAGCTTGTAATTATATCCACCCTTTCAAAAAGTAGTTTTGCAAGCTCTGCCTATACATCTTTTGAAGAAAAAAGGAGAAGAGAACTCATTGTTTGATTGGTCAAGACGTTTGTTTTTGAGGCAATGGTTTCCTCCTCCTCCTCCTCCTTCTTTTATGCTTTTAAGTAGACTAATCATGCATCATATGTAAGGGTATAAAAGATTTCACAAGCCTACTGATTTCTCAGAATATCTCATTTCCTAAAACCAGAGATGCTGACTTGCAAATCACAAGTTGCTCTTGAGTCCAAATCAAGTCACACCAGCAACTTCACCGGGGGTTTCTGGAGGGGCCCCAGTACCCATTTGTCCCAGTTGCATTGATGAGTTCATATGGGCCCATCCCCACTGCTGACATCAGCCTACCTGCCGCTGCCACTGCCACCACCACCCACTGCCTCTGCCATCTTCAAAGGCATCAAGCCTGACTTCCATTCCCTTCCTCCACCTGCCCATGCACTGGCCAGTTCATAGGCTGCTGCATGCACAGAGACAGTAGGTCAGCTCTGGGAATGGAAGTCAGCCCACTGTCTCTGTACATTCACCAGCCTATTGGCTGACTGACAAATGTCAAAAAGCCTTAAGGGGTGGAGCTGAATACTCAGAAACAGACTTGGGACTTGGGACTCAGGTCCCAAGACTCATACTCAGACTTGGGACTTGGTCCCGAAGGCTTACCAACATCCCTGCTAAAACTGAATATGACAGTATTGTAAACTCATACCCCTCGTGGTGAGTGTTGAATGGCATTTGCTCAGAATTTGGAATGACAGACAAGTAAATGGCCTGTTTCTAGTACAATGGCAAAAGTCATTATAATTGAAACAAAAGTGCTCATTAAAATGATCTACCCTCATCATCATCATCATCATCATCATTGTCATCATCGTCACTGTCGTCGTCATCATCATCATCATCATCATCATCATCATCATCATCATCATCAAACTGTCAGTTAAACATGGCATCATTTGTAGACCTTGCTTGACTAGTTCCATTAGTACCTATCGTAGATAGTATTGCCAGGGAGGCTGAGTTTTGGATTCACAGTATGACCTTCAGGATAAAGGGAGTTGTCTCAAGGAATTGGCATTGCTTTCACCCAGCCATCTCCCCTTGATCCAAAATAGGTGAGTTGGATGGATTCCTCTGAGGGCAGTAGGAAAACAAAAGGCTTTCTTAGAGTGTACACTGAACATATATTTGAATCTGCACAAAGGATGGACATAGTGAAAATGTGCTTATTTCCTCATGAACCTTAGGCACACTAATGGTTGTTGTGGGTTTTTCGGGCTTCTTGGCCGTGTTCTGAAGGTGGTTTTTCCTAACGTTTTGCCAGTCTCTGTGGCCGGCATCTTCAGAGGACAGCAAACTGTGCTCTGGTGTAGTTTGGCTAGGGCGTGGAGTATTTATGGCTGTGAGATGGGATGATTAGTGTGTATTGTTGTGGGTGTATTGTTTTCTGTCAATGGGTGATTAGTGTGTTTTGTTGTGGGTGTATTGTTGTGATAAGGAGATTATCTGTCACTGTGGTTGATGGTAGTGATCCCCTTGACCTTGTGGCTGGGTAGAGTTCGTGACCTTTTTGCATGCTGTATTTTTGAGAGCTGGGAGCCAAGTTTTGTTGAGTTTCAAACTTTCCTCTTTTTTGTTGAAGTTCTTCTGGTGCTTGTGGATTTCAGTGGCTTCCCTATGCAGTCTGACGTAAGGATTGCTGGTGTTGTCCAGTATTTCAGTATTTTGAAATAGAATTTCATGTCCAGTTTGTTTCAGGGCATGTTCAGCTACTGCAGATTTTTCTGGTTGTTTTGGTCTGCAGTGTCTCTCATGTTCTTTGATTCTGGTGTGGATGCTTCATTTTGTGGTTCCAATGTATACCTGGCCACAACTGCAAGGTATCCGGTATACTCCTGCAGTGGTGAGGGGGTCCCTTCTGTCCTTTGCTGACTGTAACATTTGTTGTGTTTTTGTGGTGGGCTTGAATACTGTTTTTAGGTTGTGTTTTTCCAGAAGTTTCCCCACGCGGTCTGTGACCCCTTTGATGTATGGCAGAAATACTTTGTTTGTGGGTGGCTGTTTTTCTTCTTCAGTTCCATGTTGTTTTCTTGGTTTGATGGCATACTATTGGAAAAGAACTGTTTAAGTTTACAGTTATGCAGCATTCTGTCATTTTGTTTGGAGGCAGATACTGAAGATAGGATCCTCACTTTTTAGGTCACAGTACACTTACATACATTTCAGTGAGTCGTCTGAGGTCTGTGTGCTCTCTTTATTTCAAAATTAGTAGAACTAAGTCACTGCTTGAAGAACCAGCTTGGCTAAACTTAGTTTCACTGACCATTGCCTTGGAAGTGTTGGCCAGAATGCCTCACAGAAATGAAACTGCATGCTGATGTGGCATTTCCAGAAACATTCTGGGAGGAAGGGATATCTGCCTTTAAGAGTTATTTCTATCCCCTATTTATTCATGTAGGCCATTTTTAACAGTAATTTCAAATGTCCATGTGCTACTTTTCTGTGTGATCTTAACATTTTATACAGGAACATTCCTGGTAGGCATATGGATGAATGTTTATGGATATTCTTGAAGGAATGTGGGGAAGGTAGGAACCACTTTTTTCCAGATATCTAAAATTATTGAAATGATCTAAGTAACCAACACAGAGCCAACAACATTGGAATTGGCTGTGTGTTACTGCTACACTATGCTTCTGAGGGAATACTGGTTCATCGAGAAGACCAATTTGCACAAACTCTGACATAATGATTGGGTTAGCTCCCTCATTTTTATCCTTCTGCTGACAGTGGAAAATCCACCTCTTCAAGCAGACTTTTACTAACTATAACTGAGTCCCTGGATGCTGTGTTTTTAGTTGTTTGCTATTAAATATTAAAATATTTTAATCTCTTAATTATTATAGTTTAATTGTTTTGATGTGAAATTTATTATGTTTTTATTTGTACTTGTGGTGCCTTTTAACATTGTAGACTTTCATCATGCTGAAGTGTGAAATTTGCTGCATTGAGCATTCAGTTCAGGGAGATGCAAAGGTCTACACAGATAGAAGATACTGAAATGTATACATTATTTTTCAGTTATGTGCACATAGCAAAACTCTCACTTTCACAAAGCAGACATTTTTAATTAAGATGTCCCTCCATGCAGTTTCATCTTTCCACCACTCATATGTCTTGATTGTGGTTGATAGTAGTACTGAAAGGACCTTTTAGTTATAGAGTCTGTTTATTGTAATAACTTCAATCTGTCCCCAAACAGGAAGTAACAAATATCTCACTTAATGCCTCAAACCCACCAACACAGTTCAGATAAGATTTGAATAAGCATCAGACATTTGGGCTGCTTGCTGTTTATTTCTGATTTCTAAATGAGATTTTTTAAAAGGGTTATCCATCACAGCAGGACAGATAAATAGAAAATGTAAGGAAGGGTATGCTTTATGGAGGCATCCATGCCAAGAAGGTTTCTCCACTTCATTTCAACCACATAGCTTTTCCTATCCATTGTAAAGATCAACAGAAGAAAGATTAGTTTGGGTGATTAAAAAGGAAAAAAAGAAAATATACATTTTGTGTATTGACATCCCTGTTGTTAGGGTGAAAGTTGAATTTGTAACAAAATGGTGCTGATCCACAGCTACAGGCTTTTGAACATTATTAATATTGCAAACAGATGGTAGGAAACTTTCAGGAAAAGAATCACCTCAGACAAAATCATTTTCATGCTAAATCTATGTTGGAAGATATTCAGTTCAGCACACTGTTTAGTTCTATTGTTGTTTTTAATTACAGTTCTACGTTATTTAATAAATCATGACTAGATTTCACATTCTTACTAATGTTTCATGAAAATTTGATTTACCTCCTAAACATACTTAAACCCTGTAATATTTTAAATAAAATTAGACTGGGGAAAAATATCCCCAGTTCCGTGACAAGAAAAATGTATGCTAATAAAACTGCAAGAAAAATAGTATTCATTATAGAATAGGATTTAAACCATTTTTAACTCTTAAGTTAATAATGAAGGAACAGAAAATAACATCAGAACTACACTAAAACCTATTTAGCAGAGAAACCCAGCTATCAAAAGTGATTGTAGGTGTCATATGCTTCTGAATGTGGAACATTATATCATTTGTTTAGTACAAGATGACACTGTGGCCCATGAACCAAGTTTCATGCCTTCATGAAACTGCTAGTTTTACCAGTGTTGTGCAGGGACTTACAGAAGACTGAATGTCGAGTCCTACAGTCTGTCTGGGAAATGTGTGGCCTTCCTGATGTTGTTGGACTCCAATTTTCACCAATTTAGTCAGCAAAGGCAATGGTAAGCAATTACAGGAAACGGGGTTCAATCAAAATTCTCCATCTCTGCTTTCATGAGGAAAATAAGAGGACCTCACCAACTGATTTCTGTCATCTTGTATTGCAGGAAGTAGGTATCTGTGGAACTGGTGGGATGATTAGGAGAAGGCAGATAAGTACACAGTCTCTCTCCATGTTTGGTGAAAAGATGGATGAAAAAGAGATGTATAGGTATCACATAACCCTGTGCTATAAGAAAAGTCTCATCTGCCACTCCTTGTAGAGCAAAAAACCGAATTGTTGTATGCAGGTACATATCTTGTTCTTACTTTATTGAGGTGGGGTGGGACCATATGTGACACACATTCCTCCTCTAGTACAATCACAATGAACACACTTCATTGTATCATTAGGAGAAATTGATGGGAAAAATCCCATCAGTTTACACAGGAACTCCTGATCTGAAGTATTTTAGCTGTGGGGGACAAATTTTCATTCCAATCACTCTAAGAAGGAAAAAGATAAACCAGTACTCAACACACATACAGTTTTAGATGGAGAGTTGATATAGACTGTGTCAAGGCAACGACTAGTACAATGAAGTTCATTATGCCTATGATGTCTCCACCTCATATTCCCACATTGCATTTCCAAGGGGCAGCACTCCACATGAATCCCTTGTGTTCAATTTGGTGTTCTTGGGGGTTAAAAATGGAAAAATAAAAAGTGTTGTGTGAGGACGGGAAAATCAAAACTAATGCAGAACAGCAAAAAGACTGAGCTCACGTCAAAGAAGAAAGGTATTGACATCTCAAACCTACAATAAAACCCAAGACCTCTTCTGACACTTCAGCTACAGAGACTCTAGGGAAGGTCTCTGGGTGATATCGGCAAGAAGTAGCAGTCACTATCTGCATTTTTAAAAAGCTGTTAAGCAAGGGATATCCAATGGTGTATCATATTGCCTAGACGTTGTCTCTTTTCCTTCTTTTTTTGAAAATCAATTAATTAAACTACTAGCCCTATTAATGTCTGCCTGCCTCTGTGTGTGTGTGTGTGTGCACGTGTGTGCGCGTGTGTGTGTGTGAAAGATGGTGATGGTGATGGTGATGGTGATGGTGGTGGTGGTGGTGGTGGTGGTGGTGATGATGATGATGATGATGATGATGATGATGATGATGATGATGATGATGATGATGAATGCTTGTGGTTAAATCAGAACATTAGAATGCTAGGGTCCTGATTTCTCCCCCCCTCTTGTTGGTGCAGTAGGGTCACTGGAAAAGTTTATAGTATTTTGCAGCCTGCTTCTCTTTTTCTTATGTTGAGCTGGAGGCCAGAAATAATTCTGATGATGCTGTGTAATATACTACACAAGTCATAGCTGTTTGCATTTCCCCAATTGCAGAAATGTACTAGTACAGACACAGATAAGGTTAAAGTGTTTCCAAAACAAACAAACAAACAAACAAACAAAAAACACCAAGCCCCCAAAACCAAAAAAACAGAGTGTGGGTCACCCTCAATCTGTGTGCCTTTCTTTGGGCATAGACCTGCTCAGGGGTATCAGTGCACATGTCTATTACAAGACAAAGAAATATTTACAAGTGGTAGCAGATCCACCTAGCGTAACATCTAATATATCCACATTCAGGTTTGAGAATCACAGATTTGGGATATGGTCACACAGAATAGATCACAACTTGGACTGCTCATGGAGCAGTCTGGTGCAATCTATTTCCCAGCAAGCACACAATACATGAAGAAATGTATCCCAACCCAAACCCAACCCATGCCCTTTTGGTCCAGCTGTAGGGAGGACCAGACTGGAGGCCAGACTGAAGCAATTCCACAACAAGTGGAAGGGAAATTTTGAAGGGAAATTTCTGCTGCATTCAAGCACTCAGTTTTGCAGCTGTCTGATTCCACCCTAAGAAAGAAGTTGAAAGCCTTCTATCCCAATCTCTTGGTTTATGTATGCAGATACATCTTTGTTTTTTTCACATCTTACATCATTATTAAGGAAGGGCAAAACATCAGTTCAATCTTTCCCATATTTGAATTTTGCAAATTCTATTTAATTCTATTTTCAAAAATGAACTGAATGGAAATGTTCACCAAATTACTACATACTCTCTTTTTGGCCCTCTTATGCTTCTGGATTGGGTGGGGTTGCAACATAAAGATAAGACCACTATTTTAATTTTCTTCTGTGCTACAATCTAACAGCACACCAATATGTTTTCATTGTTTCCAAATTGGAATACACTAACGGCACAATCCAGCCACTGAAATTCATCTCCGTGAGATTATTATGTGCATCCTATAAATGTCTGCTGTTAAAGTTGAATAAATGTGACTGAGAATTGTTTATAACTTTAGGATGGATCATGCCCATTGGGCTTGGGAGTTCAGTGTGTGTTAGACAACACCAAGATTTGAAATTGGCAGCATTAAAAACAGCTTAGGAGACAAGATACAAATCTCCTCTTCCCTGATGGAAGAGTAATTTCAGCTCTAAACTCTCTGTAGAATGTCAAGCTCTCAATGTCATTCATGTCACTATTAAATCTGTCTCCAGTCCGAACAGCAACAGCAGCCTGAGGGGTGCTTTCCTCAAAAAGCAACGATGACTCAATGCTTGACTTGAAGTAAAGGGAGATAATAATAACTGGACATGTTGAAACATAACTCTTTCCCAGAAAATGACAATAAAGGAAACTGTTGGGGTGTATCCAGCTGTGTCACCCTGAGTATTTATGTATGCCTGCGGTGGGCAAAGGGCATTACAGAGGTTGTGTTTTCTTTCACAATGCAAAAAGGAAATACATGACAGAGGATGTGTAGCTGTCCAGACTTGATTTTTTTTGTCCGTTTGCTTTAATCTTTGGAGACAGCTTACTTCTTCTCTGTACTTGAGGTTTGGGCAAATGACCATGTTGGAATCAATAAAAAAGCTTTCTGTGAGATTAGATGGCTTTGAAGCAAGCTGAAATTGAATACAAAGAACAAAAACATTCAGCCCCTTTCTCTCCAATAGTCACTTATGTCCACTTTGTACCCTTTTACAGTCATGGATTATGCCCTCCGCCGCTGCAAAGCTCTTGAGGTGATGAATTTTGCTGAAAACTCCAATGCACCTCACAAAGTCTACTGTTTTTGAAACTATTCTTCCTCTTATTATTATTATATATGCTACTGTTTACATATACATTCCAAAAGGTTAACTCTATTACTCTATTGTAGAAAAAAACAAGAGAGATAGTGCACTTTAAAGGCTGCCATTTTTAATGTGTACTATGTATATATCAACAGTTCTATATAACTTCATGCATTAGATGAAATGAGCTATTTTACAGAAAGCTCAAGTTGCAATAAACATGTCTACCTTTAAGGTACTACAGGACTTATTGATGTACATGATGCTGTACAAGTAATACAAATAGGCGCCTAGAGTAGACTGGTAGCCCAGATAAGCGAGGTATAAATCAAATCAAATCAAATCAAATCAAATCAAATCAAATCAAATCAAATCAAAATAAATAAATAAATAAATAAATAAATAAATAAATAAATAAATAAATAAATAAATAAATAAATAAATAAATAGGCATAGAAAAGAAATTTGAATAATGTGGATTTTAAAAATGTTTCCTGCCATTCAGGAAACTCTCAATGCAAAAGTTGTTTCTCTTCTTCCTCTCTCTATTTTGAATTACGTATACATGAACATGCAAAACTCATTACGCGAATCATTGAACAGTGTGCACAAAAACACTTTAAATGGTTTTTAAAAATGCACAAAAATCTGTATGTACACGTATGACAATATGTATATGTTTAGTGTATACCGAACATACATGAATTTTCTGGGTTTCCCTCAAAGAAACACCAGAAAATATCACAACCCAATAAAAAACAAAGACAAGAAGAAAATGCATTTTAGAGAAACAAAACAAAATTAAGGCTGATAAACATTTACCTCCTCAAACACTATATCTAACCAGCATCAACAATTCTGTCCAGAAAGTGAAGAGACCCTTTCAAAATGTCTTCTGCTTTCAAAAGGGCATATCTCAGTGAGGAAAAGGAATTTAGCAAGTATTCTTCACATTCCTGGTGTTTGCTAATGAAAACACACACCAGAAAATGCACATAGCAGTGAAAATAACATCAAAAAGCATTATGTTAGGAAAATTTCTTGGGAAACATATATTTGGCAAAAATGTGGGCAAAAATGGAAATATTAAGAAAAATGTGCACAAAGAATGCGTGCAAATTTTAATTCAAATATTTAAAAAAGTTCTCAGGGTTTCAAAAGAGGGACTTTTAGGGTTAAGAAACATTTGAAGACTTCAGGATGATGCAAACTAGATGGTGGCACAACATGAAGCTGGAAGAAATAAAGATGATGGCTTTATTCATCTCTATTCTTAAGGGAAACTTTGTAAATGATTCTTCCCCAGGATCATTGTGGAGATCTTGACTTATATAATACATTCTTTACGTATCTTCAATAAGTAGGTCATCACGCAAAGTGGAAATATTAAAAACTGTGCTATATCATTTTCCTTTGACATCATCACAGCATCCATAATTACTACTAGGAATTGTCAAACTCCCTCCAAAATAGAGACACACAGAATCCATCAACCCATTGACCATGAGATCCTTCTGGGAAAGCTATCATGTTTAGAGATTGGAGGATCTATTCTCTGCTGGTTCCGGTCCTTCCTTGAGGGCTGATCCCAGATAGTGCCACTTGAGGATGCAGTGTCTGTTCCTTGTGATCTCTGCTATGGGTTACCACAGGAGCAGAACATACCCCCAATGCTTTTTAACATATCCATAAAGCTGCGGGGACAAGTCATGTGGCGATTCAGGGTTCACTGTCACCAATACACTGAGGACACATAGCTCTATCACTCCTTCACTTAATCTGCAGGAGATGCTGTATACACTCTTGAGCGCTACTTAGCATTGTTAATGGACTAGATGAGGGCCAATAAACTGAAACTGAATCAAGATAAGATGGCGATCCTACTGTTAGGAGGATCATTGAATCAGCTAGAATGAAACTTATCTGGACTTAATGGGGTTACTCTCCTCCTGAAGGATCAGGTCTGCAGTTTCCAGATGTTCCTGGGCCTGGCACTCTGTGAAAATTCAAATATTGGCTGTGAGCATGGGTGCTTTTTATCAACTCCAGTTGATCACCCGGTTGCACCCCCTACCAAAAAGTTGACAATAAGGAATTGGGTCTTTTTTGATATGCCCCCCAGTCTTTGGAATAAGTTAGCAACTGAGATATGTCAGTCATTCTTCTCTCTTTCTGTTCAGGAAATTGGTGAAAACAGAATTATTCAAAGCTGCCTTCAACAGCTGGCTCTCCTGGATACTGTTAAGTGAAAAGTTATTTTTTTTTCCCATTTTGTTTGAACTTTTGACCTACACGTTTAGATCGCTATATTGTTGAATGATTTTGTTATGTAGGATTTTGTGGGACTTAAGTTTTAAACTCTAAAATGCCTAGAGTAATGTTGGCACTAATGGGGCAGTACATAAATCAATCAAACAAACCAGAGTAGATTAATTTTAAATTAGAAACCAAATGGATTTCTCTCCCTACCCTTCTCAGAGGAGGTAAGGATTGAAGATCATGTTAAATCAGGAGTAGGTGTTAGTGTAGTGTAGATAACCCAGGTGATGTATTATTTTCTTCAAGCAGCTTTCCTGAGTTTCTCTGTTCAATGGATTTTAACATTATAAATGGGGGTCCAGATAATTATGG
The DNA here is from genome assembly GCF_051106095.1 of Pogona vitticeps. Classification (NCBI taxonomy): domain Eukaryota; kingdom Metazoa; phylum Chordata; class Lepidosauria; order Squamata; family Agamidae; genus Pogona; species Pogona vitticeps. The sequence goes on along the minus strand of NC_135786.1, from coordinate 105,728,044 downwards.
GTAGCCTATGTGGAAACAATGCAATTTCTCTGTTTGGCAGTCCTTTTTACAAAGAAATAAAATTTTCTGAAGAATATATCCATATGCAAAGTATTCTATTAGAATTCTACTAATTTTGGAGATCATCTCCCTCCACCCCACTCACCTCCCTATATAGATGGTTTATTGTGTTCTATGAATGATAGGTTTCTTTCTCAATTCATAATATTGGTGACTTACAGTGCAATGCTGAGCTGACACTAAGACAAATGAAGTTATGCTGAATCCAAAGGCTTCTTAGCCTGAGGATGTTGAAAATTACCGTATTTTTCGCACCATAAGACGCACTTTTTTCCACAAAACGGGGGGGGGGGAAGTCTGTGCATCTTATGGAGCGAAGAAAACAGATTATATTTTCCTGTTTTCTTCTCCTAAAAAATTGGTGCGTCTTATGGAAAGGTGCATCTTATGGAGCGAAAAATACGGTACTGTCCATCCTCTAGCCTAACTTTGTCCCACCAATGTGGCTGTGTTCCTGAGTTGTAGAAGGTTGGGATCTGGAGTTACACAGCTCCTTCTTCATTCTGTTCCCTTCTCCATCTCTCTCCCTTCTCCTCTATTGGAATATCTTAACCAGCAACGTAGTTCTGCCATCAGGCTGTTGTACTGGCAGAGCTCTTGTCAGCAACAGAGATTCCAGCAGATAAATACATAAATACAGTGGTGCCTCGCTTAACGAGTGCCCCATTTAACGAAAAAATCGCATAGCGATGGCTTTGTTGCCATCGCTTTTGCGATCGCACAACGATCTTGCCTATGGGGAAAAATAGCTTTGCGATTTTTCCCCATAGGCACCATTTTCCCCCAGCTGAGCGGAGGGAGCTTTGAAGCCCTGCTGCTCAGCTGGGGGAAAATGTCGGCAGTGGGCTGTGGCCTCGGAAGGACCCCGAAGCCACCGTCCCCTGCCGACAATTCCCTTCCGAGCTCCGGGGACAGGCTGGGGGGTGAATCGGGAAGCTTGAAGCCTCTCCGCGCTGCTTACCCAGGCCGTTCCCGGACTTCCAGAAGTCCGGGAACGGCCTGGGTAAGCAGCGCGGAGAGGCTTCAAGCTTCCCGATTCACCCCCCAGCCTGTCCCCGATGCTTGAAGCCTCCCCACGCCACCTACCCAGCCTGTTCTCGGACTTCCAGAAGTCCGGGAACAGCCTGGGTAAGCAGCGCGGAGAGGCTTCAAGCTCCCCGGTCCACCCCCCAGCCTGTCTCCGATGCCGGTAGCCTCCCCCGCCGCCTACCCAGGCTGTTCTCGGACACCTAGGTGTCTGAGAACGGGCTGGGTAGGCGGTGCAAGGAGGCTTTAAGCGGCAGGGACAGGCTGGGGGATGAATCGGGAAGCTTGAAGCCTCCCTGCGCTGCTTACCCAGGCCATTCCCGGAGTTCCAGAAGTCCGGGAACGGCTGGGGTAGGCGGCGTGGAGAGGCTTCAAGCTCCCCGGTCCACCCCCCCAGCCTGTCTCCGATGCCGGTAGCCTCCCCCGCCGCCTACCCAGGCTGTTCTCGGACACCTAGGTGTCCGCGAACGAGCTGGGTAGGCGGCGCAAGGAGGCTTTAAGCGGCGGGGACAGGCTGGGGGAAGAATCGGGAAGCTTGAAGCCTCCCTGAGCTGCTTACCCAGGCCATTCCCGGACTTCCAGAAGTCCGGGAATGGCCGGGGTAGGCGGCGCGGAGAGGCTTCAAGCTCCCCGGTCCACCCCCCAGCCTGTCTCCGCCGCTTAAAGGGTAACCGGCGGTTGGTGGGATCCAAGCCCGGGATGCCTGAAAGGCATCCCAATCCCACCACCCTCCCCCCACGGCTTGGATCCGAGCCGCGGCGGCTACCCCAGCCATGGCTGGACTCTAGGGAGTCCAGCCATGGCTGAGGTAGCCACCGTGGGTCAGATCCAAGCCGCGGGGGGAGAGAGAAAACCGGATAATCCATTCCAATTGGAACGGATTAACCGGTTTTCAATGCATTCCTATGGGAAATGGTGCTTCACATAACGATGTTTTCACATAACGTTTTTTTTTCTGGAACCAATTAACATTGTTATGCGAGGCGCCACTGTAATAGTATGCAGAATATGCATTTAGGATACTCTGGCTCAGCTGCCTTTGTGGTATCACTCTATCAAAGTCTGACTATCGACTCTATATTACACTTAATCTAAATCCCATTGACTTTAATGGATCATATTTCCTGGTAAAATGTATTTGTGGCTTCCATCCTGTACCCAAATAGCTGGAGACAAGGCACAATGAATCCAGCAACACTTGCTTCTGAGTAGACAAATGAGGTCTATTGCTATCAATTAATTTGTCCATCATATCTAGATTCACTGTAACACAATTACTGACTTTGGTTTATGTTTTACATCTTTTCCATTGTATAGTTTTGATTCCCACCCCACCCCAGCAAAAAAGGAGGGATTCTTACCCTTTATTTTCTAAAAAAAACCTAGGTTGGCTTTATTTATGTACCTCTCAAAATATATCATCTCATATGTAGTAGAAATTTGAAACTATTCTGGTTTCATATCAAGGATCGGCTATATCTTTGTTCATTTCATTGAAAAGTCCGGCCTTTTTTGTGGGGGGGGGGGGTAACAGAAATGCCTCATGAAAAGGATCTTGACCAAGCAATAATGAAAAGGTCACACTGTACTGAAGCATTTGCCTAGTTTTTCAATGGCAGTGCACTGAAAATTAGATCCAATTACATCTAATTAGAAACACCAAGTTCTGAACTAGAGTCAAGAAGTCATAAAACACTTAAATCAAAATGATTGTTCATGATCTCTCTCCAAACACCTTTCCTATTAAAGGATAGCATCCCATCAATGTGTACAGTTGAAGCTGAGATTTAATAGCTTTTTGCCTTTCTCTAAAGATCAAGGTCAGGGATCTCAGCTGTTCCTATTTTATAGGGCTTTGGGGGCATTTTGAACTGTTTATTACTTCAGGAGTGTTGATTGTGATTGAATGCCAGAATAAAAGTACATTGCAGACGGGGCCTCAAAGCAAGCTTCCATTAGAGCACACAACCAGCAAGCATACACCAAGACCAACACAGTGACTTATTTTTTTCAGGAAATAGCTTCACATTATTCCTTCCTCAAGAGTATGTGATTAAAGACTTTGTCCTTGTCAACAATTGTTGTTTACTGCATGTCAGCCCTGCCACTGGAGGCATCTGTAACATGCACTTGATTGGCATAATCTGAAAATATATGTGGGAATCAACACTAGCATACGGCTACCATGTTGAAAGTTTATATAGCTTGGAGGAAAGGCAAATCCTTCTCATCAGATGGTGAGAAGAAGGATATTGTTTTGTTCTTCTTACAAGTCCTATAAAGAATAATTTGCAGAAAATTGCCATTTCCCGAACACCTACACAATTCATGTTTTCTTCTAATGCTTCTGTCTACTTGAGGTGGACTCAGAAGCAACCTTATTTCATGGCACCACCATGCCCCCATTCCTTCTTCTCTGCCCATTTTGCTCCAGGTTTTTCTCCCTAGTCTCCTATGTCTACTCCCCTCCTTCTCCCTGAAAGAAACATGGAACATTGATTTGAAAGATTAAGCAATGTGCCAATTTAAAAAGGTTTAAGAAAATGGGCAAAAAATCTGTTTAATACATTTCGAAGAGCTATGTTCAGCTGGTAAGAGCTTCTCAAGGGACTAGGCAGCAAATCATTAGATACAAATATATAATCTATCCTTGAATATGTGTTATGCACCACTGTACTTTCTTCTTATAATTTCTCAAGACTATGCAAGACTATATACTTGTCCTTGCAGGGACTTGGAAGAGCAGCATTTACCTTCTTCCTTTTTTTCTCACAAGGAGCAGAGGAAGTGTCTCATTTTCTAATATCCTGAAGTTGCTCACTTATTAAACTACTTCACAATACCAGAAATTCAAAATGGAAGGACCCAGACCAAATAGGTTTGTTCGAGCTCTGATAAGCCATTTGTGAAGACAGGAGGGCCTGGCCTGCTGTGGTCCATGGGGTCACGAAGAGTCGGACACAACTAAACAACTAAACAAACAACAACAATAAAGCCATTTGTATGGGAGGATCACATCAAATGGCATATATTCCATCTCCACTTGACCCCAAGCAGCCCTAATTGAGCTTGTATCAGCTTCCTCCAAAATTAGCAGTATAGATGAGCCTAAAGTAGCAGCCTTTGGAACTAATTGAATTATCCACACTGAAAGTATCCTTTATCCCTCAAGACACTATAGTGTAATATGGATTCATATTTCAAATAAATGTAGCTGTGGAAACAGAGACAAGTCAAAAAGAGCATTTGTAGCACTTTTACAAAACATATTAACCAGCTATTTAATTTGTTTTGTTTTGAACCCATTTCAAATGTCTGACATTGAAAACCATTTAAATCGTAAGCCTGGGACCACAATATCTTGGCACATATCCTGTACGTATCAAGTCTCCAACTGTGACTCCATAACCATTACCATCTGTGGATGGACACAAAAAGACCTTCTCATATTGTTTTCTAATCTTGAAGGTTTATGGGAGCCAAGGATTTCTCTACATTCAATATATTGTGAAGGATTGTATGGTTCCTAGAGTGTGGGCATACATTTCCAAGACTGGATTTTTGACCTTCTGTTTCATAGATTACCCCCCCCCCCCAAAAATATTATTTTTTTAATCTCCATTCTTACATAATTCAGTGTGGTAAACATTTGAAGGTTTCCAGGAAAAAAAACTCAGTGGAAGATCTTAATCCTCTATCAGGATGAAGATTGCCATTTTAGGGTGTTTTTTTTAAGTTATTATTATTATTATTTAATAAGACACTTGATCTACTCAGAGCTTCAACATCCAGATATGGTAGTGATCAGGAAGAATCAAAGAGTAAAGGAATACTGTATTAATTTAATAAAAAGATGAAATATGGATGAAGAAAACAAAGAACATAACAGAAGTTTGTGACATTCCTCAGCCACAGGAGTTCCCCTGTTATGATAAATATATTTTGGGTCAAGGGACACAACAAATACATCCGTGCACCCTAACATTGTTGTATGGTATGTTCCACTCTCACCTTTGAGAAGCTCTCACAATAGGGGAGCCAAGCAGGCAGAAGACCTCAGAAGAAAAGGGAGAGAAAGCAACCCAATCAACTCCTCTGATCACTGTCTGAGAAATACTTTATTTTTGGCATGCTGCTGACAGATTGGGAGAAAGTACACTATAGGCTTCTTCTGGTTGTAGCTGACACACTATTGCTACCCCAGGCTAAAAGCAGGAAATACAGCTCCTTTATTGCTATAGTAATCTGTGACATAAAGCCTGTGAATACTGGATCCCAGCTTTTCTGGAAAGAGTGGAAGTGGTAATACCACTCTATGTTACTTACCTTGAAAGTCGTACTAGGGTTGCTAGAAGTTGGTTCTGATTTGACAGCACCTAAAAACAACTGCCTCCCTATATTTCTTTGCTTCAACAGGAGTTTTTATAACTACACATTGATGTTTTCATGACAAATTTGCTGGTGTTTCATCTGTTGAGTGATATAAGATGATCCTGCATCAATTTTGTTCAATGCTTATATAACTTATTGAAAGCTGGGTGGGAGGAAAAAAAATTCAATTTGCCATCTCATGTGAGATTGTACCGTGGAACAGAATGAGGGCTCCAGTTAAATATATTCAAGGCCAGCCAGCCATTTTATAGTTTTAAATGCTGAGTAGAGAGTTCAAGGAAGAAACTCAGCAGAACAGATCTTGTTTATAATACATACAAACCCAGATAAAATGTATGAATTGTATGTTGTTTAGAAATCAAATTCATGTATGTATAGGGAAAATAGATTTCATCAGCATTGGCAACAGGAAAGAACAAAGAAATAAATTACAAAATTCACATGCATATGGTTATCTTCTACCAGGACCCCTGAAAGCAGCAGACAAGTTGATTCCATTATTAAAGAGAAATTTAAGTTAATGCTATATTTGTCTTATTTAAATTCTTTGGCTACCTTGACAAATTTGATGATCTCATGCCTCAGTGGCAAGTCACTGAAGTCACACTGAGTTTTCATTGAGGCAGAAATAGTGTTGTGCCTAGTATTGATCTTGCATACAGCTCCGATTGGACATGTATATAGGTATCATGTAATATTGTCTCCCCTATAGTCTCCAACTAAGGTTGACTCTGTGGGAGTTATGACTTCCCTTAAGGTGTTATCAGTGCCTATCTCAGGTTATCAAGTCAACCAGATCTTAAATATTCTCAATTACAATTGAACTCCTGTGGAAGTACCTATGACATTCACATGAATGATTGAATTCATAATGACTTCACTGAGTTACTGTGAATACTAGATAAGCTATTAAAATAGATTGCAACTGTATTCTCTGCATGATGAGGGTGGGTATGTGAGCAGAAATGTAATCATGTCCTTGCTAGAAACCGAAAGAGTTTTCATAAACCAATTGTTTATGCACCAGACAAAGAGTTAGATTAGCATATTCACCCAGGTATTGAAAAGAGCGGGGCATACTGATTAACTCTTCTGATGTTGAAGAAAGTAAGCAGGCATGTACCTCTTTTTGTATCAAATAGAGCTTTTGAAAAATCATGCCTCAGTGGCAGTATATGAAGTCAGACTAAGGCAAAAATGAATAACATTCTGTACTGCTGAATGTTAAGGTGCTACATTCAATATGCCAACAAGTTTGGAAAACTCAACAGTGGCCAGAGGACTGGAAAAGATCAGTCTACATCCCAATACCAAAGAAGGGCAGTGCCAAAGAATGCTCCAACTACCAGACAATTGCACTCATCTCACATGCCAGCAAGGTTATGCTCAAAATCATACAAGGTAGGCTTCAGCAGTATGTGGACCGAGAACTCCCAGAAGTACAAGCGGGATTCCGAAGAGGCAGAGGAACTCGAGACCAAATTGCCAACATGCGCTGGATTATGGAGAAAGCCAGAGAGTTTCAGAAAAACATCTACTTCTGCTTCATTGACTATGCAAAAGCCTTTGACTGTGTGGACCACAGCAAACTATGGCAAGTCCTAAAAGAAATGGGCGTGCCAGACCACCTTATCCATCTCCTGAGAAACCTATATGTGGGACAGGAAGCAACAGTTAGAACTGGATATGGAACAATGGATTGGTTCAAAATTGGGAAAGGAGTATGACAAGGCTGTATATTGTCACCCTGCTTATTTAACTTATACGCAGAATACATCATGCGGAAGGCTGGACTGGAGGAATCCCAAACTGGAATTAAGATTGCCGGAAGAAATATCAACAACCTCCGATATGCAGATGATACCACTCTGATGGCGGAAAGTGAGGAGGAACTAAAGAACCTTGTAATGAAGGTGAAAGACGAGAGTGCAAAAACGGTCTGAAACTCAACATCAAAAAAACTAAGATCATGGCCACTGGTCCCATCACCTCCTGGGAAATAGAAGGGGAAGATATGGAGGCAGTGACAGATTTTACTTTCTTGGGCTCCATGATCACTGCAGATGGAGACAGAAGCCACGAAATTAAAAGACGCCTGCTTCTTGGGAGGAAAGCAATGACAAACCTTGACAGCATCTTAAAAAGCAGAGACATCAAAAGTCCGAACAAAAGTCCGAATAGTCAAAGCTATGGTTTTTCCTGTAGTGTTGTATGGAAGTGAGAGCTGGACCATAAAGAAAGCTGACCGCCGAAGAATTCATGCCTTTGAATTGTGGTGCTGGAGGAGACTCTTGAGAGTTCCCTGGACTGCAAAGAGAACAAACCTATCAATTCTAAAGGAAATCAACCCCGAGTGCTCATTGGAAGGACAGATCCTGAAGCTGAGGCTCCAGTACTTTGGCCATCTCATGAGAAGAGAAGACTCCTTGGAAAAGACTTTGATGTTGGGAAAGTGTGAAGGCAAGAGGAGAAGGGGATGACTGAGGATGAGATGGTTGGACAGTGTCATCGAAGCAACCAACATGAATTTGACACAACTCCGGGAGGCGGTGGAAGATAGGAGGGCCTGGCGTGCTCTGGTCCATGGGGTCACGAAGAGTCGGACACGACTAAATGACTGAACACACACACACTGCTGAATGATATTCTAGACTTTCCCCCTAAGGCCTAGGGTTGTATGACAATTTATTCATTTTGTTTCTTGATGAGAACCATCCAAAATTTGTAATTGTTTTCCTAAATTTTGTAGAGAGATATTGGCATTTAAAAACATAAGGTATGGAAGAAAGTGAAACTGCTTCAGTCACTTATCCAGGCAGAGGGTTTTAAGCATAGTAGAACCTCTGTACCTGTGGGGGATCCGTTCCAAGCCCCTCTGTGGATGTTGAAAATGTGGAAAACTATTTTCATATTGAATGCTATACATAGCGTGGCCTCTGGTGCCATCTAGTTGTCAGTTCTGATAATGACACTGTGGACATATATTTCTGTAGAGAAAGCTACAAATGTGTCAGTTATTCATCTGTCTGAATAATTGCTACCAGACATTAGTGGGTGAGGTCAAGCATCCCACCATTATATCTGGTTTGACAGGTGAAACCCTTCACAGACAACATATATGAAAATAAGAATATACAACATTACTGTTTGCTTTTAGGAGTTGCTGCCACAAACAATGGCAGAAGGAAGTATTTCTGTCATAAGAATTAGAGACATTTATTTATGTTTAATATGTATTTGTTTTATTGTCTTACTATAAGCTAGTTGCATGATTCAAGCACTCTTGTTTTGTAGCATTTCACCAAATTACATATGTTGTGATTAACTTAGTATTTACACATGAACAAGTGGGTGTTAACTTTAAAAAATCTTGATGCACTCAATCCTACATAAACTCCTATCAACAAGGAGGTGTATTTGCCTGTTTTATGGTATTTTGATTAAGGATATGAAGAACTTTCTTGATCTCATTCATGTTTGAGACATGATACCTTGATGTGGGGAGACAGCCAGCTAAGAATTCTCAATCCCCTATTAAAAATTTTGTCTCCTGGACAAAAGTGAGGTTCAAATGCTTGCCTTCATCATACTTTGCATGATTTGTACAAATCATTTGTCTCATTTTCAATTACAACGTTGTACATATGCACAGCCAAAACAAAATGAGTGCCAATAATCCTTGCAATATACCAGCACTTGCCATAGTTTTAAATGTTGCTTGTCTATTGAAATGCACAAAAATCTGTCTTGTGCATGTGCAAATTCTCTTTGAGACTACCACCGACATGTCTTGATATGTAATAGTGAAAAGGAATATTTCACAATTTCTCATTTAGTGTGTGAAGACCAGCCAGGACACCATATGCATCCCATATTTTAATGCACATGTGAGCATCGTCATTGGAAACTGGCAAGCTCTTCACAGTTTAATGCTCTTTCTGGTTAATCTTGCACACGAAATATTCCATTCTGCACAGCAGCTATAACAATCCTAGCAGCTTGACATTTCTTATTGTGTTTCCAGGGAATCCTTCATAGGAATGTTGTAATTTTGCAGAATATTATTGCAATTTGGAATTTTCTTCAGGGGAAAAAAGATTACTCAAATCTTGAGAAATTCTATGAAAAATCTTAGAAAAAGAAATCTCACCATGAGAAGAAATCCCTCAATTTTCCCCCCTGAGAATGAGAGGTTAGGCCATGGTGTTATATGTAGATGAACACAGCTAATTTCTTTTAAAAGCAGTACACAAAAAGTGAATTAAAAGATGAAAAGTATTGTTCTTAATTTTTAGAATGCTATTATTAATGAAACAGCTATTTAATTCTTGTTTGCAAAACTTAGTGAAAGTGAGTTGCAAATTTTTCACAAGCTATGTAAAAGTTTATGGGGAAAATTATATTCGAGTATATTGGTTTATGCTTATCTTTTAGAGAAACTAATGAGTCAAAGCTTTGCTTTGAAATTTTCTTTTATAGAAGGTTTTGTGTGTTTTCTAACTCATCAAAGCTATTTCTGATTAACATACTGTATATGGCCTTTGAAGGTACAATGCTTATTAAATCTTGGTTGTGAATACATTTCACTAAAGTCATTCTCTCCACTGTAATGTTACACAAAATTGTTACTCATCAAAGGTACTGTTTTGATTGTTCTCAGATTGCATGGTATTTTCAAATGGCACTTTAGAAGTTTGAAAGCATTCCCCTGCTACACGACATTTTTTAAAAGGCAAAAACTTTTCCTCCATTTGCTAGAAGTAGATTTTAAAAAAAATATCAAGCCACCACCAACACCATATTATTACCTATAATTATTTAAACGCAACTTCATCATGATGTAGCATCAAAGCATCTTTTACTTTATCTGTCTGATGGGATTTCTATCTACCCTCCCATTGGCCTAGTCAGTGGGCATTCCTCTTACATTTCAGAATTCAGGGTGATAATCAATAGTTATTCAACAGGCAGCAAAAGAAAAAGAACCATAAGTATAAATTGCAAGGGAGGATACATCTGAATTAGCTGAAAACTGCAGTACAATATGCTTCTCATTGATATGTATGATGTTTCCCCCCACTGCTGCATCTTTTAAACTGGGTTGCCACTAGCATTGCATCAGATTTTTCATCTTGAGAACTCAGTATTCTGAACAGGGTGAAGCAATAAGAGCATTGCCCTAGAGTACCAAACTTCAGGTGGCACCAAACTCTAGAGAGGAATCTCCTTCTAATTAAGAGGGAAATAAAGGGCAATGCCTCCAGGCCCTATTCTTTTTTAATCAGAAACATATTCTTTCTATTAAGGGTCACCACACTCTACTCTTCCTTATTTCTGGTGGGCCTTCTGCCAGTGCCTCAAGGCAGAGTGGGTGAGAGTTGCCACCCTTTCCCCGGAGTGCCAACATTTCCAGTTTAACTGCTGATTCTCAATCAATTTGATGGAAAAGCCATTCCTTTCTAAAATAATTTCAAAGGGGGAGAAAATCTGAATAACAAAGGCTAATCTGAATTAGCTGAGAAATGTTCAGATGTGATTCTTCTGCTTACTATATGAATGAAGCGCATGTCTTCCCTTTCATTGTACAGTCATCTCTGTAGCAACAGAAGGCCTGACTCCCCAACCCCTCACACTTCGACTGAAACCAAGGAGAGAACAATGTAGATCAACTCTTCTCACAGCAGCTTTTTTCAGATCAGGAAGAGTGAGCAGCCAAGGAAACTGCAGAGTGTTAATGACATGTATGGAAAGACAAAACAATACCACTCTCTTGGATACCTTTCATTGTTATACAATGTACAAATCAGTTCAGATTCATGGCCCAGCTTGAACTGAATGAGTTTCAAATCACTTCAGCCTACTAGGATTTTCCCCTCAAAAAGCAAAATTTAAAGGTGCCTAGAAGAGAGTTGTCTGGCAGCTTTAGCTTCAAGGTTCCATCCCAGGGAAAAGGAACAGGCTACCAGGACAACAACAACAGCAGCAACAGCAGCAACAACAACAACAAAAAATAAACAGCAACAACAACACAACTTGGTAGAACAGGTGAAGAGTTAGAATGAGGGGTGTGTGGCTACACCTCAAGGACTAATGTGAAGATTAGAACCACATTATCAACCACCTTTTACACTTTAAAACAATATAGCATACAGTATTTGTCAATTCCAAAACCGTAGCAAAAATTTAAAATATACATACACATAGACAGACACACCACTTTTTCATGCTTCTATTTAAAAAAACACACCGATTAATACAAGAACAAGATGAGATGGAAATACATGACAGGAGGCAGAAATAAACTGATCTCCATATTTTTTAAAAAATCCCTCAATAGTAGCAGGATAAGGTGATCAAGAGGATGAGTCATGACAGGCCAAAAGTTTGAGCTGATTTGGAACGACAAGCAAGACTGTGGCTACTGAAAGTCATGCTACAGATGACTAATTTCAAGTGGGTTTTGAGCAGGCTAGAGTTAAGGGGACTGGTCATCATCTTATGTTTCCTCCATGCATCTGTGACATCAACATTGTTTAATGAAATAACATCCAGGATTATAGGATAGGATATACTTGTTCCATCTGTACTTGGTGCATCTCTTGGGTCTGGTGCCTCCAAACCCAGACTGCCTGTCAAGAATTTGGGAACCCATAAAACATGACTGATTCAGTTAATCATTTAACTCACAAAACACCCTTAGTTAGCAATTATTAGCTTTTTTAAAAGAGTGTGTTCGCGCGCTGTAGGGGCGAGGGAACGCCCTCGGAAGGCGCAGCGGGTTTGCTTCCCCCAGCGCCGGAAGCGCGGGCAGCAAAGGGCCACGTGGTTGCTGACGCAGCCGGCGCTATTTAAGGAAGCGCCGGTGCGTCATAGGAGGCCTTTTGCTGTCGGCACCCGCCCGCCCAACCCTCTTTGTTCTAGTGTGTTTTGGGTCGCCAGTTTATGGGGCCGGATAGGAATTTTTGCCCCTCATCCTGATTGGCCAGTGGATGGGGGGATTTTTCGCCTATCCCACACTGGAACTGGGGAGGAGTTGTTTTATGGTTTAAGGCGGGGCCGGCGGCTTCTTTCCCATAAATTTGGTCACACTGGCGGGTAGTGCGGGAATAACTGGTCGTCACGGTGTTTCCCTTTTGGTAATATTCATTAAGTAACAGTGCGTCAATGCTGACAGTTCCTGCGGATCGTGCGATTACAGGGCTGAAGGCAACTGAGGCGCTGAAACACTTTCGGACCAAAAAGTCATTAAATGAGATGGCTGGAGGTATGGGGTGTTTTAATTAAGCCTTCCAGGTTCCACCGGTCGGTAGTACAGCTGGAACCTGGGGGATGGGACTCGCCCATTGGCATATAAGGATTTATTTGGTGTTATTTCCCCGCACTACCGCAGGCCCCCTCAAATATGGATATGGATTTTATTTGGTTTAAGGAAATTTGATTTGGCTAATAAAGTGTGGCCCAGGTTTAATACCAAAATAATTGTTGTCCGCGTCTTTATTTCGGGGCTTGGGGAAGCAATGTAGGTTTGATATAGACTTCCAGTGCTTCAGTAAATGGCACTGTATTTAGCATTATTTGACATGGAAAACATATAGTAAAGTATAGCACCCACTACCAAAAAAAAATGCCCTTTGAGCTACTTTTTCATGCTGACCTTCATCTTGTATTGGGAAGTTATGTTATGCTAAGACCATCATTCTTTAAAACCTTCACCTTCTCTTGTTAAAATGTATGATTTACTTTCCACTGCTAAAAAATAAGAGGAGAAAGGATAATCAGTACGTAAGGAGACACTCTGATATTATGCAGATTTTATGCACTTTGAAGCAGAAATTAATAAACCAACCGATTTTGCATCAATCTGAAAATTATGCAAGGTTCAGCTAAACAAATGTTTATATCCCCTTTGTAGCAATTACTTTTTTCTCTCCATTTCCATTGGCTCTGCTTTTAAAAGTCTGATGGTCATGCTGAGTTGTATCTTGATAACCTTATATATTTAGGCACATGCAAAAAATTAGTCCATAAATCTACTTTACCATTTATTTAGGGGCAGCTGTCAATTGCTTGTAATTTAAGGCACCAGTCTTCAAGCATGTCAGGCCTTCAGTCTTAATGCATAACAAAGGTCCTAGTTTAAGGGTGTTTTTTTGGGTGGGGTGGGGGTTGTATGCCTAACTTTTCTCTTCCATTTTTCCAGGATGGTCAATTGTAACACATAACTTGGCTCTTACAGCAGAAGTGGCCAAAGTGTAGACCATTTGCCTCATCTAGACCTACTTACTGTTTTTAGCTACTATCGCTTCTGATGAGGCATATATAGAATCGAGTTGCGCTTTGTACTGGTAGGAAAATTATAGTAGGCCATACCCATTTTGCTTTAGCTCCACACATGCTTTTAGGTTCACCAGTTGCCAGAATGTGAGTCTCTTCCCAAATTGGGATTTGGCCAGTAGCACCTGAGACTGATTGGGAGGCATGAGTACTTCTTCTGGGATTGAAATGCTCAAGGACTTTTGTACACAGGAAAGTACCCAGCTTTCATTTTCCTAAGGCTGAAAAAAAAAATCATTTTGGGCAAGGAAAGGGGATAGGGCCTAGCTTCCCTCTCCAGAAAGAACTATAAAAGCACAGCATCCAATGGATGCCATACATGCTGTTCTGATCTCAAGTTCCTGCTTTTCCTAAATATTAGTCTCTCTCTCTCTCTCTCTCTCTCTCTCTCTCTCTCTCTCTCTCTCTCTCTCACACACACACACACACACACACACACACACACACACACACACACACACACACACACACACACACACACACACACACACACCTGCTGTCCACCAACAGTGCCAGGACTTCCAGTCTCAGTTTAGGATTTTAAATTCTCACTTCTTTTGTTTTCACAAAGGTGAGGACTGTCATCGTTGTTTTCCGACCTTGATTTGCAGAAGAGGATAAGGAATCACTGGAGTCTTCTTTCTCTCAAGATTTGGCTAGGGTTTCATAGTGTTCTTGAAAGATTTTCACAACTGCAATGTTGATTTGTCATTCAAAACCCAGCAATTAGAGAAAAAGTAAGTGCACAAAACCGGGAGGACCACTCTTTATTTGAAAATTTAAATCATTGGATTAGGTTGTATGTGTCTTTCTTACAATCAACCAGTCCTTCAGTGCTTGCTCTATGTGCATGCGTAGCTGTTCAAAGAGAAACAATTCTGCATAAAAACAACAAAAACATGGTGGCACCTCAAAGACTAACTTATATATATTTCATATGAGCTTTTGTGGACAAGTCAACTTCATCAGATGTAAGTGCACAAAAAAGTACTTTTAGCTGAAATCTTAAACAAAATACAGACACGTCAAACAAGGAAAACAAAATCCAATTGTGTTATTGGTTATGGCAGGTTGTGAGGAATCCTGTTTGTCAAAAAAATTGACAGTCAAACAACATCAGTGAAAATGAGGAATTCTGTGGCTACTTTTCACATCGGGATCAGTGGAAAGGAATAAAACACAGATTTAGATAAGCTCAGCTTTGCTTGTAGCAGGATGTGAGAAGGGGTGCACAACCTTTGAGCATTTGAGCATGGATGTCCTCAGTTCTTCATATTGTGAATGTTTTGACTCAAATACTTGTGACACCCCTAATGACAGATGTTGATGCACCCCTTTCCCAACAGAATATTTTATTCAAACAGGCCACAGCAGAAAGGGAAGGGGAATGATTTTGAACTGAAAATTATAATAATGGAAAAGATAATGGAAAACAGCAGAAATAGTTGAGACATGCAAGGGCAAGATGAATCGATGAAAACAATCAATGTATCTCATTAAGAACAGAAATATGATGATAAAATTAGACAAGGTGCCCAGGCTCTTGTCAGGAAGTGATTCATTAATTGCATAGTAAAGATATTCTGAAAGGAAAGGAGAAATCTGAAACATTAAGAGATGGTGGATAATTAAAGAATAGGTTAGACAATGATCAGAACCAGAGACATCTCATCAAAGTGTAATGAATAACAGAACAGTATCTATGTTATTTGGTACAGAGACTGCTCTTAGAGACCAGTTACAAATTCTAGTTAGAAGACCAACAGTTTCATATTTGAATTCTTTGAGTTCAATGTATCTAGACCTAGTAACTAGTTCATATTGTATCTAGATTTCTCTTTCTTATCACTGCTTGCTTCACCTCCTTATCCTTTGCTCTTGCAAATGTCAGTTTTCACACAGTCTTCAGCAGTGAAAATGGATGACAAAAATGTAGTTGCTCTTAAATCTCCTTTCTCCTTTAGTATGGCTTTAATTTGGCTGCCATCTAATAGCCCAGCTTCCTCACTAGCTAGTCTTCTGCTCCAAGATATTTAAATAATCTTTATTGTCGGTCTTGTTGGTCTCAGCAATATGCTTGGCAATTTTTTTTGCCTCCTTTATTGCATGCTTGTATTTCCTGTATGTACTTGTTATCTGTTATGGGTCCTTTTCTCTCTCTTTTCTTTTTAGAGGGAAAGATTCAGCAGAAACAGAGCAAATAAATATGTGTCATCTTGTGTTCCTTTTTTGAAGAATGGTGGTGGGGGATTAACGTCAATTCTCTTATGCCATTTAACAGCAGTTTCATTGGCAGGAATCTGCAGGTTGATTTTAAAAATGTTCAAATACAACTGTTATTAAAATGCATGGCAAGGATTTGGAGTAAACAATGGTTAACTAACCCAAAACAAAAGAACAAATATCATTCACTGGCATTTGAGTGGATCAGTATGTAGACTTTTGCAGCTCCATGTCCTTTGCTGATGCTCTTGCTGCTCCCTCAGGGTCATGATTAAAGTTTCCAACAGAGGGTGTTTAGCTCACCTGCAATATGAACATAACATGGTTAAATCCTTGCCAACAAATATAGGTATAAAGAGAACATTTGTGAAAAAGTGATATCTTGCCATTCCTACTTCATAAGAAGAAGGTCCAGTTGTAATGATGTGTCTGAGACAGCCCAGAACAAATTATATCTAAATCAGATCTATTCACAGAAATTTCTTTTTCTTAATTTATGCATCACATAATCAGTGGATATTGCCTGAATATTTCATGGATATAAATGACAAACAATTATAATTTGAACTTTTCTTCCAGTTTCAGTTTGCTTTCCCACCATTACTATACTGGCCTTCAGAAAAGCCTTATAGTTATTGCATTTTGGGATGTAATTCCAAATCATTCCAATTATTCCACTGGCAGAGCAAATCAACATGCTACAAGTCAATTCTAAGAATGGAGCCATTCCAAAGAAAAAAACTAACTTTGAAAGTGGCGGACCTAGATTTTTCTGGAGCCTGTATTGTGGCTAGGGCAGTGGCCAGACTTCCTCACCTCCTGCTGCGGCTCTGTAATGGTGGTGGTCATGTGGGAGGCTGCGCTGGAGCCTGGGGGATGGGCACCCAGAATGCACTGGCAGCCCAGATGAATCTAGGGGGTTGACATCTCTATTGGGTGGCACTCAGGTCACCCAATGGAACCAGATCCAACCCCAGTGCTTAGCCCAGGGACCTGTGACTGGAATAAATTAATAAAGTTGTGACCTTTTACCTCCAGTTGTGTGTGTAGTGTGTTCATTGTGGGCGGAGGATGGGACCGCTTAGCAATAAGCCCACATTGGACTTTGGATCACCACCAAATTTGGCACAGATGTAGCAGACAGTCTACTCTTGTCATGCAAAAACAAATAACCTTAAATGTCTCCAGATTTAAAAGAGATCAAATAAATTGAAAAGACCCAGCTAAGCAAGATCTTGAGAGAGAATGATTGGCCTCACCAGCTTTTTTTAATTTGGAGGCAATCCAGGCTGGAGGGACTGAAACATTGATTCTCAAAAAAGGCCTTTCAAAGGAGTAAAACAGTGACTTCCTTATAAACTGAGCATGCATGGAACCAGCTTACCCGCAATATCATTCCAAAGTAGATACACTGTTGCAGTTTCATGGCCCTGAAAAGGAGATGTATGGACAACAACGAAAAGTCATGGAAACAGTTAAAAGATGCTTTTTTCTTTGAAGAGTCAAAAGGACAGCTTTTTAAATAAAGTAATCAAGGAACAGAGAGGTGTTTTTAATGGACTGTTGTACTCTGTTAAACTGTTGTTTTAAATGAGTTTCAGTACTGGTTTTACTTACGGTTTTTAATATACTTGTTTAATTCTTTCTTAAACTTTTAAATATTTGTATGCTTACTGTTTTAGCTTTTAAATATTGTCTTTTTAAAATGATGTAAGCCTCTTCGGGTCCTTTTTAAGGAGAAAGACAGGATAAAAACAAACAAATGAACAAATGAACAAAAAAAATAAACGGTGCTCCAGAAAGGGCATTTTGCAATGTATCTCCAGGTAATTACCATGCAATTTTCTAAGGTATATTCAAAGTATTTCTACATTACATTTGGAAGAAATCCCAGTTGCAGGGGCTGAAATATTGATCTTCCAAAAATGACATTCAAAAGCAAAAAACAACCTCTTTGTTATAAACTGAGTGAGCATGTGTAGAAGAGACTTACCAGCAAGGGAATTGCAAAGTGGATATATTTTTATTTATTTATTTATTTATTTATTTATTTATTTATTTATTTATTTATTTATTTATTTATTTATTTATTTATTTATCGTTTAACTTCTATGCAACCCACAATACCCAAAAGGTCTCTGTGATACCTCTTGTGCCTATTACCATTCACACTTGTTAAAAAACAACCCTGTCAATTGTTGTCTGTTTGGGCGTGAAGTAGTCAACTGATGAAAAAAAGAGTCAGGTTCTGGGATTTTCTGTTACTTGGTGTCATTTTGTGAGCGGTAGTGAGCCCAAGAGGATACCCTGTAGACCATCTTGACTGGTGCCATTGGTGTTGATAACATTCTGGCTGCACTTTGCTATGTAAAGCTTGGCATCCTTTTTCCTGATGACAATGCGGGCATGAGATTTTGCAGCAATATTAGCCCATTTTCTGGCATTCTGAATTGTGGATAGAGAAGGATAATATCCCACATTCATAAACGAGACTTTTTTTTTTTACCCCTGTGTCTGAAAGTCAGCAGCCAGCACCACAGGAGTAGCTGATCCCATCTCTCCAATGTTCTTAGCTAGAGTTTTGTTTTGATTTGGATTACAGCTGTCAAAATTTGCCAGAAAACTATGGCTATGCTGTCTGGAGAATTTTGGCAGTTGTGGTTACAAGGCACAAATCTTTACACATTACAGTCCATGTTATAATTCATTGGACTCTTATGGTGACAATGCCAACATCAACAATATGTGATTACAAATGTGAAGTCTCGACATTTCCACTCTGGGGTCCTTCCAAGAAGGTGTGAATTGTTCCAAAAACTACCATATCATTATAACAATAAGAAATATTGCCCAGTTGATATGAAACTAAAGTTTTAACTCAAGTTTCCAACAGCTTCAGTGGAACTGAGATTTTCATCTGAACCCAGCTTGGTCCTAATTAAAAATGCAGTATATTTCTTCGAGGTTGATAGATTATTTCAGGACTTACAAATGATGTGGCTGGTTGATGTATTGCCACTACTTAAGAGTCTGTTTCCCAGCTGTCTGGTAAACACTTTCATTAATTCCTATCTATTTAATTCATAAGCAGTTGCAATCATTGAAGTGTCTTTTAGTAGAGTAACACAGAGAAATTAATTTTAACATCCCGCCACTGAAATACAAAGATATGAGCAGGAACGTATTTGCAGAAAATGGTGAGGTGCTAAATGGGGAGCCTTTTATAATTTTTTTTTAGACATTACAGGGAGAACCTATATTGTATTGCATGTGTGGCAATGATAAGGATTGCCTAGATGTTTATAAACACTCTACTTCACAAAGAATATTTGTCAGAACACTTGAAGTCTAGTTTCTGTGAGATGCAGCAAAGTTGTTAAAGTAGGTGGGATTGAGCCCTTACATATGAACCAGAGTAACTTATGAGCAGTGAGAAAAGTCATAGCTGGTGGAAGCTAAAGAGGAGGGAACCTGATGGCACATAAATCAAGGAAAGATACAGAGCACGGTCTGTACAAGTCTTACAAACTAGGAACCTGATGGAAAAGAGGGTGAGAAAAGCTTGACTAAAGAGCAAAGGAAGCGAGGAAATGAAGAAACAAGGAAATAGTTAGGGGCAGAGGAATCCAGAAAAATGTTGTACCACTTAATGTCAGGAGAAGATATATATATTGGGAAAATACTAGCCAACTGATACTGTTAGGAGTCCAGCTGACAAAGAGGTTGTCAGACAAAAGCTGGACAAAGCATGCTGTGGGATAAACTACTGGGAACTGAGGAAGGAACACTGAAGAAGGGGGGAACCAAGGAGAATGCATGGTGAGGCAAGGACCTATGTTTGAGTGGCAAAATGAGAGTGGAAAGGCAGGGAAAATCTAAAGAGAAGGTTAAGGAAACCACACCTTCCAATAGCTGTCAAACTGGAACTCACTCATAGGATTTCCAAGTCTCAGGACACTGGCTGAAGTCACAGGGAACTACTGTACAGTATTTCTCCCCAGCAGGGAGAACAATCTCAGAGAAATGAGGAAAAAGATTGATTTGTTTGTGTGTGGTGCCTTTAAGGCCTAATGAAAATTTTCCTCCCTACTATTTGTAATGTTTTTAATAATTTTATTGTTGCTCCAATTGTAAGCCGCCTAGAGTGGTCTAGTATGACCAGATAAGCGGGATAGAAATAAAATAAATAAATAAATAAATAAATAAATACTTTTATCTGCAACCTGTTTGTATATGCATTGTATATGTAGCATACACTTAGGAGGTTACACAGGAGATCTACATGACCTGTCTCATTTTTTCTCAAATGCTAGATCACCCACATACTTTTATGAAACTCTTTTACAGTGGTCTACTTCATATGACATCACAGCAACTTCTGTAGCATTACAACAGCTTGATCTACCACGTTCGGCTGTGAAACCTCAAAGAATGGAAGGCTGATAACCTGTCCACTCTACATTCTGCAGAGTGTTACACTATGAGACCACAGCCAGCACTTAATTATCACTGTTTCCACTCAGACCTGTATAGTTTTAATGTAGCTAAAGGACATGGTTTCTGTTGCAGAACAAACATGTAGCACAGCTGTAATACTTCAGAACATAGGGTGGTGAATTAAATTCCATGAAAAAGCAGAGAGAAACTTGAACACTTCTCTCTCACATCTTACTTTTCAATGATGCTCTGGTTATTTTCCTGTGCATGTAGTATATGCTCTTGATGTGGTCATAAGTGGTTTATGACTTCAGTAGACTCGCCAACTCCCACAAAGAATGTGCAGGGTGTGTGTGATTCACCCTACTGTTTAGTTCATGGTCTGCTCCTGGCATGATTAT
This sequence comes from Pogona vitticeps, assembly GCF_051106095.1. Lineage (NCBI taxonomy): Eukaryota > Metazoa > Chordata > Lepidosauria > Squamata > Agamidae > Pogona > Pogona vitticeps. The sequence goes on along the minus strand of NC_135786.1, from coordinate 105,707,171 downwards.
TTAAATCTCTGTGCCTATCCTGCATTATTTAATAGTGTACAGGCTAAGATGACAGTCTTTTTTATACATCCAGATATTGTTTACTGTATTTTCTTAACATGCTGGCTAATGAGAATATATAACTGTCACAGTGTACAATGTGCATAACTTCAAAGAGAAATGGTGCTATTAAAGCCTATCAGCCATAACAGCTCAATGGAACCTCCAAGGTTAGTGGGTCTGAATATTAGTCGTTGAGTATCAAGCATCACAGGAAAGTTATTGACTTTGTGCCCAGTTATTTGTTGGTTTTCTGGAAATATGAGGACTGCAGCCATTGGAACTGGAATATTGGACTGCATGGATCACTAGTATGAATCAGTAAGGCTTTTCTTTTATGCTCTTGATCTTCCAGACTACATTCTCATTGTTCCAAAATATCACCCATTCCCAAATGGATGCTGTGCCTAAAATTAGCATATGCAAATAAATTTGTTTTCTAATACGATAATCTTCTAGTTGGGATTTAGAAAGCTCCAAAGGGGCAGTAAAAACAATATCATAAGTACCAATAAAATTACCATCTCATATGCATTTGGAATATAAACAAGCACATCATTTTAACTCATCTTGATTAAACATGCTTCCCCTGAATTTTAAACAAGCAATAATAGTGCTTAGCTGGAATCCACCACCTAGTATTTTGCTTGTAAAACCTTTTCCTTGTTTTATGTATTGTCTAATCAGTGCTGATTTATGTCTGGTAAATACTTGGTGTGACTGAAAGCTATTTCATTATCTGAATTAGCCTCTGCTGTTCTAATTGTTGTTAAAGGTCTTGTGATGGGATTTGCATATGTATATTTTGATCAGTGTTCTGTGAAACCTCTTCCCTTCCTTCAGATGTAAAGTATCCAGTCTTTTTATTCAGAGGGTCAATAGAATAATACCTTCATTAGAGTCAGTTGTTTTCACAAATACAAGGTAATCTTCATGCTTAAGGCGACATGTCTTCATATATTTGGAGTTCAAACAATGCATGTTTCAAGCAGTTAAGGGAATCAGCCCTTTGCAGACCTTCACTCTCAACAGGCAGAGATCTAGGATGCTGTGGGAGCTTGTGCTCTTCAAGGGCAGAGAGTGTAGGCACCCAGCTGACTCCTAGCAATGCTCTTGTTCAGCTGAATGACTGAGTAGGGCTTCCCATTTACTCCCTTCTGTCATGCTCTCATGATCCACTACACAATGGACTTACAGTGAATGATTTAAAGGGGGACATATTTTGGACAGTACTTTAAATTGCTTGCCAGTCTTCCACCTGAAGTGGAGCGTGCTGGAAATTTAGAAAGCTTTGCTCTAGTTAACTGTGGATACTTCCTCTGCTTTGCAACTTAACATTTCAAGGCTGGCATTTGAAAATGACAAGATTTAAATGTACCTGAAGTGTTTGTATTTGAAAGGCCATGACCATACATCACACAGGGAGTCAGGGAGAGGAGCACTCTGTACAGAGATTAAGGGCAAGCCTTTACCCTACAGATGTCATTATTAAGATATTGTTGTGAATGAGCCTTTCATGTCAGATTAAAATGCTACCCAATGCAATAAAACAAAGAAACGGTCATTTTGACTCCTAGTTTTTTTTAAATGTATTAATTTAATCCCTACATTACAGGAAAGCTTACTTATTCTCTTGACATGATACAGTATATGCTTCAGAGGAAAGATGAAAGGAAAATATTCTCATGATTGTGGGAAAAAAGTGTATTGCTTACATGCTACTGCATAGCACTTAAAGCACTTTCTGGATGGCTTACAGTTCAATTGTACAAGGCTACACATTGTCCTACTCACCAGTTGGGTACTCAGTTTACTGACCTCAGAAGGATGGAAGGCTGAGTCAACCGTGAACCAGCGACCTGAGCCTGAGATCAAACTCAGGTTGTGAGCAGAGTCTTTAACAGCAGCTGGGCAGGTTAACCATAAGAATGTTGTTGCTGTTGTTTCTTCCAACATTGCTTCAACTTAACATTGTATTGGTAACAGTTGAACTCTAATACTGTAACAAAAATTGTATATAATCAAACTTTTCCTGCCCTTCCTCTCCCTCCCAGATTTGATTTCAATGTTCCCCCAGCTCTTTGCAGGAGATTTGGGGAATGCACACTCCACTGGCAGACAAATACTGTTCGGTTTCACGCCATCCGTGTGTAATATACCTGGATATATTACAGGATAACTCAGTGGTTTAGGTATCTGGCTGCAGGGCTAGAGGTTGAGCATTTGATTCCCTACGGTGTCTCCTGTGAGTAAAGCCAATCTGTATAGTCTTGGACAAGCAGCACAGTCTCAGGATGGCCCCAGAATTCAGGTATGGTAAACCACTTCTGAGTATTCTGTACCTGGAAAATCATGAAAAAAAGGGTCACCATAAGTCAGAATTTGGCTCGATGGGATATCATTACTACAATATGTGTAATGTAGGCAGTAAAAAAGTTGCATATGTTTCTAGGTTTAATCAGTGCATTCATCCCAAAAAAGTTAACTGACATACTGGTGGAAGCCAGTTCTAATTATAAAGGCTGAGCGTTAAGACACATCTGTTTATATCTCAGGCTCTTTGGGGTTTGGACATAGGAGAGAGAATGAAACAGAAAATAAAACAGGGCTTTTACCTTTATACAGCTGTGTAGTCCCTCCTTCTCCAGGCAATACACAAAAAAGATTAATGGCCAGATGTTCTGTACATGGTTGTACATCCTTTGCTCTCCCAGCATGAAAATTATGAGGCGAGACACATGTTGTTGGATTAAAACTTGGGCCGCAACTTTATTAATTATTTAAAGCTATATTCCTCAAAATTACAAGGGGGCCAACCATAGTGCGATATTCTTCAATGTCCAGATAATCCTAGATCTTCGGACGCTTCCTAGAGCAGAGTGAGCTCCTAATTCTGAATCATACTGTCCGCTGTACAGCATGCCTTCAGGTGCTCTGTGAAATGGTACCCCCACAACCTACTCATCCCACCGAGCCTCGAGACCCTAAGCGGGCAGCTGTCTGGGAAGTCCTGCCATGTAAAACCACCTCTCATCTGATAGCCGATTGTCTCGACCTGACAGAGAGACGGCCTAATTTTGGCACTACGTGTCAATCATGAACTCACCCAACTTTTCAATTGCACTACCCAAAGCTGCAACCAGTAAGGACTTTAATTGACAATAACACTTGAATCATATTTACAAACCACACCCTATAGTTAAAAATGGGATGGGTGAAAATGCACCTGCAGCCAACAGCCAATTAGGATGCAGGCCAAAAATTCCCATTTGGCTCCAAAAGGCAACTGGCTAATCTCATTCTTAATTTAAGGGCAGGTGAGAAGGGCTGCTCAAATAGAAAGCAAAGAGGCTACACTGGAGGGATCAAGCCTTCTTAAAGGCTCCTTCCCCCCTCCCCTTGGAAAGCAGCATCACAAGTGTGACACCAATCTCTGAGTAGGAGGGCAAAGTGTCCCTGCCATGGAGACCCTGCGCCCTGCTGGAGCAGACATTTTTTCCCCTTAAGATGCAGTTATCATGTTCTCTGTTACCATAAATGTCATAGACCAAAATGTTTATTTCTTCCTGGATTACTTGTTCCTTTCAAACAGATTGGTAAACTGAGTGAACTCATCCAGCATGCACTAGCTTTGTAATACATCAAAGTTAAAGAAAAGTTTACCAAACATCCACAAGGCAGGGCTGAGTGTAGCGCAAACAGTGTTCAGCATTAGGGGCTGCCTTCTGCTCTGCATTCAGGTCTGTCCTCTAGACCAGCTTTATAGGGGAACCCAGAGTTTTTATGAGGTCTGGGACAGGTGTGAGGTGGGCAACTCTCTTGGTCCCCCTGACAAGGAGCCATCCATGGGTATACAAAGCTGGAGGCCACCTGCAGCACTTACAGCATCTACAGACTGCATGTGGAAATTCTCACTTGCACTACTCCTTGCAGATCTCCTTGTTGCAGATATCCTACTGGCTTCCTCCATTATTAATTCAGGGAGATTCCTCCTTCAAGTGAAACTTCACACCACCATTTATGCATTTGCCGATGATAACAGCACCAAGAAAATGACTCCCCAGTGGTACCCTGCCAGGAAATCTTTGGTGGCATTTAGTCCTCCACTTTCTCTTTGTATAGTTTCCATAGACCATCTGGTGATCTTTTTATGACAAAAAAGAGCTACCTGCTCTACCACAGAATCCTTCCTTAAAGCCTGTTATCTCTTCTTACATCAAAGTCTGAAGCCAGATCTACTTGACCCGGGTCAGTCATAAGCCTATGTGGCCAATCCAATCCCTGCTGCTGCTTAGTAAAATTTCAGTCTTACCATGGTTAGTGTATCTTCCTTTACAGTAGTAGTGCCTCTTCCTTCCAGTCTCTCAAGTATACAGACACCTTGATTTTGACCAAGGGAGTGAAAATGATTTCTTTAACTTGCTTTTTATCAGACTGAATATTAGGATCTTTCCTAATATTTCTTTCTCTCTCTCTCACACACACACATACACATTTATTTCATTATGGTTGGTGAGTTTCTAGTGTATGGCTGTTACAAATAGAGATTACATTCTCTTAGGCAATTGGCTGTTTTTAAGCAAAATACAAAGAATTCTGGTGAGCAACGTGGAGAAGGTGAAGGTAGAAGCCAATATCACACAGAGTGTCTTAGGTGGAAGCCCTCTGCTTAGTGATGGCCTGGAGCATAGTGCTTCAATTCCTCTCCCCGGGTAGCTCTGCATCTCTGCAGTCTTATCAAGCATGCTTGTGCAGGATTGCAAAAACATAGCAGTGACACAGGCCTTGCTATTCCTAGGCTTTCCCTCACAATGTGGGTGAAAAAATCCCAGAGCAGGCTATCTCTTTTTCACTTTTGGTGCTTCCTATTCCAGTTTTAGGCGCTTAATGGAGTCCCTGATATGTGGTATGGGTAGTTGTTGAAGGATGACTCTCATGAAGTTATATACCTCCTACAATTATAGGCCTGTAGACTTAATTATCTTCAGCAGAATATAAAATGGCCCCTTCCGAAAGGTCTTCTCTATGAGCTTCCAGACTCCCAAGTCTTTAGTTCACCTTGCTGCTTTCCCACACAGTTCATGTCCCAGGTGACTGCCCACTAGATTTTCCTAAAAGCAGTCATGCTGGGGAAAAGGTGTAGTTAAGTGATTGAACTTTTTCACACACACATTTGAAAGTTTTGTTCTCTTCTCATCAAACATGAAGTGAGCAAAATTCTTAGCCACACATATTGGCCAAGTTCAGTTGATAGAGCCATGCCAGGAATGGTGAGAATGATGTTGTACCTGACTGCCATGTGCTAAAGATACAGAGCCTGCCAGGAAAAAAAGCTAGCAATTTTAACTGAAATATCACAAATCAAGCTTAATACCATGCAAAAATCAGATATTAAAAAAAGAAAGAGGTTAACAAAAAACATGAAAGATTCAAAGTTCTCTGTCTGGATGGGTGACACCTGTCAGGTTCACTTTCCTCCATGTTCAGGTGTTTTAAATCTCAGCTAATTTCCCCATAATTTATAGAGATATTTCCTGGGTCTTATAAAAAAATTGAAATGAATAAATTGTTCACCCATCCCAAGATTGTTCACCCATCCCAAGGAGCAAAATATTCCTTTGCTTTTTACTACACTTCACCATCTTTCAGATGAGAAGATGAAAGAGGTTGTGTTTTGAAGAAGACTTCAGAGTATGGGTACAGGAAGAACAGATCACTATTACAGAACGCCTACTTCCACCAAGTTCTACCCGTGTCACTCGTGCGAGTCAGGAGGTGAGGCTGAGGAGCCTAACGCCGAGGGAGGCCCGGAAAGAAAAGACAAGAAATCGGGCCTTCTCGGCGGTGGCTCCTTGCCTCTGGAATAACCTTCCTCCCGACATTCGTGCGGCTCCCTCGCTGGGTATTTTAAAAAATCAATTAAAAACACTGATGTTTTGGCGGGCCTTCCCCTCAGCCAACACCTAATCTTCCCTCTTTTTCCCCTTTCTTAGTGTTTGTCCCATCTTGTCTAAAGTTTTTCCCCTATTTAAAATTGTTTTAATATATTGTATTGTGCTTGCTGTAAGCTGCCTAGAGTGGACTCAATGAGACTAGATAGGCGGGATATAAATAAAACAAATAAATAAATAATAAATATTATTTCCTGTTCCCTAAATATCATTGCAATACCAAAGCACAGCCAACATGGTCTATGAAGACCAAGTCTGGTAGGATTGCCAAATTTTGAACTGATCCTAGTAGCTTACAGCTTATACATTTATCTGCATTTTGATCCAAAATAAATACGTTAGGTTATAATATACCATGGCAGAAAAAGCTACTGCTTTCCACGTGGGATTGAAGGAGGTTTGACTGTGTTTTTCTAAACAATTGGCAACCATAAACTCAGTCTAGATCCACTGTATCCTACTTTTGTTAAATACTGCTGTCATTTACTAACAATTAAAAAATGTAAATACATATAATATCATAAGTAGGATATTTATTGCAGTTTTTTCAGGCTGTTTGGCTATGTTCTACAACATCCTACAACGACCATTAGATCCCGGCCCTGAAAGCCTTCGAGAATATAAGTAGGATATTATTTAAGAAATAGGCAACTGTCTGCAACTCTATCTGATTTTGTGAGTCTTGAGGATGGCACTGAACTTTCCATGTTCTTACACTAATTATATTAATATGTACTGTGACCTGAACAGTCTGGCCTTCACACTTTTTTAAAAATACAGGAATGTATATATTTCTAGTACATTTCTCTACTGCTCCCTTAATTAAAACACTGTTGTCTGAAAAATGAATTTCTCAAAACTCTGACATCATGTATCTTACTGCATTTCCTGCTTACTTGACTCTTCCAATTCTACAAGTCAATGCGTCTGTGATTCCTTCTGGAAACATTAAATTCCAGTTTATTTCCCCCAGCTACAGTTGGGAGAAAAGGAGAGGAAATATAAAATATTAAAACTGTATTTCTTCTTGTTTTCATTGTTATTAAACTCAGGGTTGGTGTGAATTATAAATTCCTGGAAAGAGGCTCAAGGAACGAGACAGATCTAATTCTATATATATTTGTCTTGACGTGGCTTTTTGGACTGCTTACTCAGAATTAGGCTCTACTAAATGAGTGTTATACCTCAGTAAATGTGCATAAGAAACTGATATGTTTGTACTTATTAGAAAGCACTGCTTGGTGGAGCAACTTCCTTGAACTGCAGCTCCCACAGACTCCCTGCCTGTATAGTCACAGACAGTTCCAGGGGAAGGTGAAGTGTATTTACTGAAAAATTATTCAGCCTCTGCTATATTTCTCAATATAACTTACTAGTGAAACCAAATCACAGGTAATGAGGCTGGGGGCTGGGAAATAGGTGGCACATTGGATTGGTGTCTGTGTGTCTGTGTGAATGAGTAGTCAAATAAGGCAAAGAAAGTTAAGCTAACATATGTTCTAGTTCTAATAAAATATTCAGGTTGTCCTTTCTTCCCCCTGCATTTTCCCCAACAAATCAGGTAGCATTGTGCCACCTGTGGGAGATTCTTGTAATATTCTTGTGGATCTGTTGGATGGTTTTTTGCCATCAGTAAGAACTGAAAGCAAAAATATAAGAGCTGTCTCATAGCAGTATTTCCAGAAGCCCAATGTGCCTGGCAAAATGTCAGTATTTATTTACATGCACCAGCAGTGTACGTGGCTGCTTTACATGATGCCCTTCTTCCCATTTTATTCTGAAAACAACCTTGTAAAGTAGGTTTGATTAATAAATATTGACTGACTTAAGGATACCAAGTAAGCTTTGTGGCTGAACAAACATTTGACCTTGTGTTTCCCTGTTCCAAATCTAACACTCTAACCATCACATTATAATGACTTCGTCTGATCACTATTTATTATATAAATCATTCCAAGGTTGAAATATATTGGTATAAATATAATGCAACAATTAATGTGATTGATTTACATAATACGAAAAGTTTGTTTAATTAGCATATTATGCAAATTTAAATGGTATGCAAATTGGAATCTCTAAATTGCTATTTTGCATAATGCAAATTTTGTTATGTGCTGTCAAGTCAGAACCGATTTATATCAATTCTAACAGGACTTTCAAGGTAAGAGATATTTAAGGAGTGGTTTTAACCATTCTACATTCCCAGTGAACTTCCAGGACTCAGCGGGAATTCAAACTCAGGCTTCCTGAGTCCTAGTCAGTCACACTATCCACTACAACATACTGGGCATCCTAATGCAGATTAGGCTACCTGAATGTTTAGAACAGGAATGTGGCAATTGGAACAATATTGTAATGACTATAAAGGATATACAGTTGTGCCTCGACTTATGAACATCCCTACTTACGACCATTTTGACTTACGACCAGCTCTGGCTGCAAAATTTTGCTTCTACTTGCAAATGGAGCTTCCACTTATGAACAGAAAAAGGCAGGGAAAAAAGGTGGGAAATTCAAATTTCTAACTGGAGGCTGCTTCTTTGTAGCTCTTTCGTCCCAGCAGTTGGAGAGTGTGCATCAGAGGAGGCTTGGGACTGCCTCACTTCTGCTTCCGTGTGAGCATGTGTATGTGTTTACAGGGGAAAAAGGTGGGAAATTCAAATTTCTAACTGGAGGCTGCTTCTTTGTAGCTGTTTTGTCCCAGCAGTTGGAGAGTGTGCATCAGAGGAGGCTTGGGACTGCCTCACTTCTGCTTCCTTGTGAGCATGTGTATGTGTTTGCAGGGAGGCTTTGGGCTGCCTGGTAAGGTAAGGTGCTGTTTTCTGCTTTTTAAAAACTGTTCTGGGTGTTTTTGCAGTGTGGTTTTGGGCTGGGGGGGTTCTGTTTCTGTGCTGTGAAGGGGCTTGGGGGTCTGTTTTTGGGTTTTTTCCCCATTTCCAATGGGTCTTGGCAGTTTTGGTTGCTTTTTGGAGTGTTTTTTTCCAATTTCCGATGAAACTTGGGGTTTGTTTGTTTTTTGTTCCCCCCTATATCTGATGGGTCTTGGGGGTTTTGGTTGCTTTGGGGGGGCTTTACCCGCCATTCCCGATGGGTCTTGGAGGGTTTGTTTCCCCCCCCATTTCCTATGAGTCTTGGGGGGGGTTCATTGCTTTTTGAGTTTTTTTCCTCATTTCCAATGGGTCCTGCATGCTTCCCTTGCTTTTTCCTTTGTTTTCTTTGCATCTCCAACCTGTCCCCTTTGTTCTCTGTGCATTTCTGACCTGCTCTATTTATTTTCTGTGCATTTCCAATGGGTCTTGCACGCTTGATTGCTTTTCTCTCCCCCCCCCCCCTTTGGCCGGAAGGGATTAATCACATTTCCAATGAGACTTGCAGTGATATTTTTTGTGATTTTTTTCTTTGGCCAGAATGGATTGATGCCATTTCAATGCATTCCTATGGGAAATTGTGCTTCGACTTACAACCATTTCAACATATGTCCATCTTCTGGAATCGATTATGGTCATAAATCGAGGCACCACTGTATTTAAACTCAGTTTCAAATCTGTGCACCCATGCTACCAATGGAAAAGGCTACTATCTGCCAATATGGGAGACACTGGAGCATGAGTTGGGAGAGAGGCATATGACTGATGCTTAATGAAGAAACAAGTCTGCTGCTGTACCTACCTCACATTGCACCATGCAATCTGCTCCTTGGTCATGTTACATTATGAGGTAGGCACTGAGAAATAATTTTGTTTGTTTATTTTTTCATGTTCCCACCCCAGCCATTTTGCAAAGTGTTCATGAATTCCACCTTCATTTTATTCTTATAGCAATCCTGTCAGATAGACAGAGGACAACAACCTCACACAGAACAAAATTCAGTACATGTTAAGGTGATTTAAATTGTTTCCTCCAAGAAAATAATGCACTGGACTATGGCTGTATTATACTCACATTTCCAATGGAATGAAACATTTCAATTAGAGTGATCTAAGAGAACATATAGTCAACATTTTGAGTTTGTTTTTCAAGGCAATGATATTTAATTAGAATCAATTCTTCAGGTCCATTGTGAGCTGCAGATCTTCAGCACTGCTCTTAATTACTTAGGTGTTAGGGAAAAATCATTGAACAGTGATCTTGGGACGGTCCCCAAGAGGATAATACAATAAAACAAGTAGGACAGTTCTGTTAATAAAAGTGTCAAATATTATTAAGGTTGCCCTCACCACAGAGAGCAAGTGCCTGTTATCAATTTTTATTGTGGTTACGATATATATTTTATAGGTCTGGATATTGTTCTCCTGTGTGTTTTGACTGTGCTTTGGGAGCCATACCTAGTAAGGTTATAAATGCCTTGTTTATCATACAGTATTTTCTTTGTAGACGTCACTTTATATAGTTTGAATATCAATGAGTAGTGTCACAGCAATATATGTCCCAAATACCTAGAGATTACAAGTGAAAATCCCCTCAAGTGTGTGTGACTCATACCATAATCCTATATGTCTAATGTACATAAATTTCTTAAGTTCAGTGAGGCTTTCTACTAAGCAAGTAAGTATGAGATTACAGCCCTATAGTTCCAAAATACTGAGATATATTTGCCCTACCATGTGTATACCTTTGACTGTGACTACTGGAGGCTCAAGTGCTTAAGAACTCATTTGGACCTGGTTTTCTCCACTTAGTAGAGAGAGTGTGGCCTGATGGTGACTGACCTTTGGTTGATCCCCTTGTCGTGGTCGAACCACCAACTGCTATAGTGCAATCTTACGGTGGCCCTCCATCCCTGTGGGGCGCAGAGACCTATTTTCATGGTCCTCCCTCGCAGGCTATAGGATCCTATTGGATTCCAGGATCCCATGTGTGGGATTCTGACCTGGCTGGCGTTCCTGTTGAGGCCCTGGTAGATGGTTGGTATGCTACTGCTGCCAGGGCTTTTGACACAATCACTCCTAAACACTTTCTCTGCCGCAGAGCCTGACCAGCGCCTAGGTTTAACCAGCAGTTGCAGGCTATGAAGTGGAATAGGAGAAGGCTAGAGAGCGTTTGGAAGTGGAACCTGTTACATAACAGCACTGATGTTACCTGTCTGTCATGGGTTTGGAGGGAAAGTTCCATCCTATGGGGAGTGGAAGGCGGGACATCAGGAGGAGGGGCTGTACTGTATAAATATGTGATGCCTGTGTGGTGAAGAGGAGATGCTGAGACAAACACTGAGAGACACTGGGTTGGGAAGAAGCAGCAGCTGGGAAGAAGAAGCTGTTGTGGGAGTCTGTGTGTCAGACAGGGTACTACTGTGTGTCAGAGTACCAACCTGATAGGTTCAGGTGTCTGTTGGTTAGCCAGAACTGATAGGTTCAGGGTCTGTGCTTTAAGTTAAGGGTTCTGGGTGAACCAAACTGTATGCTTGTATGAGTGAGAATAAGCCACGTTACTTTATTTTATTCACCTGATTGTTTATTTTTCCCTGTGTGTATTTAAATAAACCTTATTCTTTTTATTGTTTAAAAATCCATCCCTGGTCTGTGTGACTTATTAAAGGGAATGGTTGGTGGCAGCTTAGTGTAACTGTGTGACATATCCCAGTAGGTCTGGGTTTGTCACATTGATTGGTGTCCAGCGTGTGGGATACGACTGGTCCAGTTGTCCAGCGGTCCAGCAAAGCCTTGGCAAGTGTGCCCAGAGCAAGGGGGGTCTAGTCAGGGACAGTCTGAGGCGCGTAGGTAATCTTCTAGGTGTACCTCACGGGGAGGTGCACTAGTAGAAGAACGTGCCAACTGGGGAGACTTAGATTAAGGTGCTCTGAGGCAGCCTGATTTTGGCGGGAAAACGCTGAGGCAAAACTGCGTAGCAACAGTGAGCTAGCTTGCCAGCTGAGAGGCCCAGCAGAGGGGGGTAGGCTCTGACTCGATACTGTTGCAAATTTAGTGCTGAAGAACAGCAGCAATCTCTAGGAGAGCTGGTTCTGAGGCAAGAAGGAAAAAAGTGGTCGTTTTATTTTGAGGCTTGACTTTTTAAAGCAGCCTGTTCTGAGGGGGGATTATGCCCTTGACTCGAAGTCAAGTAACAGACATGGGTGAAGTGAAAGACCCCCAGATTGACCAAGGTTCTGAGGATGAATTTGGCTCAGTGCAAGGTGACAGCACAGGAGAGCAGGACCCAGAACTCAGAAAATTACTCCTAGCCCAACAGCATGAACTGAGGGTGAGGGAAATGGAGGAAAGGGAAACTGAGAAGATGACCATCATGCGTTCTTTAATCAGTGGTAGCCTGGCTGAGGTTTATGCCGAGATGCCTGAGGAACGGATGAAAGATTTTGCAGAGTTTAAAAAACTGGTGTTCGCAAGACATGGGATAAATGCAGAGCAGCTGAGACAAAGGTTCAGGTCCCTCACCAAGAAGCCAGAACAGACTTTTACCCAAGTGGGGGCCCAATTGGTGAGGCTGCTTGAGAAATGGCTGTCGCAGGAGGGAACAGAGACCTATGAACAGCTTAAAGACTTGATAGCCCTGGAACAATTCTATTCAGTCCTGCATGGGGAATTGAAATTCCAGGTGAGGGAAAGGAAACCGAAATCTGTGGCAGCAGCCGCAGAGATCGCGGATTTTATCTCCCAAATAAGAAAGCCCTTGGGTGAGGGGAAATCTGTAGGTAAACCCAAAGAAACCTACAGCAAGTACTCTCAGGGACCAGGGAAAAGCCAGCAAGGGGGAGGGGCCCATGGTGAAGGGAAGCCCTCAGGCATGAAACCAAGCCCTCAGAATTTGGAGGGAAAACCCAAACAAGAGGAGAGAGAATCAAAATACACCAGAAAATGCTATTTCTGTCAGGGAAAGGGTCATCTGATCTCAGAGTGTGAGAAATTGAAGCAGCTAAAAGGAATGGTGCCTCAGAATTCTAGTGGGACCAAGCCAAAAGCTGTGTTCTGTGTCCAGAAAGAGCAAGGCTCAGTGTCACAGAGGGAGCCTGTTGCCATAGCTACTCAGTCTGGAACAGCTACCTCTGCTGATCAGGCTGAGGAAAATGGTCCTCTTATAGAGGTAAAGCGCTGCTTGCTGATAAAAACAGATTCTCAGTTGTTTGAGACAGCTGGGGTGGACGTAGGAATACTTGACCGTCTGTATAGGGGGCTGCGGGACACTTGTTCCCAGGTAACCCTGTGCCATCCAGATATCATCCCTAGGGAGTATATAATCCCAAATGAGAGCATGAAGGTGGCAGGGATTGAGGGGCAGGTAATCTCTCTGCCAATAGCAGAGGTACCTGTCAACTTTCAAGGCTGGAGGGGGGTTTGGCGGCTAGCAATTTCATCGACTCTGCCAGCAGCCGTGCTCGTGGGAAATGACCTAGCTGAACATGGGAAAAGGGTGCTAGTGATTACACGCTCACAAGCCACCACAGGGACAGTTCAGGGGGGTAATGATGAGCCAGAGACGGAGGCAGAGGGGAGTTCAGAAGCTGTGGTGGAAACCTTAACCACAGACAGCAGATTTGGACAGGAGCAAAAGGCGGACGCCACTCTCCAAAAGTGTTTTGAACAGGTGACTGACGCCCAGCTAACACCTGAAACCCCAGTGAGATTTCTGGAGAAAAAGGGGATTTTATATAGAGAAACCCTGAGGAATATCTCAAAAGGGGGAGATGGGATCAGAAGTCAGCTGGTGGTACCTGAAAAGTATCGCCCCATGATCTTACAAAGGGGTCACTCTGACATGGTTGCTGCACACTTAGGGGTGAAAGAGCCCCTTGATTTGATCAAACAAATTTGGGAGCAGATCACCCAGGATGACCCACAAGACGTTGTGACATACATAGACACCTTGATGAATGACCTAAAGCGAAATCTAGAGCTGGCAGCAGAAAACCTGCAAGCTCAGAAGGTCAGACAGAAAACATGGTATGACCACAAAGCTAGAGAGAGGCACTTTGACCCAGGGGAGGAAGTGCTTTGGCTTAGGCCCTGCAGAGAGAATAAACTGCAGCTCAAATGGGCAGGACCATATAGGGTCATTTCCAAGATGTCAGACCTGAACTACCTTATAGAGCAGGAGGAGAACCAAGCAAGGAGGGTGGTTCATGTGAATGCCCTAAAACCCTACTACAGAGGGGAACAGAGGGTTTTATTCGCGATAAAAGCAGCTGAGAGTGAGGAAGCTGAATTACCCTTCTGGGAGGGTAGAGGGGAAGTAAAATACAACCCAGAGGAGGTAAAGATCAGTCCTGCACTCACCCAAGGCCAGCAGCAAGAACTAAAAATGCTGCTTAATAAATATCAACAGGTGTTTTCCAACAAGCCGGGGATAGTGAAGGGAGTGATGCATCGGATCCACACAGGGGATGCACCCCCGCAGGCAGTATCCCCATACCGAGTAACGGGACCCTATAGGGACAAGGTGCGGAAGGAGCTGGACGAGATGCTTAGGGAGAACATAATCGTCCCCTCTTCTAGTCCTTGGTCCTCTCCGATAGTCCTTGTGGACAAGCCTGATGGGAGCATTAGGTTTTGTGTCGATTACAGGAAATTAAACCGTGTAACCACTCCTGATGCCTACCCAATGCCCAGGCTAGACAACCTGATTGAAACCATAGGGGGTTGTCGGTTCATCTCATCATTGGACCTGGTAAAGGGATATTGGCAATTAAGAATTGATCCCAGGGATCAAGAAAAGACTGCCTTTTGCAGCCCTTTTGGTCTCTATGAGTTTCGAGTCCTGAGCTTTGGTCTCAGAAATGCACCAGCCACATTCCAAAGGCTGATGGACCAGACCTTGGCAGGGCTCAGTGACTTTACAGTGGCCTACATTGATGACATAGGGATCTTCAGTAATACCTGGGAAGATCACCTGATACACCTGGAGTTAGTGCTGCAGAGGTTGAGTGCAGCAGGGCTAACAGTAAAGGCCAGCAAGTGTCAGCTGGGTAGCCCAGAAATAAAATACTTAGGTCACATGGTAGGGGGAGGAATGATAAAACCCCTGGAGGCCAAAATAGAAGCTGTTCGTGATTGGCCTAGACCCAACACCAAGAAAAAAGTCAAATCATTTCTTGGGTTGGTGGGCTACTACAGAAAGTTCATCCCGAGGTTTAGCGAGATTGCGGCTCCGCTGACCGATCTGACGAGGAAGAAGGCTGATGACCGCATCCCGTGGACCAGCGACTGTGAGGCGGCGTTCCAGAGGTTGAAGGAGGCGTTAATCAACTATCCTGTCCTGCGTGCTCCAGACTTCGACCGGGAGTTTATCATCTACACCGACGCGTCTAACAGCGGGGTAGGAGCAGTTCTGTGCCAGGAGGATGAGAATGGTGACCAGCATCCAGTGTCCTACCTGAGTAGGAAACTTCAAAAAGGTGAGAGACATTTGGCAACCGTGGAGAAGGAGTGTTTGGCCATAGTCTACGCGATCCAGAAGGCCAAGCCTTACATCTGGGGAAGACATTTTATTCTGTGTACTGACCATTCACCATTGCAATGGTTAAAGACAATGAAAACCCACAATAGCAAACTTATGAGGTGGGCTTTAAACCTACAGGACTATGACTTTGAAGTGAAGGTGGTCAGAGGGTCAGTGAACTGTGTTGCTGACGCCTTATCAAGAAGACCTGAAGAATGAAGACGGCGAAAGAACATGGACTATATGTATATAATGATGACAAAAGTAAAATGTACCTGGTTTTGAATTTGGTTTGTATGAATAAAGGTAAATTGATGTAATGTTAATGGAAAATGTTTAAATGCATATTTGCTATGGTTAACTTGGAGTGTAAGTATATGTAAGTATTATATGGTATGTATAAATGTTGTTGTGTATTTTATGCAGGTTGTTTTTTTGGTGAAAAGCACTTTTAGCTTTCCCCCTACAAAACAACTTTTAAAGAGGGGAGGTGTTACATAACAGCACTGATGTTACCTGTCTGTCATGGGTTTGGAGGGAAAGTTCCATCCTATGGGGAGTGGAAGGCGGGACATCAGGAGGAGGGGCTGTACTGTATAAATATGTGATGCCTGTGTGGTGAAGAGGAGATGCTGAGACAAACACTGAGAGACACTGGGTTGGGAAGAAGCAGCAGCTGGGAAGAAGAAGCTGTTGTGGGAGTCTGTGTGTCAGACAGGGTACTACTGTGTGTCAGAGTACCAACCTGATAGGTTCAGGTGTCTGTTGGTTAGCCAGAACTGATAGGTTCAGGGTCTGTGCTTTAAGTTAAGGGTTCTGGGTGAACCAAACTGTATGCTTGTATGAGTGAGAATAAGCCACGTTACTTTATTTTATTCACCTGATTGTTTATTTTTCCCTGTGTGTATTTAAATAAACCTTATTCTTTTTATTGTTTAAAAATCCATCCCTGGTCTGTGTGACTTATTAAAGGGAATGGTTGGTGGCAGCTTAGTGTAACTGTGTGACATATCCCAGTAGGTCTGGGTTTGTCACAGAACCCAATGAAAAACAACTTAAAAGCTGTCAAGGTCACGTCTAACCTCTACCACGCCAAGGTAAATGCTGATAGAAAAGCTTACTTTGCTGTCCGGCTATGTGAAGCATCCAATTAGCAGGCGGAACTTTTCCGTATAGTACATGATCTATCTGGAATTGGCCACAATGATTGGCCTCCATCTAGCATCTCTTGTGACCAATTTGCAGCACTTTTAAAATCAAAAGTGGAGGCCATCCACTGGGATCTTGCACCCTATTTGAAAACAGTGGATTAAGCTGAGACATCCAGCGCAACGCCTTGTCTGTTGAGAATTGCTCAGTTTCAAGCTGTGATGTCCACAGAGGTGGACAAGGTCCTTGATCGCTGCTGAGCCTCCTCCTCCTCCCTTGCCCGGCCTGGCTAATCAAAGTTGCCAGGCTGCGATAACGGAATGGGCCACTGAAATAATAAATGGCTCTCTCCTTGAGGGCAAGGTTCTTCTTGCCCTTAAGGAAATGCCCATTAGGCCCATTAGAAAAAAAGCAAAAAAGCAAAACATGCTGCTTATATACCGCCCCAAAGTGCTTCAAGCACTCTCTGGGCAGTTTACAAGTTAATTATGCAGGCTACACATTGCCCCCCCCCGCAAGCTGGGTACTCATTTTACCGACCTCGGAAGGATAGAAAGCTGAGTCAACCTTGAGCCGCTACCTGGGATTGAACCCCAGGTCGTGAGCACAGTTTTAGCTGCAGTACAGCGGTTTAACCACTGCACCACGAGACAGCAGAAAGAAACCAAGTGTGGCGGTGGACAACATTGGCAATTATAGGCCTGCCACCAATGTTTCTTTTCTTAGCAAAGTAGTTGAGAGGGTGGTGGCTGACCAGCTTCAGGCCCTCTTGGATGAAACTGACACCCTGGATCCATTTCAGTTAGGTTTCAGGCTTTAGCATGGCACAGAAACAGCATTGGTCACCCTGCTGGATGACCTGCTTAGGGAGGCTGACGGGGGCAAAATGTCCTTGCTTGTCCTCCTTGATATCACAGCTGCCTTTGATACCATCAGCCACGGTAACCTTCTGGGGAGGCTCTCTGAAGTGGGGATTGGTGGCCTTGCTCTTGCTTGCCTCTGGTCCTTCTTGGAGAGCCGTCCCTAGAGAGTCCAGCTTGCAGAGAATGTATCGACCCCGTGGTCCTTCAATTGTGGGGTTCCACAGGGTTCGATCATCTCCCCAATGCTGTCAACATCTATATGAGGCCGCTGGGGTGAGGTCATCTGGGGATGTGGAGCTTTGTGTCACCAATATGCTGGTGACAGCCAGCTCAACATCTCCTTTTTTTCCATCTGCAGTGGGTCCTGTCCTGTCCCTTGGGTGCTGCTTGGAGGCTGTCTTATAATGGATGCAGTTGAATAGACTGACGTTGAACCCGAACAAGACGGAGGTCTTGCGGCTGGGTGGCCCCAATGTCAGTGGTTTGAGGAACTCCCTCTCTTTTTCGGGGGGTGACTCTCACCACAAAGAATTTGGTTTGCAGTTTAGGGGTCCATCTTGACCTGGCGCTTACAATGGAGACCCAGGTAGCATCCGTGGTTCAGTCTGCCCACTTACGTATTTGGTGCATTGCCAGCTGTGTCCATATCTAGACGCTGGGGTGCTCACCATGCTGGTCCATGCACTCATAGTCTCAAGAATAGACTACTGGAAGGCTCTATATGTGGGGCTTCCTTTGAGACTGATGCAGAATCTTTAGATGGCCCAGAACATGGCAGCCAGGTTATTAACAAGGGTGAAAAGATTTCATTATATTTCCCCCACCCTGGCCACTTTACACTGGTTACTTATCCACTTCTGCATCAATTTCAAGGTGTTAGCTATTATATATAAAGCCCTAAATGGTTTAGGCCCTTGATACCTGGCAGAGCGCCTTCTTCTGCCTAGTTCTACCTGTATCACCCGTTCCAGTCAGGCTCGGTAGCTGAAGGGCATAATGCCAAGAGAGGTCCAAAGGGGAAAAACTAGAAATCAGGCCTTCTCAGCAGTGGCCCCTCACCTCTGGAACAACTTACCTGCCTGACTCCCTCACTGAGGGCCTTCAAAACCAATCTGAGAACATGGCTATACAGGCAGGCCTTTCCTAGCCTATTTCATTTCTTTTTTTTCCTCTCCTTCTCCGCCCATCTTGGATTCTATGATTAATTCATATTTTATCTTTAGTTTAATTTTTTATGCTTTATGTAAACCGCCCAGAGTAGACATGTTCTAGATGGGTGGTATATAAGTTTAATAAATAATTAAAATAAATAAATAAATAAATTTGTTTCTTCTGCTGCACCAGTCCACAGAATGGAAAATAATGTACAGCACAATGGCTTTCATACAAAAAGTGTGAAAACCATTATACTGTCCTGCTTACGGTACTGGACTCAGGTTCCAATCCATGCTTGGCTATGAGACTCACTGGGTTCTGTGGGCTGGATCTATTTCACAGAGTTGCTATTGTGAGTATAGAGTGTTCAGGAGGAGAGCCAGATACACTGGTGTGTGTGTGTGGGGGGGCAAGCAAACAGCAATTCCTTTTCTTAAACCACATCCATGTATCTCTGCTTTCTCCCAAAGAGCACTCACTACAATTACACTTTCAGAAATGCCTTTACCAATATGAGCCCCTGCACCAACTAAGGTCACCTAGAACAGCCCTTCTAAAAGCTGTCAAGGTCACGTCTAACCTCTACTGTCAACTGCTAAAGCTGTTTGGTTTGAGGGTGCAGTAGGACCACAGAATCCATGGAAGATTGGTTCCAAGCCCCCACCCCTGCATATACTGGAAATGGCGGATAAATGAAGCACTTCCTTCCAGTTTCTCTGGTGTCCATGCACAGTTGAGAGAGGGAGCCCTGGCCAGTCTTGCCAAAGGGCTGGGTTTCCTGCCTGTTTGCAAAGGAGCCTTCCCTGAAACCAGCAACTGCCACCTCCCCCTCCCCCCCAATTCAGCTTCTCCATTTCTCCGGAAGCTGCTTCCCTCAGAGACATCAGACCATAAGTGTGTTTCCATTAAACTACTTCTATATAGCATAGTCTCTGGTTCCAGCTGTTGGTCAGTTCTGGCAATGCACCTAGGGAACATGAATTTCTGGGTTTTATTATATATATGTTTTGTTTTGTTTTGTTCAGGCAGCAGATAAGTGAAACCATGGGTACAGATTCTAAGAATATGGTGGTCCTACTGGATTAAAGAGTTATCTTTCTGTGTTGCTGCCCAGATGCTCTGGAATTACTGTCCTGAATCCCTGTGAAGTAGGACATCTCTGCAGATATTCAGGAGGGAAGGTAAGACACAACTTTTTCTCTGGGCCTTCAGAGGCTAGGAAGATGGTCTGCATTTTTATACATTAATGTTTATGTAGTTGCTAGGTTTTATTCTATTCTGTCATTTATATGGCCTCCCATATGTTGTTGGATTATATCTCACCTCATGAGTAGTAGTTGGCCATGCTTGTAAGTCCTAATTGAAGAACAATAGTATCTGTAGGGTGAAAGGTCACTATTCTTGTTTAAGATCAAAGATGAGCATAGATGGCAAATTACCAAGGAGCGAAAAGTAGGAACGTTTTAAGTATCAGAATCTTCTGGAAACATCATAATTTGTACACAGTTGTAACTGATGGAACAGGATTTTGGCCATCAGATATTGAACTACAGCAATAGCAAACATATTTTGTCTGTTGTGTATTGGTAAAAAATTCATGGGGCTCAACCAAATGTGACTTATCAGTGTTTTACTGATAAGATTTTAGTATGGCCAAATTAGCTGTGAAGGCTGTTCAGCTTAAACAATTTCATATGGTTTGTCTTGAGTCTTAGACTCTGTTTTTGTACATTCATTTTTTGTGTATTTGTATTTTACTTTTTCTGTTATTTCTATGTGATCCCTGTAACTTGAGTTTTCTGTTTGTTTATATTATAGTTTGACTTCAACCTGTATTTAATTGCTTTAAATAGAAAGTTGCCAAATTACAAACTGGGTCACTGCTATATTGCTTAGCAGAATGGACAATTTCCACACTAAAGAATGCTACTCCCAACAACTTATGTGGAAAGGGTGGAGTCATTGCTGCAAATGATGGGGCAACAGGACCAGTAATGGTGTCAAGTTCCTGGACTCCACACCACATCCAAGGGCCATGATCTCATGATGTTTTGTATCATGAGACTGTGAGGTGGTAAGAGAAGTCTCACAAGACACAATTTTAAGTATCTTGTGCAATTGCAGCCCTGTTGATTGTAAATAAGATTCAGCATGCCAGGGCTCAGCCTCCTTCTGAACTGGGTCACTTCTACAGACAGAAAAGATGTGGTTTTTGGAGGCTTCCACCCAAGAAGAGTGTGGAGCTTTCCATAAAAATTCAATGTTGTCAGAAACAGTCCAGTACCACTATTAAATCCATCATTTTAAAGGCTGAAGGCTTGTCAAGTCTTATGATCAGGTAAGGGAAGAGATGGATCATTCAGTTTCTTTCCCCAGTGATGTGCATTTCTTCTCCTCCCCTATTTTCAAGTGTTGACCCAATTATTAGACAATAAATGTTGAAGAGGGAACAGGAATAACACTCCTTGACATAACCTATCCTGGGCCCCCTCAACTGTGGAAGATGTTAACCTATCAAACATGTAACAGATAATATGTTACTATTTATCTATTAGTAAAGGAAGATTCAACCCTCAGATGAGTCTGTCTCTGCATAGAACGAGAAAGGATAGGCATCATGTCTTTTGTGTCTAATTTGCTTTGCTGGTCCTCAGATACCATCTGTCACTCAGGCTAGTGCCTGTTGCAGACGAGGAGCAAATATTTTCTGAGCAAGCCCACTCTTAACTTTCTCTGCTCAGATCTGTAACCAGGGTTAGAGTCACCAAGGTTTTGTCACATGTTAAAAAACGTAGAAACCACAACCCTTCTTCCAGACCTCCAGGATTGGTCTAACACCCTAGTCTAGCTCCATAGAAATAGTTAGTGGTAGACCAGGACTCCAGGATGAATGGACTTTTGGCAGGATCCATGGCCAATAGACTAGATTGTCAGCAAGGGAAAACATAATCAACAGTATGCCAGGTTTGTTGAGGTCATGGATGGCAGTTTTAACCTTTGGTCTGGAAGAGGGGCTGTGTCCACATGGGTTGTTGGTCAGCCTGGAGCGTATGTGTAAAACAAGCCTCTCCCACTTAAGTGCAGGTCTGCCCAGGGCCTGGTAAACCAGGCCTTTAGGTTGAACAATATGCAAAATTGCCTGAATTATGTATATAGTATGCTACACTATATATATTGAAAGTCTGCTTTATAGATAAATGACAGACTTGGTGTTCTCTCTCTCTTTCTCTCTCTCTCTTGCTCTGACAATGCTGCTGATCCCCCATGGAGGAACGGATTGCTGGCAAGGTGTTCAGTGCTGTAATTACTTCTTGTATTATTCTCGTGTCATGAATTACAAGTTCATTGGTGGATGCATTTTGCGGTGCTTCCTCAGGTCCCAAAATTGTTAGTTATGGATCATCCCAGTTTGCACCCCATTTACTATAACTATTGTATAAACTAGGACACAGCGGTGAGTAACAGCTTTCATATTAATATATTTTATTATGTACATCCCGGACCCTGTGTAGCAGTTCCCACAGAATTGCTTTAAAAGCACAAAATAAATTCAGCTTCATGAGAATCACAGTTTTCCTTTTTTAAAAAAATAAAGCTTGTTCCTATTATAAACATTTTTTCACTTCTATACATTTGTGAACAAATTTTTCTTAAGTCTCATAGACTGTAATGTGACTGTATATGGAGACATTACATGTATAGGAGCAGGGTTTCAGCATCAGTGATTCCATGACTAGTAAACTGAGAATAGATTATACAAAAGCTCCACCACAGATAACACAAATGAATAAACCATACATAGCTGTATAGTGTTAAAAGGATGCCACATTCAGTTTTTGCTATTGCAGAATTTAGCTTACTAGGGCATAATCCATTAAGCACAGAATGCACATGGCCCTGATGATGTTCTTTTTGGAAAAAGAGCAGTTGTCCATGCATTAACACTGGGTATAGTAGGAGGAGAGTTAACATCCTAATGTGATTGTTCTTTGATGCCAAGTTGGTTGGTAAAGTTCTTCCCACCTCTGGCATTTGGGGCAAGTACCTATAATACTATTGTTTTGTTGATTGCCTGTCCCTTCTTCCTCTGACCATCCTCTGAGAAGCAAGTACTGGGACTCTCTCCATGTTCAGAGATTTCACTTTACACTTTTCCCCTTCTGATTGTAACTACAGGTGGTAACTGTGAGTAAAGGTACATCTTCTACTTTTAAATGCTTGTAGAGTGACTGTTACTTTAGAAGGAGTTAGTTTTGTGTGCAACCAGGAAGGGTTTGGTGAGACTGTGCTGACATCTTCAAATGTGTGTGTTTTTTGCTATATATTCTGCAAAGTAAAGGAGCAACCAAATTCCTAGAAACCTTTTTATGAAAGCCTAATAGTTCTAGAAGCTGACAACAGTACACCTCCAAGCAAAAACCTGCTGAACACTAATAACAAAACAGGATCACATGTCCTCAAATCTCTTCCAAATTTAACACCCTAATTTGTGGTGACAAAAATACATGTTTGCCCAGCTCAAAATCAGCTTGCCTAGTCTGGGGATTTAATTTGCTTCTAATCTAATAGAAAGAATATTTCCATTGATGAGTGGTCTAAGAAATTCGGGGGCACTCAAAGAAAACCTATCTGAGTGGTTTCACAGATGAAATATTTGCCGCACAAAGTTGTCTAGATTTGTGTCATGGTCAACCTCACTTTCTTGGAGAGGGTAGAGGGACTCTACTGCAATTAATTCATTAAAATAGTATTCCAATATACAGAACACCTGCTACACACTTGAAAAAAATCTTGTTGGAGAGATTTTTTAAAAAAAAGCCTAAAGCAACCATGTGATCAAGTGATTTAGATCTTTTGTTATGATATTCTTTTTTACTTCTTTGAGTGTGTGCTCACAGGTTTTTTTTATATAGTTTGTTTATTTTTTAAGGTGTTCTGGAGGGCTAGTATACCCTGTAGAGCCAGTTTCTAATCTGCACTGAGAACTGCCATAGAAGAAAAGAGAAAGTTCTGTCACATTGCCAGTACAGCATCAATGGGATCTGGGCCTTTGAGTTTAACAGTATGATTTCTAATTTTCACTACCACTGTAGAGCACTCTTTTGAGTTACAAGAGATTGCAGTATTCTAACCATGATCCCCACATCCACTTTCCCTGCAAGTAGCAAATTGTTAACCAGATCAATCATGAATCTTCATACACATCTGCATTCTATGTGCTCCAGACAGAATCTGAGAATGACCAGATCGTTGGAGAATGACCAGGGATTAAGCGCGGGGGTGGGGGAGAGAACCCTCAAAGAACAACTGAAATTCAACTGCAATGAAGGGAAAAGTCCAAGGATTTATTTCAAATTTCAAGCTGTTTGAACAGAGTTTATATAGAAGTTGTAATTTCCTCCTCAGCTGGCCTATGCTTTAACCTTTAATAAGTCACAGGTGCATGCACTAAAATGTAGGCATTTGAACTTCAGAGGGTGGATATGCTCTTGGGCAGTTTAGTTGCTCCCCTGTAATGTTTTTTCCACTGCTTGCAGATATTAGAGCTAGTCGTAAAATACAGCTGAAGGGAAAGGGACTTCATTGTATGCCACCCTGGAAACAACTACACCGACTGGTAAGAAAATTGTCGTATTATATACATGACCTCTTTCCCCTTTTGCTGGTCTCACAGCACTTCAGTTTTGTTTGTTTGTTTTTTGTTATATATGAAGAAAAAGATGCACTGTATTTTGATGGTCCACAAAATCCTGTAAAGTCCCTGTGTTTAATATCTGCAATGGATGCATTCAGCACCAGCCAGATGTCTCACATTCTGCTCTGTAATCCATATGGGTAACAACTCTGAATGTTAGTATGTTTTCCACATATGAAAGATGTTTGTAAGACAATGGCTAAGAAATTTCCTGGTATACACTTGTATTGCAAATATACCTATTGTTAGTCAACAGTTCCGAATCTTAAATGTTAGAATTACAAGCAACATATGATTTAGGGATGGAATTTTCAAATTTATTTGGCTACAAACACCATACTTCTCCATTCCGTTCTAGCTAAAGTAGGGGCTTCTACTTTTTTGGTACAGGTAGTCTCTTTTGGTTATTTTCTAGTGCATGCAATCACTGGGGATGAATCCAAAGCCTTCCTCTTTTGATTTACCAGTATCACAAAATGGTTTAAGTGACTCTACCAGGAGAGCAAAAAATGTACTGCATCACTTATTTAAAAATATGCTAAACATTGTTTCTTTCCCTTGCCTTCGTTTCGTTTAGTCGTTTAGCTGTGTCCGACTCTTCGTGACCCCATGGACCAGAGCACGCCAGGCCCTCCTATCTTCCACTGCCTCCTGGAGTTGGGTCAGATTCATGTTGGTTGCTTCGGTGACACTGTCCAGCCATCTCATCCTCTGTTGTCCCCTTCTCCTCTTGCCTTCACACTTTCCCAACATTAAGGTCTTTTCCAGGGAGTCCTCTCTCCTCATGTAATGGCCAAAGTATTGTAGCCTCAGCTTCAGGATCTGTCCCTTGCCTTAACTAACATATATTAGTCTGCAGACAGGTTTTCCTTGGTTTATTAGAATTTTTAAAGCCAAGGAAGGTGACAGTCTGAATCATCATCATCTTTCTCATCATGTTAAAACTACAGAGCTGGAAAGCACCCTATGGATCATTGAGTACTGCCTGTCAAAGAGGCATAGTGGGGAAACTCCCAACCTCTGGTTCTGCAGCCCGACGCCTAAATTAATAGTGTATTTAGCAGTTCAATAATCCCATCTGTTGGATAAGCAGGTATTTTTCACCTTAAATGGATGGACAAAAAAGAGATGGTGGCAGCTGGTAATGCAAGGTAATAGCAGTAAGCTCCCCCATCAGGTTTTCATAAAGGGTGCCCAGGAAATAAACATTACAGAGTTAATATAGTATTCCTTATACTTCTGCCCTTCTTTTTGTCCTTCATCTTATTATCCATCAGTTAAAAGCCAGATATGTAGAAGAATATTACAGGATTTTATATTCTCACCAAAAAAACTTCATTATAAGAAGAAATGTGCTTCATTTTAGAATTTAAGAAATACTATGAGCCTAATCCCTTTCATGGATTGCTGCCTTGTCGTCGTGAAGGGGCTTGAGTATTTCAGAGAAGCTATGGGCTATGCTCTGCAGGAACACCCAAGACAGACAGGTCATAGTGGAGAGTTCTGACTAAGCGCAATCCACCTGGAGCAGGAACTGGCAAGCCACTCCAGTACCCTTGCCAAGAAAACTCCATGGACAGAAACAAAAGGCTAAAAGATATAACGCTGGAAGATGAGCCCCTCAGGTTGGAAGGTGTCCAACATGCTACTGAGGAAGAGCAAAAGGCAAATACAAGTAGCTCCAGAGCTAATGAAGAGGTTGAGAAAGCCGAAAGGATGTTCAGCTGTGGACACACCTGGAAGTGAAAGGAAAGTCTGATGCTGCAAAGAAAAATACTGCAAAGGAACCTGGAATGTAAGATCTATCAACCTTGGTAAGCTGGATGAGGTCAAACAAGAGATGGCAAGAATAAGCATTGACATCCTGGGTGTCAGTGAACTAAAATGGACAGGAATTGGCAAATTCAATTCAGACTATCATCATATCTACTATTGTGGACAAGAATCCCATAGATGAAATGGAGTAGCCCTCATAGTCAACAGAAGAGTGGGAAAAGCTGTACTGGGATACAATCTCAAAAATGTAAGAATGAATAGCACGGAGAGAAAAGAGGGCCTTCTTAAACGAACAGTGCAAGGATATTGTATATTGTCTCCCTGCTTATTTAACTTATATGCAGTATACATCATATGAAAGGCAAGATTGAATAAATCTCAAGCCAGAATTAAGATTGCCAGAAGAAATATCTACCTCAGATATGCAGATGATACCACACTGATGGCAAAAAGTGAGGAAGAATTAAAGAACCTCTTAATGAGGGTGAAAGAAGAGAGTGTAAAAAAATGCTCTGAAACTCAACATAAAAAAAACTAAGATCGTGGCCCCTGGCCCCATCACCTCCTGGCAAATAGAAGGGTAAGATATGGAGGCAGTGACAGATTTTACTGCCTTGGGCTCCATGATCATTGCAGATGGTAATAGTGGCCACAATATGAAAAGACACCTGCTTCTTGGGAGGAAAGTGGTGACAAACCTCAACTGCATCTTAAAAAGCAGAGACATCACCTTGCCGACAAAGGTCCCATAGTCAAAGCTATGGTTTTTCCAGTAGCAATGTATGGAAGTGAGAGCTAGACCATAAAGAAGGCTGACCACCAAAGAATTGCTGTTTTTGAATTGGGGTGCTGGAGGAGATTCTTGAGAGTCCCCTGGACTGCAAAGAGAACAAACTTATCCATTTTGAACGAAATCAACCCTGAGTTCTCACTGGAAGGACAGATCCTAAAGCCGCGGCTCCAATACTTTGGCCATCCCTTGAGAAGAGAAGACTCTCTGGAAAAGACTCAGATGTTGGGAAATTGTGAAGGCAAGAGGAGAAGGGGACAACAGAGGATGAGATGGTTGAACAGTGTCATCGATGCTACTAACATGAATTTAACCGAACTTTGGGAGGCAGTGGAAGAGAGGAGGGCCTGGCATGCCCTGGTCCATGGGGACATGAAGAGTCGGACACTACTTCATGACTAAACAACAACATGAGCCTAATAATGATGGTGCTGATAAGCACATTAAAAATGTGAATGCCAAAAAATATATACCTTTTAAAAGCAATAAATAGTTTAGGCAATAGGGAGAATTTATAACTTTTGCAAAATATGTGTGTAAATATGCACATAAAATGAATGCATACATACATTTTTGAATTTTATACGAATATGTGTACAAAATTCAGTAGAGGAACAACAAAACTGAAGTTTCACATCCTGATACAAAATTAGGTGGGAAGAAAATGCAGGCAGAATTTGGAGAGAAAGAATAACATGTAAGATTGAGAGATATTTAAATCCTGTTTAAGGTCCATTGATAAAAGAAAGAGACAGAGAGGCTGCTTATTTGTTCAAAGTATGTCTAGCATATTTTCTTCACATGTCAGAAGTTATGAGTGCATAGTATGTTACCTTTAAACTTTAACCTTATTCTGGCATTCAGAAAAGGGTTAATCTTAATGCATGAGCAGTGGAGAGAGGCTTGCTATGTCTATTTCTCTGTTGCTCTCTTCACTGGAGGAGGGACAGTGTGTTAAATGTGGAGCATTTCTATATAGCTGAGGACCATGAAAAACCAGTGCTTCCAATTACAAGGGGCCCTCTCCACATGTATCAGGGGCTTTCCTCTTCAGTCTGCCCCTCTCCAAGTGCAGACAGCAGTAGGTGGAGGGGCCAGGATTATATCTTTCCCCAATTATATTTTCATAATAAGTCTTTTCTGTATAGCCTTCAGCAGGATATTAGCTTGAGGGAAGAGTGGAGGTAAAAACTGGGGAATTTACAAAGGAATGGGATAACAAGATAGATGGGCTCCTAAATGTAAGACAAATATCACCAAGCAGTAGCTAGAAGAAGCTGTGGTGGTTTAGAAAAGCTAACAATTCACAGAGGAATACAACATAGCTCCACCTCCTCCTTTGATACTTTAGCTGCCTTCCTACTAGAGATGGGCACAAACTGCCCATTCGGCAGTTCGTACCAGTTCATTTAGCAGCTGAATTAGGTGTTTGGTGCATCAAAGCCCCAGCTCATCTATTGGGTGTCCCCTTGGAAACAGTGGCCTGGCTTCCCTGCCCTACCAGATGGGCGCCCACAGAAGGAGGCTCTGAAGTGCCAAAGACCTGTTTGGCCACTAAACAAACAGGCACAAATATCTGAACCAGTGATTCATGCCCATCTCTACTTCCTATTTCACAAGAGTTGGAACCCCAGAAAATCAAATTACCCGTATGGGGAGCACCCACAAAGAATTGAGTTTTTTCTTTCAGTCTTCAGACTCATCATCTCCAGTATCCAAGAATAGCAACAAAAGCTAGAGATGGAGGGAAGCAGGGCTGGCCCGCGCACCTCTACCTGTTGTGAGTATATAGCACTACCTATCAAGCTGTTTTCAAAACACAAGATAGACATGCATAGCTTGCTGAGGTTCTTGCTGTGATGTTGCCACTACACATTTGTTTTTCCTTTCTTTCTTTTAGACAGGCAGACTTTGGCATCTACATTACCTTCCCTGGGCTCTTCAGAAAATGAACTGATTAGCTGTAGAAGTCACTACATGGTTACATCTCTGGACCATCATGTGCTTCAAAAACCCCTGCCATGGTTGCCAAAGCAGCAAAACTTAATCAAAATAAGATGGGGAGGGGATTGAAACCCAGGTAGGTTGCAACCTATAGGCCTAATGTAGCCTGTTTTCAGTCTGATGAATCACAACGCCATTCTCTCTCTTTCCAAGAACAATGAATTATTTTATCATTTCGTTTCTTTAGTAACGTCTGACAGAACTTTGTCATAACACTTATTTGAAGCAGCTACAAGTTCTTCCGTTAAAATAAAATGAAAATACTGTTTTTCATTCTCTGCTAACTTGGAGCTCAATAGCAGTCAGAGGTTCCCTTCAGGTGATGACATTATTATTAGTCACTTAATGGTAATTCTCATCACTAAGCCATGTAGCAAACTGCTTTCAATTACAATTCTCCTTTGTGGGAGAAGGTCATCGATATGCTGACAAAGCTACTGAATAATTTGCCACTTTTGTGATGGTGGGAAGAGAAAGTGTGGAAAAAAATGACCTCTGTGGGCCGAAGCTGAGCTCATTATAGTGGGTCCATGGTGCAGTTTACACCCTAATTGTCTTCCATATATGAGCCTAAGAATTATATTTATCAAGTGGTTCAGAAAAAGGAATCAAATTCCTTTCAAATGTTAAGGAGTCAGAAATGAAAAGAAAATAAATAGCTTCAAAATTGCCAGAGGCAGAGATGGACTTAGCTTTGGGCAGGGGAAAAATAGATTTCTTGTAATGACTTGTAAAGAATGTAGGATTTGTCCTGACTCTTCCCTGATCTTGTTATACTTGCAAACAAAATGCAGCTGAGAAAGGAGGACATATAATTTCCATATATATTGAGCACAATTCGGAGAATTAAATATAAAACCAATTTAAATTGACAAGATTTGAATACACTCCATGAGAGTGGGGGTAAGGGGGGGCGGGAAGAGATTTTGGGCCTTCCCGATGTTTTGGGATATCATTGTCAAACCTTTATTGTGAGTTATGCTGCTTGCAAGTTGTGGGACACAAAACATCTGGACAGCTGAAAATTCCCAATCCCTATTGTTTCATATACAGCCTGGTCTTTAACCATACGTGAGCCCCACCTCCCTACCAGAATTGATGGGAGGCCCCAAGCTACATTCCCCAATCTGTGAATTTGCCACCAGGTACCTCAAACAAAGAAGGATGTATTAGAACTTGAACAGGAGTTTCAACAAAGGCCAGCTTTCTAGGTGGGCCAACCCCAGGGCTAATTACCTTCACTAGCTCTGGCTCAATCTGGGTTTGTTGCATACCCCATGTTAACTGCGTTGGAGTGTGAAATTCTCTCATTCAGCTTACTGGTAGGTGCCACACAGTGCCAAAGTGGGAGGCTTGGAAAAGCAAGGGCCTGTATGCCCACCGTGAGGGTGGGGAAGGTGAAAGCCTTGAAGCCTTGATGTGGTCCAAGATGCTGCTGCTCTTCCTGAAGTTGACACTGGCACTCCTTCTATTGCTTCCTTCTCCAGCATTGCAACTACATCAGGGTCAGCTTCCCCAGATCTGACCCAGGTTGTTATGGTAGTCCCAGCCTCTTGCAATTCTCCACCCAGTAGTGCAGGTGTGACAGTGGCCTCAGGTGCTGGTGCCTCTCCTCTTCTCCCTTAGGCCCTTGCAGCTGTAAGAAGACCCCCACCCAGGGACCTTCCTTTGTAACATAGTCCCATTCACCCTCCAACTCTGTGTCTTCCTCCTCAACCTCCCTCCATGTTACAGTCATCACCTAGCTTCTCCTGGGCATCTCCCTAGGCTTCCACATCTTCCCTGTCTGAGGACAGTTCCTCCCACAACTTCCTTTCCACCTTTACGCTTTTCCCTTTCTCTTCTAGGGTTCTCTCTTTATCTTCCCCACTGCCCCACAGCAGTGTCTCTTCTGTTTCACTGGGCAGCACCTATGTAAGGGTCTGCCTACACCAGGCCTCTGCCTACTCAAACACCCTTCCCACTGGAGTCTTCATGCCCTACTCTCCCTGGGACCTGAACTGGTATCCTCTTCACACCAAACAACATACTTCCTTATGTACACGGAATTTACAATCCAAAATTCGATTTACAGTTCATCTTAAAAGGGCCAATACAAGACCTGATATATTCTTGGTGGAAAGGTATTCCACCAAAATGACACTAATCTGCTTAAGCATGCATAAAGAAAGTGTAAAATGGAGCAAACAATGTGCATTAATATCAATGGTATTTGCTGTATTTTAACTGTCATATTTATTCAGTGCTTAAAGAGAGGGAACAAAGAAACGAAGTGCTGAGGTCTCAATAAACATTAGAAGCAGCTGTGAGTTTCTGGTGGGCAAACATAATATCAAAAGAAAATTTCATGAATAAATAACCTCCAAGGATTCTCAGCACAGTATGAGGAGGATATTACAATAATAAACAATAATCTAACTTAATTAACATATAGCTGTATCAGAAAATGGCTGTGGTTACTAATGGATAGATGGCCTCCCTGATGACAATGTATTTACCCTGTTTCCCTGAAAATAAGACCTAACCTGAAAATAAGCCCTACTATGATTTTTCAGGATGCTTGTAATATAAGCCCTACTGCCAAAATAAGTGCTAGTTAAGTGAAACCTTGCCCTACACCATTGTGCAGCATTGTGCAGCATTATGCAGCAGCCATAAGATGACATGACCATAAAATAAAACATTCCCTGAAAATAAGCCCCAATGCATTTTTGGAGCAAAAATTAATATAAGACCCTGTCTTATTTTTGGGGAAACACAGTAGATCTAGACCACTAGTCATAGAATCAGTTTTAAAAAGTTACTCTGAAAGAAATCAACTGAACCTTCAATCCTTTGCACACCTCCTTGGAAGTAAATTCCACTGTGCTGAATGTGACTACTTCACCCACACATGGTAGGAATTATGCTACCACCATGCTGTGCCTTAAAGAACAAGAACCTGGTCAGAACTGAAATATCAGAACTCAGCATTTTTAGGGTCCTTTTGGCTTCAATGAAAGAAATCTAAGTACAGTACAGAATGTTCCAATTGAAATCTATGGGAATCAATATATTTAATTTTAAGATGCCATAGAACTTACTGTTGTAACATGACTTACCCTTCTGGGAATAAAGCCATTGTGGCTTGGGAGGAGTTGCAAAAATCTATGGGACCAGAACACTCTATCAGCAGCATCATAGTTCTATTGGCTCTCCTGCCTTGCAAGCAAAGATTACCTGTTGAACTACAGGGATTTCCTCCTGTGCAAAGAGGCAGAGGTTCTCTCCTCATACAGGATCTTAAAATGTTAAGCTGCTCACAGAGTGGATCATTGTATGACTCAACGATGTCCTCTTCAATGTGTTTTACTTTGGCTGAACAAGGCTTAATGAATTTACTTTGGTGTCTGCATTAGCAGATGAAAGACCCCCACCAGATACTTGAGAGAGTCTGAAAAATTCACAGATTAGTGGAGGGTAAGGGGAGGGGAATTCAAAGCACAGAGTGATCCAATAATAATAATAATAAAACCTCTCTAAATAATTTTATATTTTATAAATATTGATTGTGCTTTCTTGGTCTTTTGGCCCACTTCCTTAATCAATACATGCATAAGTGTGCAACCTGAGATAGCCAATGAAAAGCAGAACCCAATTGATTTGAACTCTCTAGCCCTCTTTTCATAAGAAGTCTTATATATGGTGTCATCCAACCTTATATGTGTGTGGTGCAGTTTCCATTTCTGCAGGGGGAATGCACCCATGTAAGCTGCAACTGTACATTTATCAACTAGTAAAATAGTGTGGGCAATTGTGCATTTTTTAATTTTTTAAAAAAATTATGTCCTCAGGTATTTATACTGGTACCTACAAATGTTTCACTAGGGAAAACATTACAAACATTAGGGGAAAGCTTATGTAATAACATATTGGTCTTTTTAACTGTAAATGACCTCTATCCTGTGCTGTCTCAATGGGAGTGTTGTCACCAGCAGTAGCAGATTGCTGCTAATTGAAGTGTTCCTGCTTCAACGTTTGCACAAGGAAATGAAACTGTGCATACAACCTGGAACTGAAGCAGGGGCTCTTTAATTAGTGGCAATTTGCCTCTACCACTAACATCACTCCTCTTTAGCCAGCAGTGCTATGGAACAGGATTTTAGCCAATGCCTTTTAAATAACAAATGTCCTTCTATTTTGGTTTTTATGCTGCTGTGAATAGAATCACCCTGTATGGCCTTGGGCAAGCTTCCAGAGTGCCCCAAGAAGAAGGAAACGGTAAACCATTTCTGTGTGTTCTTTACCTTGAAAAGTCAGAAAAGGGTTGCTATAAGTTGGAATCAACTTGACAGTACACACACATACAGACAACCACATAATATAGCCACTCTTTTGATATTTATCTCTGGCACTTTTTTTATTGTACAAGGTAAAAAATTTCCAAGTATATTATGATTCTGGGAGCTGTAGTCCAAGTAATGTTTTTGAGCTCTGTTTCCAACACATGGCATGGCTGGAAAGGAAACCATTTCAAAATTTTCTGTAAGTGAACATGTTAATTGGCCATTCCATTCAGCATCTTGTCTTCTCTTGATTTATGGCAACTCCTGCTGCCTTGGGAAATTTCTGACTTCAGGCTTCACAGCTGACCAGGTTTCACTGCTGGTAGCTCACATTTCTCAGCAGGGTTCAAGAAAAGGCTTTTTCTGACAGAGTTTTTTTTTAAATTTGAAATATGCTGATCATTTCTTTGAATTGTGAAGATGCCAACACCTGCTCAGCAAATGAGACCAATGTTTGTCTTGCCCCAGAGTCTGAATCTGGAGCAAACCTTTGTTAAAAAAACTTATTTTAAAAAAAGACCTGAGATATATATGTAGAAGACACTACAAATTCTCCTGCCCTGGACATTCTCCACCATTCGTCCTGTAAGATGTTCCAGACCAATACGAGGTCTAGGAGTTGCATTGCCCTCCCAACCTGGAATAATGAGGTGAGACTCAATGATGGGATGAAAACAAGGCCACACTTTATTAATCATATCATTTTTCAACTCTCTGGCCCTTCAAATAAGCAAATGGGGCCTGTAGTAGTGCAGAATGATGCTGGAAGCAAAGATCTCACAGGATCCCTTCTTCACAACAATGGCTCAGTGTCCAGCCCTGAAGCAGCATGGCCCCTATGGCCACACATCCTCAGCCGGCCATGGATTGACCACCCTCTGAACCTCTGGTGTCCTATCTCTTGGTGGTCTTTGGTCCAGAAGTGTCCCCAGCACGTTGTCTCCCCCAGACCGTAATCTCGTGATCCCTCTGCTCTGAGGGTTCAGATGCACTATATCCTGCTTGAACTCCATGGGGAACTTAATGATCAGTCTCGGATATTATCTACCGTTCCTCCTGTAAGATGTTCCAAACCAAAACAAGGTCTAGAGGATTTGCATTGTGGAGGATGCAAAATGATGTCCCCTAACATGGCAGCAGGAGGAAAAGAGGGGAGAAAAGTAGGAGAGAGAGGGAGGAAGGAAGGAAGGAAGGAAGGAAGGAAGCAAGCAAGCAAGCAAGCAAGCAAGGAAGCAAGCTGAGCTGAGCTGTAGATCCTCAAAAGAGCTAGAAAAGCATTCGGAGGAAAAACATTAAAATTGAATGCTCATATGGATAAGGTAAGGAATGTTCAGAACACTGCACCAGAACACACTACACCAGAACACAGTCAGAGTTCTGACTCCCGTCCTCTGAAGATGCTGGCCACAGAGACTGGCAGAACGTTAGGAAGAAAAGCCTCCAGAACACAGCCAAACAGCCCAAAAAAACCCACAACAACCATCAGATCCTGGCTGTGAAAACCTTCAAGAACACAATGTTTAGAAGTATTCAGCTCTGATTTGATCAATGAGTTGCTTAGACATAGACTACTGGACAGTGTGTGGATAGCTTCTTCCTGCTTCACTTCCAGACTGCCAACCCTTAAACTCCATCACTTTAACTTATTACTAATATTGCAACCATGGTTCAGTTTTTCTTTCCTGTATAAAAAAGAAACAAAGAAATTAAGATTTTTGTGTTCTTGAATTCACAGATAAATGATGTTTGATGATGCTGATTGCCATTGCCTTTTTTATGAACTCCTATTTTCTGCATATGGAAAACCATTGATGGGTATGTAAGAAACAAAGCTTGAATCCTTTGAAACCTCCTGCTGAATGCTGGTAATGGTATCTTTTTGATAAGCAACTAATTGGAAAACATGAGTTCAGCAATATAGCAGACCTCACTTCAAAGTTCATTTCCCTATAAAATATTAAGTTTGGTAGCTTTGAAGTATATTTTTTTTCCTATGATATCCTCTATTTTAAGATGTTCAGAGGTCTATTAAATTAAAATTAGACATTTTTCATGTAAAACATTGATGATCCAGGACTTTTAATTAAAATATTGTGCTGTGCAACAATAGAATTTCATAGTGCAAAATACAAGTTAGTTTACACCACAATTCTTTATAGCAGGTCTGATAGCAATGAGGGGGAGGGTGCTTTTCTCATTATACTGCAAAAGAAAAGAAAAAAGAATGTGTAAATCAAATATCTAGTGTGGTGTAGTGGATAGAGTGACTGACTAGGACTTAGAAGGCTTGGTTTCGAATTCTTCCTCAGCCATTGGAGCCATCGGTAACTCATTGGGGTGTGTGGAACTGGTAAAACCACTCATTATTATTATTTTTAATTAACAATTTAGGATAAGGTAGGGGATACAAAAAGTAATGGGGGATATGAGGGGAAAGGAAAAAGAAACGGAGAGGAGAACATATAATATATTGCCATCCAATCTATTCATATTGCCATATCAATCCAACTTTCCATTTTCCTACTATATAGTTGCCCTCCAGTTTCTAACTTACATTTACATCCTCATTTTAATCTATGTTATTCAAATACTATCTGGTGATTCAAGCCATTTATATCATAAATCCCATCATTGTATTGGACAGCCTTCCAGCACTTCTGATAAGATATCCATTTCTGCCACTTCCTGTATCTTCTGGGTAAATTCCTCTTGTTCTGGTATCACCAATTTCTTTCAAATTTTAGCATTAAAAAATTCTGGCTGCAGTGACTATGTTTATAACTAAGTAGTTCTTCGTCTTATCTATATTATTTGGTATAATACTCAATAAAAACAGTTCTGGTGTTAGTGGAACCTTACAAAGTAATATTTTTTGTAAGAGTATGTACACCTATCCAAAATTGCTTTGCTACTCTACAAGTCAACCACATATGATAAAAACTTCCTTCATGTGCTCACACGTCCAACAAACCTTTGATACATCTGTATAAATCTTTGATAGTTTTTGCTAAGTCATATGCCACCTATAAAACATCTTATATATGTTCTCCTTGAAATTAACCAATTTTGTGAGCTTTATATTACAGTGGTGCCCCGTATAGCAACAATAATCCATTCCGAAAAAATCGTCGCTATTTATTTTCTCTTTCAGTTCTGTATTTGTTGGGTTTTGTTTCAAATTCTGAGGCTAATCTATTTTCCAATATCTTATATTTTTTTTGTCTTTCTCTTTTTTGTTTTGATGCAAATCTTATGGCTACTCCTTTAAAAAATGCCTTACTTGCCTTCCAAACCATTGCCATTGGTGTTTCTGGCCTCATATTCTGTTTGAAGAAGAAATCATGTCTTCTTCTACTTGCTTAATAAATTCCTCATTTTTTAGATGTGAAGTATTAAGCTTCCAATTAACTTCTTTTGATTTGCTACCCAATTGTAATGAAATAGGGCTGTGGTCTGCAAATGTATTAGGTAAAATGTCTATTTGCTCCAATTCTTTCATTAAGCTTGCTGAGATCCAACATGTATCAATTCTTGACCATGATTTATGTCTGTTAGAATAAAAAGTATATCTTGTCTTTGGGTTACACGTCCTCCAAGTATCTATAATATTTATTTCTTCCACCAGTTGTAAAAAGTTTCTTGAGACTGTTCCTCTCTCTTTTTTGTTAGTCTGTTTGTGTCTAGTTCTTTGTCTAAAACAGCATTAAAATAGCCTATCACACAGTAATAGTCATAGTATTTATTTATTAGTTCTAACTGCAGTTGTTTAAAAAACATTTCTTAAGTTCCATTTGACATGTAAATATTAACAATTAGTATTTTCCTTTATTCTCTTTGGATTTCCACCATTAATATCCTTCCATTGTCTGAGGCAAAAAAAAATTCTTTTGGTTCCAGTTCTTTCTTTATGTACATAGCTACATCTTTCTTCTTTTTATTTATGTCCAAAGCTACAAGCAATTTTCCTAGCCTTGAACGTTCCAGCAATTTCTGGTCTACTCTTTTCATATGGGTTTCCTGAATGCAAATTACATCAGCTTTCTGTTCCTGCAATTGTAGAAAGATCTTTTTCCATTTTAGCGGTGAGTTCAGGCCATTTATATTGACTGAAAAAAATCTTCATTTGTTTTCTAGTCATCTTGTTGTTGATTACTACCTTTCTATTTTCTTTTTGTAATGGCTCTAGTATGTCTTGGCTCAGCTACTTCCTGTTCTCCTAGCTCTGGATCTGATTCTGATTTTGATTAGTGATCTGATTTCTCTTGAGGTCTTGCTTCTGGTTTCCCCTCCTTCTTTCCTTCTCCTTGTATTTTCAGATTTTTCTCATTTTTTTCCATATAGTATTGCACTTTCATTGGTGATGTTATATTATATCTGTGTGTGTCAATTCAAAAAAAATAAACCTTCTGGTGTCAGCCATCTGTATGAAATTCCATTTTGTTGCAGTAATGATGCAAGAGTGGAATATTGCTTCCTTCTTTGTTTCATTTGCCAGGGAATTTGTTTTAAGACGTTTATTTAGTCTTCTATTATCAATTGTTTATCTTGTGAGACTCTTAAAACCTTGTCTCTAATTGATTTCTTTGTAAATCTCACATGAATTTCTCTAGGTAGCTTATTCCTTCAGCTGTATGCTGTATTCACCCTGTAAGTTGGTTCCAAAAAAAGATGGAAGTCAGTTGCTTCCATCCCTATTTCTGTAGCCAAGGCTTTACTCATAAGTATCTCTAAGTCCTCCCCTTCCTTTTCTGACACAATTTGAAATCTGAGCATCTTTGCTGCTCACTCCATCTCTAGCATTAGTAATTTGTCATCATTTTGGTTTTGATTCTTCTGTACTGCCCCTAGGGTTTCTTCAGTTTGGTTCACTCTAATCTCTGTGCTTCTCACTTTTTCCTCAAAATCTTGTGTTTTTGATTTCACTTCAGTTATGTGTTGTTTGGCTCCTAATAATTCAGTTTTCATCTAATCCACTATTTGGTTGAGATGTTCATTTATTTGTTGACCATTTCAGTCTTTTCCTTAACAATATCTCAATACTCTTAAAGGTTGAGATGTTCATTTATTTGTTGGCCATTTCAGCCTTTTCCTTAACAATATCTCAATACTCTTAGAGGTTGTGTGAGTTTTATTATACCCTTTACCAAGAAAGAAAAAGCCAAGCCTTAAATAGACCACTTACTTTTTCAAAATTTCCCTTATTTAACCCATAAACAAAACCCACAACCAACCACCTCTCCTAGGATCTTCCTCCAATCTTTACCCAGGTATTTTATTATCTGAGCTTTTAGCCCAGCAATGTAAACAACAACCATATCAAAAATGTTCCTTCTTCTCCAAAAACAAAAACAAAAACCTAGCAATGAAATTATATCTCTCCATCTCTTTTGCCAGAGTCCCATGCAATCCCGCGAAGAAAGTCCAAATTGACAACAATTATAGGAATTAAAACCTCAATATTTGCATAGTTCCATCCTAGATGCAATTTTCCATAGTCACAAACAAGATGTCAACATGCAGCTAGGAAAAATATCCAGCTGTCCCACCTCTGTATTTGTACAATCTTAATCTCAGTATGATATTCCAAAATCTCACAGGCTTCCCATGTATCAAATCCAGTATAATGTATATGTCCTGAGACTGTCACTCAGCTTTTCTCCAGAAGATGTCCATATACTCCACTATATACTCTTCCACCATAAATCCAACGAACAACTCCAGTCCTGATTTTCCAAGTTCCACAGTGTATCCTCAATTACTGTATCTTCCCAGTATCTTCTCACAGTATATAAAATAGCCCTTTACAAACGTAGCCTCTTAGGGGGAGGGGGTCTCCCTCGGCTTCTCCCCTCTCGAGGTATTTATACAGTTCCCAAGTTTTCATAGCACTATTGAAAAGTCTAGTAGCATGGCATTATTATTATTATTTTAGTATGTTTTCAGAATGCTTTTCTTATTGATAATAATTCAAGACCTGTCAGTTGTTATTTAATTCACTGGATTTTTTTTCAGGATCAGTTTTTTTCTTCTCTCACTCTCTCATTTTGGCCTTGGCCAGCCTGCATTCCAAAAATAGTTTCACTTTCGAGGCAGCAGGCTGGTAAGCTCACTCGCCGCTTTTTCCCTTCCTTTCGGCCAAATATTTTCACTCTTATGTTTCTCTTTCCACTGTCAGAGCTATTCATAGATCAAAGGCTTCTACATATCTTATTGTTGTAAATTTTTAGCGCCATATTTGTTTGTTCTCCTCTCCTCCTGGGGGGGGGGGCTGTATTCTCACAGCTCACTGCCAAAGATGGCTCCTGCATCCAATCTGTGCTCAGGTGGTTTCTTCAGAGATAAGAAATACGAGGTTGCTGCCCACCTTCCCTCACTTCCGTTGTTCACCAACTACTTCAGAGAGACTGCTCCTAGTCTCCCCTTCAATCCCTCATATTCTGAAGGACCCCCAGACTGGGCAGTTCCAGCTTTTACTGGGAGTTGTTCCCAGGAGCTGCTGGCTGCACCACAACAAGCTCTGCCTTCTGTAAAACCACTCCTTAAATGTCTCACTTACTTTGAAAGCCCTCTATGAGTTGGTTCTGACTTGACAGCATATAACAACAAAATCAAAGGCAGTGTATTTTCACCACTTTCCAATACAAAGAAGCAATCTTATTGTCCAATTGCTTAGCTATCTAAAAGATGTTATGTCACATCTTTACAACCTAACATTTTAAATTGTGTATAGTAGAATTAATGATGCCTTTAAGGGCTTTTTTTTAAAAAAAAATATTCTGTTGTTTCATGGTGTTACCGTGATCTTTTTACTATTGTGCTAAGTACCACTGTAGCGTTCTCCATTTATTAGATCTATGGTTCTTGTTGTATTATGTAATGGTTTATGAATATTCATATTGC
The DNA here is from genome assembly GCF_051106095.1 of Pogona vitticeps. NCBI lineage: Eukaryota > Metazoa > Chordata > Lepidosauria > Squamata > Agamidae > Pogona > Pogona vitticeps. The sequence goes on along the minus strand of NC_135786.1, from coordinate 105,667,137 downwards.
TGAGAGGTGGAGCCAAGAGAGATGCTATAAGAGGCGGAGTCAGAGAGTCAGAGAGTAGATTAAGTAAGATGGAGTCAGTTAGATAAATGTAAGAATCAGGCAGGAGAGAAAAGCCAGACTGAGTAATAGAGTGTGTAGTTTGGGAAATTTAGATGTGATTAGCTACTGAAGATATTTATGAATCTCTGTAATCAATAAACTAAAGTTTTATTTAAAAGAACTTGAAGTTGACCTGAATCTTTCTGAAATAAATGGTGATTTAGAGATGACTTGATGGCAGCAAGTGGAAAAGAAGAGAGTGTTTTGCCTTTGTGTGCTCTGGGACGTGAAGGTCAAGCAAGGGGCACGAGGGTGGATGCCACAACCACCTTGGGGAAAAATTTGGTCACAGAAGGGTATATTAAAAATAACTAATAATTAAAAGTCCCTTTGCAGGAACAAGGCAAGGGAGTGTTAGATGCCAGTCAATAAACTTTCATCTGATAGATGACACTTGGGCCATGGAAGTAAACTCCTCTGTCTGCAAGAAGGGATGGCAGCAAAAGTAAGCCAATTTTTCCCTGAGGACTCAGTCACACAATCAACCAAATGTTCACAACTGCTGAAGCGTTATACATTATATATTAGACCTATTATGGCAATTTAAGGCCACCAGATATCTAAGCAATCAACCAATGCAAAAGTCTACTCTTGTCAGAGAAAATACATCTCCACACACTCACATCCTCCTCGAATACTCCCATACAACCATTTACACAAAATAATGTCTCTCCAGATTGAGAAAGTGGCCAATTCAGATTGGTGTTTCTAGATTTCCTGAGATGATGTGAAATTAGCATGCTGTCATGTGAAATTATTATTCCAAATTGATAAAAAGACCATAGGCAACATCTTACAAAACCATTACACAATATGAGAGGATAGGAAGCTATTTCAATGTGAATCCATGGTGACCTTGCAATGATGACATAATGATGCCATTTAAAAAAAGCAGATATAAACAGAAAGAAAGAAAAAAGTTCTCTTCACGTGTTCAGCTGAATGGAATAAAAACAATTTCTTTTATACTCTGTCACACAGTGATTTATAGAGAAGCATTATAGGGAGTGAAGAAAAGAGAATAGTTTCCCATTTTAAAGAGGATGTAAGTTTGAAATCAAGTCCTGGGAAGACAGAGGATTGTGAGTAATGGATTAACACTCCAATGTGGACAGGGATGCAGAAGCAACGTTTAAGATGAATGCAAGTTAAGGAGAAAGACTGTTCTGGAAAAGAGTGTTTCTGCTCTTTGAGCAGAAATCGCTTTCAGATGTAGCAAAAAAGAAGAAAAGAAAAAGAAACACAATTCCAGTAGATTAGATCAAGATGTAATTGGAAGGAGAGCTGTAGATATTTTCACTTCATTTTAATAGCAGTACAGAACCCCCCCACCCCACCCCACCCAAGATAGAATGGTTAGTAGCAAAGAAGTAATGCTTTAGCTAAATGTTGCTAAGCTGAAAGATCTAGTAAAGTTAAATTGGATAAGGCCAAACTTTATAAAAAATAAAAAAAAATAGCAAATCAAACAAATTCCATTCTGTTATCTATTTTCCAAAAAGAAAAATATTGCTTCTGTTTAACTTCCTTCCAATTAGTTTTCAGTTATTATTTTCCTCACCCATATAGTAGTACTTTTGCTTAATTTTCTTCTCATTCTTTACATTAACAGTTCTTTTAAAAATAGGTTGCTACATACAGTAGTTATATATCTATAAGTGAAAAAGTGGTTCTTGTGTTTGTTATAATAACCTTCTATTAATTTCAGATAATTTTATTTTTCCATCTTTCTTCTAATTATTTCCTTATGCCACCCCATTGGCATAAGAGTGCTGTCCTCTGAAGATGCTGGCCACAGAGACTGGTGAAACGTTAGGAAGAACAAGCTTCAGAACACGGCTAAAGAGCCCGGAAAACCCACAACAACCATTAGATCCCGGCTGTGAAAGCCTTTGTGAATGTTCTCAAGTTTCCTGTCTTGATTTTCCCTTTATCATATTTAACAAGTAATTATCTGGTTTTAGTTCTACTTGAATATTATGGTTCTTAGTTATTATATGATCAATTTCTTTCCAAAACTTTATTACCTTGCAACTCCACCACATGTGGTATAATGATCCCTTTTCCGATTGACATCTCCAGCACTTATTTTTATTAGATTTAGTTATTTTTGTTAATTTCTCAGGTGTCATGTACCATCTGTACAGCATCTTCATGTAGCTTTCTTTCAGATCAGTACTTGTAATTAATTTTTGGTTTTCATTCCACGCTGTATTCCAGTCATCCAATGGTAATGATCTTCCTGTATCCTGCAAATTTTAAAGGTTCTGTCAATGTTTTCAGTCAGTGCTAAGGAGAGTTGCATCAGAAAAAAAGATAAAGAATCCCATCTATCATTTTATTCCTCTCCCCTATGTCTTTTGAGCTTTGGAGAGAATGAAACAGCTACATGAAACTGGGGGGAAACTCTCACCCAAAGAAAACACTTCTCCTGCTTTCAACCTCTTCCTTCTCATTTTCTTACCTTTCTCTTTATTAGTTTAATAGCTCTCAATCATGAGTTTGAACAACTCAAAATCTATTTTCCTGGAATAGATGGGGAGCCTTTGTGTGATACTCAGTATAGAACACAAGGTGACCACCATGTGGATGCTGAGAAGACCATCACACTTTTGCAAACTATTCTTCTTACTTGTTGGTTTAAAATCTTTTAAACTTGGACTATAACTTTAAATAAATAATGAATGCCGCTAGGCATTCATTCATTTAAATTCTATACTGTGCACAAGGAACAGGACACTACCTTCAATGTTCATTGGGGTTTACTACCAGGAAAAATCTGGTATTTTCCATCTCAGACTGCCTCTGAAATTTTCCCCTAAAGAGAAATCAGAAGGGAATTAATTGAAGGGAATGAATGGTGTTTTTTTTTTGTTTTTTTTTTTGTTCTTGGGGCAAAATATCTAGGAATTTTCATGGAAAACTTTATAATCTATGATACAGCTAGGGAAATGTTTCAAAAATGGTTCTGTATACCCTTAGCCTCCCAGTTTCACTCAAAGTGTCATTAGAAGCAAATATTCAAGCTCACTTCCAGGCAAAACATTTGAGGGATTTTATGAGCAGTTGCAGTTCAAAAGGGTTTGACAAGTCTGATAACATTTTCCCACATAACTGTATATGCTCTAAGAAATAGACCAAGTCCTGGTTGAGGCTGTAGATTTTCCCTCCATTGCGAACTAGAATTTGCTTGTCTGATTTACAGTAAGTAGAATCACCATGACCATCAGCTGATAATATCTGAACGAGAAACTAGTGAGCATGAAGAGGTTTGCCCCATCAAATCAATTCTGACTAAAGTCAGCCCTTTGCAGGATTTTCTAGTTGCGGAGAACTCAGAAGTGGTTTACCATTCTCTTCTTCTGGGGCCACTCTGAGACTGGGTAGCTTGCCAAAGGCTACACAGGCTGGCCCAGTGTGAAACTGAACTCCCAACATCTGACTCCACAGCCAGGTATTCACTACACTGAACTATTCAACTAAATAATGAGCATTACAGGTATAGAGATACTGGAAAAAAATAGTTTCCAAGTGCAATTATATCCAAATTATTATGTCAGTTATATCTCAGAAGTCACATTTCTAAGTGTATTGTCAGCATCCAATATGTAGCGTGTTAGCCACAAATATTATAAATTTTCATGTGTGGCGCTTAAATTTGAGGAAAGAACACTTCTGTGTGATTTAATTAGTCAATTACAAGTTGTTCATTTCATAGTTACCTGCTTGAAACTCAATCAATAACTAACATTTTTAAAAAAAACATGTTTATGATTGTGTACTGATATCCTGGAATGCATCGAGTGTTTTGAGGTTTATTGCATTGATTATTACTGGGCACATAATGAGTCAGAGAGTAATCTGTGGGAAAGTTAATAAATGGGACTATACTAATCAACTATTAAGTCTCACATAGAGAGAGATAGAATATCACTTTGAGTTATGTCGCACAATGCCATTTCCTGTTTTATATCTTAACAACTTTGATGGATACCGTAGGAGTTATAATTGCAAGCTTTCTCCTGCCAAAGGATAAAGCTAAGCAACACTCCTGAAATGAAACAACAGGTTTTTCAGCTAAACTAGCATGGCACTGTATAATCAGCCTGTTGGGCATTTAAATAGCATTGAATACCGCAGTCAGATACATCTTGTACACATTATAAATCCATTTATGTAAGCAAAAAGCAAACAGCAGGCAACCCTATCTGCAATTCATTATTTTATTTTATTTTTCATTGCAAAATTTTAAAAAAACAAAACACAACACAACAGAGCTCGCCAGGGAATATCACAAGAAAATAATACATTTAAAACCCTGGAGGGTAAATATAAAAGTATTTAAAATATCATTTTAAGAATGTAGAAAAAGTTTACATTGACTACAAAAATGCTAATCAATTGTCAGCATCTGAAACTACAAGTGCGGAAAAGTTAACAAAACTCACCAGCATGCTGTGGAACAAATAATTGAAATTATGTTACTGGATAGACACAATTTAGAGTCCCTCTCTACCTAACTGATGCAGAATAAGATGATAGAACTCTAGGATTCACATCTTCAAACTTCAGGCAGGGAGACTGTATTTTTGAATGTTGACACATTTCTTTCTTTTTTAAAAACTGCCCGAATTTAGCAGATACATGTCTCAGGAGAAGAAGGTTCATAAGAAAGAGAGGTTTAACATGGCATTCTGTCCTGGATTTACTACATCACAAAATAGTTAAATGGTTGATGTTGCACCATCTGAAGCAGCACAATCTAAGCATACCTGTACCTCACTCTATGAAGTTGTTCAGTTCAGTTTACTAACTCTCTTTATGAACTTCATGGGAAAAGAGGAGTATTTTTGTTTGGATCTGGGTCTAAATGTGGAAATCCAGATACTGTGAGATTTGCTGGATATAATCAAAAGTCTTTTGTCTGCCCAGTCCAGAAAAATTGAGATGCATATATATAAATAATGTGTGTATCTCATTATTTCTGGGCTGGGCAGACAAACGACTTTGATTATATCTAGCAAATCTCACAGTATCTGGACTATATATATAAGGGTTAAACTAGGGCCACAACTTTATTAATTTATTAAACTTAAACTTCCCCTTTTCACAATGGGGCCTGCCATAGTGCAAAACAGGTCTGGAACCAGCGTCAATCCTAACTGACTAGTCCAGATCTTTTCCTAGTGAGTTCCTACACTGAAAGGGCAGTGTCTTACAGCACAGCACCCTCTTGGCCATCTGCATTGGTACAGTGGGCCCTCGACTTACGAACGGCCCCAGTTACGAATGTTTTGGGTTACGAACCCAATCTCAAAGAAAACAGCAGGCCCTATTTACAAATGTGTGTTCAAGTTACGAACCCAATCTCATAGAAAACAGTGGCCCCTACTTACGAACTTGTGTTCGAGTTATGAACAAAAAAAATGGTGCGGGAGGCAGGGAAAGCGCAAAATTTGAACTTTCAGTTAATCGTTGGCCAGTGAAAAGGGTGCTTATCTGCTTCCTCACTCTTCCCAGTATTTACAGAGTGGATAGAGAGACAGTCTTCAGACTGCCTGGTACTGCCTGGTAGTGGTACAGTGCTGTACGGACAGTACAGTATGGTATTCTATTTATTTATTTTTTTGATTTTTAAACTTTTTTTGGATTTTTGGATTTTTTATTTTTTTATTTTTGACATTTTTTTTTAAAGCAGAGACTGCCTGTTCTGGGTGAGTACACTATGTTTTTACTTTACTGTACAGGGTTTTTTTTGCAGCTTGTTGGTGGGAGGGCTAGGGCTAGGTGGGGGGGTTTTCTGAGCTCTGATGGGTCTTGCTGGGTAGATTTTTTCAGTTTTAAAATGTCTGCATGCTTGCTGGAATCTTTCCTTGCTCTCTCTCTGTGTGTGTGTGTGTGTGTGTGTGTGTGTGTGTGTGTGTGTGTGTGTGTGTGTGTGTGTGTGTGTGTGTGTGTGTGTGTGTGTGTGTGTGTGTGTGTGTGTGTGTGTGTGTGTGTGTGTGTGTGTGTGTGTGTGTGTGTGTGTGTGTGTGTGTGTGTGTGTGTGTGTTCTGAATCTGTCTGGTTAAAATGTGGACCCAGAGGGCATTTTTGCAATGGAGGCATGGGTCTTCCTGGGTAGATTTTAGAGTTAAAATGCCTTCTGTGTGTGGTTAAAATGTGGATCTACTGTGGACCTACTCTCTTTGTGCTGAAGAATTCTGCTGGGAAGAAAGCTTGCTTGCAAGCAGGGTAAAAATGGAGTTCAGAGCCATGTATCTCTTTGTGCTGAGGAGTTTTTTTCAAGGTGTTCTGTTGTCTGAAAGGTACTTGTTCCCTCTCTCCTTTACTGCCCCTTCCCCCCCCCAAAAAAGGTGCTTGTCTTAGCTTGTCTTGGCTGAAAATGTGCTTTTCAAGGTGTTCTGTTGAAAAGGTGTCTGTTCCCTCCTTCCCTCCCTCTTTTCTTTCCTTTTTTAAAAACCTAAGTCATCTTAAATTCAAAGGAAAAAAGAAAAAAAAGAAAAGAAATCTGCCCCTAGTGATAGGAATGGATTAAGCAGCTTTGCATTAGTTCCTATGGGAACTAATGATTTGAGTTACAAACTGCTGCTCGATTTAAGAACCAAAAACAGCCAGAATGGATTAAATGGTTTTCAGTGCATTCCTATGGGAAAATTGGCTTCGATTTATGAACTTTTCGAGTTACAAACGGACTTCTGGAATGGATTAAGTTCGTAAGTTGAGGGCCCACTGTATACCCGAAGGCTGGCCACCATCTGATCCTTGGGATCCTCAGTGCACAGCATCCCCTGTGATCCCCTGTTTTTCCCTCCCTTCAGCTAAACCTCTTTTAGTGGAATTCTGAGATAAGGGGTGCCTTGCGCCCACTGGGTGTCTCCCCTGGAAATCTCATGATCCTATCCTGCTTTGCACTACCCGCCACTGTGACCTTATTAACAGTGAGCGTCTACTATTACCAAATCCCAAGAATGCCCCTGGAAGCAAGAATGGGATGGGTGAAAAAACACCTGTACCTCAAGGCCAATGTGGGTGCAGGTCAAAAATTCCCACCTAGTCCTGAAGCAGCCAGCTACTCTCATTCTTGCCACATAGGGTTAGCCGGTGGGTTGCTTAAACAGCAGGGAAGAGGACTGTGCAGGAATGGACAGCCTTCTTAAAGGCTTGCCTTAGCTCTGCCTGCCCATCCTCTCCTGTTGCTCTCTGCTGTGTCTCAGGTGGACAGGTGGGCAAAGAAGCCCCACCCTGGCAGTGCCACACAGGAGAGACCTTCAAAGATAACAAAGAGCATTCTGGAAAGTTTTCCACTGGTCAGAGCTTGGAGGGAGCAGAAAGAGAAATCCAAAGAGAGAGGGAGATAGAGGGAGAGTTGCACATGAAGCTCAATGAACTTTTTATCCACCAGTCAGGATAAGATGCATTTCTTTTTTCAGGACCACCCCTATTCTTAGGTATACTGCGGCAGCTGGCTTAGATTAGGAATGTGCACAGCAAAATTTCTGCACTTCTTTCAATTTGGGTCGGGGTGCCTCTTTAATTTTCATCTTTTAGTTGTACCAGTTCTTTCATTTCATCTGAAAGAGAAAGCCTCCTTTAAGTTTCCCATTTGGGTTCCTACATGTGTTTTCTGGCATTGCAGAAGCCCCAAAGAACCATCAAAAACTACTTAAAAATAAAGTCAAGGTAACAGAGACTCGATCTACTCCAAAGCAGGCAATAATATCTGAAAAAGAGAAATCATCATCATCAGACTAGTTTATGTTATCAGATTCAAACAACAGTATGAGTTCTCTTCCACCCACCCAGAGCATCAGATACTCTGAGCCTGGGCAGAATAATAGGGGGAGAAAGCTCAAAAGTGAGCTACTTATATATTTCCCTGCATCATTTAAAGCACTCTCTTTACTTAATTTAATTACAGTATGCAAGCTACACATTGCCTCAATGAGCTGGGTACTCAATTTACTAACCTCAGAAGGACAAAAAGCTGAGTCAGCTATGAGTTGGCTACTTGAACCCATCAGGATCAAACTCAAGTCATGAGCTCAGTCTTCACTACAGTACTGCAATTTAACCACTGCACCATGAGGTTCGACTGAAAGAAGGCAAGGAAGCAACCAGGCAGAGTCTGGTGGCTTCGTACATAGAGACACCCAGTCATCAAAGCAACCAAAGGCAACACAAACCAACAAGAAAAAATGTCCCAAGCTATGCTCAACTGAGCACAATAAACGTTCACACAGCCTAGTGGCACACTGGCACAGTTGCAAAGTGACACCCTCTTGCCCTACCCACAGAAGCAAACAAAATAATCCCTCCCCAAAAAAGTACAGTATCTAACTATAACCTTTACAAAATAAAACACAGAAAATTAATCAAAAATGATTTTAAAAGATCAATCAATCAATCAATTACAAGATAAATCAAACAGAGAAAGCACCCTCACCCACCCCAAATTGGAAAATAAGAAACACGTACAAAAATTAAGAAAAGCAAACAGGCAAATAAAAACATACGACTGAAGTTCCACCATCAGCAACAGTATTAGAATATAGAGAAATGTATCTCCCCAACCCTTCTGTTTGTTCTTTGAGTCCAGCAGGCAGCATCAGAGAGGTCAGGGAACAGCAAAAATAATCCAAGGAAAGAAAGGATAAAAAAAAAAAAAACAAAGTTTGGAGAGAGAGAGAGAAACCAATGAAACAAGAGGGGAAAATTCAAAGAAATGGGGGGACATTAAAAAAAAAGGTTAGGAAAGGATCCAAGACCAAGGCACAGCAAACAGATGTGCAGCAAACCAAGATGGAGGGCATCAGGAACTCAATACCCTGTAATCCCACAAGGAACAACTGAAGCAAAGAGTACTCCACACTGCCTACCTTCAAACATTCTGATTGGCTGGCTGCTGACAGCCCTTGTGATGAGGTTGGACAAAATATTTCTTAAGCAGTTTGACATCCAAAGCAAAGCAAAGTGTGCTGCTTTTCTCTGCTCCATAGTGCTTAAAGCACTCTCTGGGAAGTTTAGACTTTAATTATGCAGGCTACATATTGCACGCACACACACACACACACTGCCCCCAGCAAGCAGGGTACTCAATATATTGACCTTGGGTGATCAAAGACAAAGGACAAAAGAACATCAAAAGAGGAAACACACACACAAAAAAAACTTTCATGTACCCCTCTTTCATAAACACAGATCATTCCTATTTCAGATGTTCTTTTCTGACAATCACAAAAATAATATGAATTACATGAAACAGAGCCTCTTTCGTGTTTGCTCTCTTTTGTTCAAATACAAAGAGTCCATCCCTATCTCAGAGGCTACAGATGTTGGGAATTGGCTTCAGGATGTTGGACAGAGGTGAGTGTGCCATGTAACCAGCCCTGCATTTCCTCAGCAAGGATATCATAGAGCCCACTGTCCCATGGCCAGTGCTGATGTAGGATTCAGTTATTGGTCAAATCACCTTTTGGATATGGAAGAGAGGCTATCATGTTCTTTTCCCCAGGCAGCAAAGTGATCTGAACATCTCTGTCTCTTTGTACGGCATATTCACTTTATGAACTACATGCTCCATAGCGTAGTTAATTTTTATTGAGGTCCTAAGGATGGTAGGAATTAGTGATATCCATAGGATTGTAGGCCTTTTACTATGTAAAGCACTTAGTCTTCTGATCAAACCTTGGCATTGTACCCCAAGGACAGGGTCTCAAGGCCCCAGTGGCCCATGATTTCCCCTGTGTAAAATTAGTATTTATGCACATCATGCCAAAGTATAAAATATTTATTTATTTATTTATTTATTTATTTATTTATTTATTTATTTATTTATTTATTTATTTATTGCATTTGTATGTTCCAAGATGGTATAGATCAAAAGGAAAAAAAATAAGAGTCACTTAATATATATATTTGGGACTTGAAATTATGTGGAACTAAAACAGAGGGAACAAAAGGAAATTAAAAAGGTTGAAAGTAAGCCGCCTTGGCCTCTGTTGCACAGCCTTCATCAAGCCAGTAGTGGTATTGGAAGAGAGAAGAAATAACAGGATGTTCACAATTTTTTTGTGTCATGACTGACCAAAAATTAAAGCCTCCTGTTTTACCAAATAATGTGTTTTTACAATATTTCTGTATAAGAGTGCTCTCAGAGAACCATTTTGTTTTGTAGATATTGCTGGGGAAAATCACCACCTTCGGGAAAGCAAGAACAAATAAAAAAAATGCAGATGAATATAATACCTATAACACTTCCAGCAGAGAATAAATGGAAAATGTAAATATTCCAATGGAAATGGCATTTATTGCTATGCAGCTGCAGAAGACAAAAATGGAAGCTTCATTTAAGCAGCTGTTGTATTGCCACACAATAAATTTAAGGCACAGTGCAGGACAGTCCTTTCTATTTATTTTGAATCTACACCCATCATCAACTGTGACTGTTATAAGATTTTCTACTAATACCTTATTGTTCATAGCCAGTTGCTCAGTAGGAATGAGGGTATATCCTTGGCTGAACTTGTTACGCCCAGACAACCTATCAATGCTATCTTTTGGTGGCCCAGTCCCGTAATCGAGTGTTGATTGCTCTTCTGAAATTTCCGTTTTTATGACTTAAAAAAAAGAATAACTAGAGTATTATTTTGCAGGGCATGGCTGGATTTGCATTAGGAGAACATTGTCGGCAACAAAGTTCCAAACAAATAATTAAAATAGAGTTTCATCTTTTGTGTATTCTCCAAAAGACTTAACAAACAGTAAACTTCTTGTACCATATTCTTTGTGGCACACTGTACACAGTTTATACATACTCATAAATGAATGCATAATATATGAAGAGTAAAAACAATGCAGTTCATGGAAACCAGAGCAAAACTAGCAACAAAACAAAATAAAAGACAACTGTGATCTGTAACAGGAATGGGCAATCTCCACATGTCCATCCCTGTACTTCTGAGGGGGAAGCACCCCAGTCTATGATCCCCACACCCCAAATATGTTTTATGAGAAGAATGATAGAGTTCATGGAAAAAAACCCTTTCAGCCCTTTGCTGTCCAACTTCCTTTTAAGTTGTGCAGTGGAGGGCTAGAGTAATGGAAATAACTCTCACCATGGCAGAGTTGCCCCCACACTCCCTTAAGGGATGAAGGGGGCATTCTGAGCTGATTTTTTTAAAAAAAGAACAAATTTCTATGATATAAATAAACAAAGAAATCAATATAACACCTTAGATTCAATGATACTTGGCTGTTTGTGATGAGACCCAGTCATAAGGAAAGTTGTCATTTAAGCTTTTCTTTCAGAGACAGATCCTGTGTACTAGAAGATGTTATTCACAAATCTGCCCTCAAAGTTTTCTTCAGGAAACATACTTAATAATCATAGCTGTCTACACAAACAAGTCCTACCAGGGGGTTAGAAAACCACATGTCTCACCTTAGATTTTCCACTTGCTTAAAAGGCACACATAGAGACTTCAGGCTTTCAAAAGATGATAGGATTGAGGGTAAAATTTTAGCATCAGTGAAAGAAGAGCCATTATAAAAAGGCTGCCAAAAAGAAAAGATGAAAAAAGTCCCCACCATTACTTTCTATGAGGGAGGTGACACAAATCTCATCAGCCATAACAATAGAGTGGGTACAGCTACCATATAATTTCCCTATTTAGTTTCTCTGCCAGCATGAGTGATAAACCAATTGACATCCTGTCATCCTGAACAGGTTCCTGGAAGGCATGGAACAGATGGAAGAATAGATGGAGAACAACACAGCAAACCCTCTCAGAAACACAATGCTGTTGAAATAATTTAACCTTGAACGTACCTGTGACTGAACTTCAGTTTTACCTTGAATATGTCCTTTAGCTCTTCTGAATTTCATTTTTGCCCTCAGAAATCACCCACCCACCCAAAAAAACCCAATTTTTAAAAAATTAAATGTTGATTTCTAACCATTTCTACTTTTTTATTTTTATTTTTATTTTCCTGTATTCTCTGTAGCCTCTGGAGGGTCCTGGTGCAGAAGACAGGCCCTTGAACCTGCCTAAGCTGTTCATCCCTATTATTTCTAATGGTAAGGTTAGCCCTCATATTTTAAAAAGGAAGAAGTATAAACACCTTCCGTGCACAAAAACCTGGGTTCGCTTAATAACAAGGGCCTCAAATTGGAGACCTGTGATGGACCTTTGTCCACCCTCAATCAGAAGAGGGGATGTGTTGAATGGGCAATAGACCAGCTGCCTTAAGACAAGGCAGCTTCACATTTTTATATATTCATCAATAGAATTTCTCAGTGCTCTGCTCTCAAAGGAAATTCATTATCAGCATTAGCTACTGATAAAAACTAAATAATTTGGTGCTATTTGGATTTTCTAGGTACAGGTTGTTCCACAACCATTTACCATTACTTTCTTCCAGAGGTACCCTGGTACTGTGCAGCTGGCCAAGGGCTACACAGGCTTGCTCTTCTCCCAAGGCCACAGTGGCAGATCAAACTCCTGGCCTCCGACTCTACATTCAGCTTCTCAACTCTGTGACCTATTCAGCTAAATATACTTATGATAAGTGTTTATTCTTTCTTATTGTACTTTTGTTTGAGTCGTTTTGTTCATTATATTCTTTTTCCATATCACGCAGAATCTACACGTAGCTGTACTGAACATCTACTACAATGAAGCTACTGTAGTTTTTCACCTGCTCACTTTCACCCTTTTTGGTGCTTCCATTTTTTTTATGGAGCTTTGGCTAATTAATTAAATTAATTTCCCACATCCTGCTGGAGATGAGCACTCCACTAATTTGCTTCCTTCTGCTTTGGAATAACAACTGAGAATTTGCTGTTTATCCTGGGACTGTTTGTAAGCTAAAGAATAATTAATATTATTGCAGTTGTTCTGCAAAACATGGTGGGATCAGCTTCATTACCAACTTCATAATTACACCAAAGAACCTTCATGCAGGGATGTTTTCACGGTGGGACAGTTTGCATTGTTATGGATTTATTAATTTATTCCTCATTTTATTTTCAAGGCAAAGCATTAAACCTATTGAACCATAAGCCTTAGGTGAATAGATTGCTTTCTGCTAGCAGTATTTACTGCTCAAGTAAATTAGGTGTACATAATAACCAGCTGTCGACCTCCAGATGTAATACAGCCAAGCTGTGTAAATTCTCTTCCTCTCTGACATGATGGCTTCCCTTTGTGATGAACATGGTGGGCCACTGTAAATAACATTGTACTGTGTAACCTAGTTTCAGGCCAGCTTTGTTTTTATTTTATGTTTTTTTATCATTAAATGAAAACATATTTTAGAAGCACAGGGTGACAGAAGTAAATGTGCTGATGATCTGCTTTCCAAGATTTTGCAAAAGTATTCAGCTGGAAATAAGTCATTTGAAGCACACTGAGATTTTTTTGAGGAAAGGGGTTAACACAGTAAGGAGAAATGTATCACTTTTTAATGTAAGAATTGCCTTGCAGACCAACAACTGTCTACTCTTCCATCCACTTTCAGACACCTAGATTAAAAAATATGCAATTACCTCAAATATTGAGTCAGAGCAAAAAAGCAGAAATCTTTCTCAGCTATGTTTACCGAAGATGTTCTTAACTAGAATTGCTAAGAATTGAACTCAAGTCTTTTACTTGTGAAAGATGTGCCAGACCACTGAGTTGGGGTGCCTGTCCTGTGGAAAAATAAAGGAAAAGATGAAGCCACAGGCCCTTACCATAATATTTATTCCTACTGGCACCCAAAGAGATAAGCTGCCGATGAATATCTCAGGGCTCGGTCATATTGATAATAAGAACCACTGTTGAATCCGGGTTTGCTTTTTAAAAAATCAGTTTAAAAAACCCCAGCTACACAGCACACACAGAAGCATGGATTTTTAAAATTGTTTTAATATTTTTTTTTTGCCCAGGAATCAGTTTTTTAAAAAATCAGAAGCAAGGTATTTTACTGGGCCATCAAGAGATTGTTTATTTTAACATAGATGTAAAATTATTTCATTATTCATTGGTTTGGCATATGCAAATGCCTCTGTTTGTATAAATTGCATCAGTTGCCTCATGCTGACTGCCTTCCACAGGCAGCTGCTGATTCTGCTGTGGGCTTAATTTTTTTAAAAAAAAGTTCTAAGTGGGAAAGCGATAGTCTGACATGAGAGTGGAAATTTATGATCCGGCAAAGAGAGAAAGTGAGAAAGCACTCCATCTTTCTTCACAAAGTGAAACTGACCAGAGAAATTTATAGTATCAGGAGCTTCTTTGCTTGCTAAGCAGGAAGGAAAGCTTTCTCTCTCTCTCTCTCTCTCTCTCTCTCTCGCTGACGACTCATAAATTCCAACTGTCATGGTGGACTATCACTGTCCCACTTGGGAAAAAAATATAAAAACTTAAAAACAAGTCCACAGGAGAAGCAGTGAGTGGCTGTTAGAGGCAGCCAGCATGAAGGTGGGCGGGCACAAGACCAAGAATCAAATGCAACAATTCTAAACAGATTATAACATTGAAAACATGTCTGCAGACATGCTATTTAAAGAAATGATTTCAAATCTCATGTGTAGTTTCCCAAAGTGATTTTAAACCCTTACTTTATATCTGAATAATAATTTTCAAAATGAACTTGCACAGTGGTACAAAAACCACATGACTGTAAATTGATTTAAATCAGGTTGTTGAACTTGGTAAACATCAGCAGCGTGCATTCAGCTATCATAGCTTTTTTTGTCTAATGGCTACTACCTATTGCCTAGTCCCTTTCCAAAATGATCCAAGTTAGCAATCACCCTCTGTTGCTGAACTTCAGTGTTAACTATATCCTCACCATAGTGTGATGGCAAAACTAATAGATGAGCATTTTTCCCATCATCTTAAAATGGGTCTGTCAACCTTTGAAAATATTTGGAAAGTCAGTTTTAAGAAGAGTAAATATCAAAACATGCTGAAAGTATCCATAACTGGGCAGCGGTAGGATAGTGGCCTGTGTGCCTGAGCATCCTACAACTGCTGCTCTGTTTATTAATGGCTACCATGTGCCATTGCATTTGCTCTTCATACTATCTTTTCAAACTCTGGACTAGCTTTTGATATCTCAAAAAAGTTGAAGCTCTAGGGCTTATTAAAGGCACTGACATATCAAAATGGAAACTATTGAAATTCCAGTAACTTTTCCCTTTCACTACCTTCAAGGCTAGAGTGAAGTTCTTATAGTTGTGGGGAATTTACGAGGTCTCTTCTTTCTTTGTTTTCCCCCCTGAGAAGGGGAAATCATACAAACTGGACTTCATGATATTCATTACTGAAGCAAGAGCCTGATTAACTCCTTTGCTTTCAAGTGTACATGGAGTGAGGAAAAAACACACCAGTTCTACACTATGCTCTTTCAATATTATCTCAGAAGGAGCACATGAAATAAACTCTGGAGTTACACAGTTTTTGATAACTATAATTTAGCTCTTATTCACTGTCTTCATTCTTCCAAAAATTCCATCCATTCATTTCTTACACTGGGTCATGGTATCTCCCCTCCCTGTTCTCTCACACATTCCCCCCATCCATCCTCTCTCATCACTTATACAGGGCTTCCCAAAGGTGCTTCTTATTATCTATAACTAATTCAGAGATGAACTGCCTGAATACTGAACAAGCAGAAGATGGCTCTGCATGTCATTCATATTCTTACATCATTCCACTTGTTTATATCTTAGTACCATACCAGATCATTTTCTCATTTTTAAAAAAAAAACATCATGAATGATATGCTACAATCTTGGCTTGCCTTTAGGCCTTATCACCCCAGTGCTTCAACTAGATGAACAAATATAAGTTTCTTTGGTTTTGGTACTACTTTTTAAAAAATTCCTCATTAAGTGCTAGTAGAAAGCCAAGAAAATGTATTTTTCTTGAACAGAATCTTCTACTGTAAGTGGAAGAAAGCTACTTTATGAAATTCTTTATGAAATTCCAGAAGTATTGTTGGAATTCTTTTTTCTTGCATATACTTGGATGTTTCTTCTATAAAGGAACCTCAGTTTTATTCTTTGACTTTGGGCACTTCTTCATGGCAATTCAAATCCCAGTTCCTCCCAACCTCCCTTGATGGAGGGTTTCTTTAGAAATCCAGGGTTCTTAGCAATCTGTCCCACATCAATAAGACATGAATGACATTCATGGTATAGCTTGATTAAAAACTTTTTTTCCATATAGATTCTGGCTAGTAATGTGCTTCCCTTGAAACTCACCATGAGACGATAACAAATGTTCCGATTTTTCTAAACAGATGTCACAAATATTTCGTGTTCTCCAGATAAAGAACTACTTATAAACTTGGCCACCTGAGTCCAGATGTTAATTTCCTCAAATAATTTAAAATACATGAAATGTTTTTTTTTTTTCAATTGCTTTCTTTCCTTAGAAAATTCAAGTGAATACTAATATTGGAAACTGTTTTCAGACCTCACATATTTTGAAAAGATCCTATTGTGCCATGTTTGAATCACCAGGATTGCTCTGAGGATTGCTATGTTGCTAAGATACTTAGGAAGTCTTAACATTAATTGTTCTAGTTGTGTGACAAAACCTGAATTGGCTAAGGTGGAACAGGACCTTGGTAAGAATGTTCATGGTGCTCTTCACCATGCACTCAAAGATACTAATCTTTTCTGATTATTTTTGAGTGGAAATTTAATTAAAAAAAACAGCCATCAACTCATTTTTCAATATCATTTTTAATGATACGTTGTCCATAGACATTTTATTAGAAAGGGGCTCGAATGAGGTTTTGTGTGCCAAGCTGTTGATGAGGAGCAAAACATCAACAATGAATGGAAGTGTGTGACCACTTCCTGTAATCATTTTATTGGGTAGAAAAATATGTGGTACACTAGCAGCCACTACACATACCAATAGTGTGGCCAGTTAATTGGCACCTTGTACGGAGCATCTGCCTTAGAGACAACAACATCTGTTGAATTTTTTCCTCAATTGTATTATATGGCAGTCACCCACTGCTCTGCTCAGCTGATGCTAATGTTTTACTCTTCATTTCCTGACTAGGATAGACTTAGCACTGCAGAGCAAATTATAGCAGTATTAAATTGTAGGGGTTGCCAATCAGTATGATATTAACTGCCAGTTTCCATCTTAAACTACATTATTATTATTTTTTCCAGTGAATGAATGCCTTTTTCCTAATTGAAAATGATTTTACAAAGGTGGGGTCTGGTAGTCAACAAGTTACAGAGTCGAAACTATTAGCTGAAGCTATTAACCTTTATTTCCAAAGTATTCAAACCTTAGCATTTTATGGCCATTTCAGCTGGAAACAGATAAAAAATTGGAAGCACACTATTTAGTTGTAGTGTGTGGTAAATTATTAGATTACTCTTTTTTTTGTCAAAGCTCATTTATATTTATTAAAATTACCACAGAAGATAATTTAGATTAATCTTCTAAGACAATAGAGACACATATCAACCTTTGTGAAAGTGGAATCACTTTTCACATGGAGCTCCATGTCAGTTTCAGGCATAAAAATTGTATTACCTGCCTCCTCTTCTTCCTTTGTCTGTGAGGGTTATAGAATCTGTAGCAAAAAAAAAAAAGGTACGTTTTCTGTACTATGGTTAAAAGTAATATATACTAGGTCTAATTCTACAATTTTTATTTATAAAAGGAAATATTATTTCTTTGCTTATTTTTTGCAGGGTTAAGAAAATGAAAAATGAAAAGGTCCTTGAAATGGGTATCATTCTGGTTCTGGGAATAACAATTAGTGAATTCGCAGAAACTGAAACATCAGCAGTGCTTCTTCTTTAGTTGTTAAGTCGTGTTAAGTCGTGTCTGACTCTTTGTGACCCTGTGGACTAGAGCACAGCAGGCCCTCCTGTCTTCCACTGCTTCCCGGAGTTAGGTCAAATTCATGCTGGTTGCTTCACAGACACTGTCCAGCCATCTCATCCTCTGTCGTCCCCTTCTCCTCTTGCCTTCATATTTTCCCAACATCAGGGCCTTTTCCAGGGAGTCTTCTCTTTTCATGAGATAGCCAAAGTACTGGAGCGTCAGTTTCAGGATCTGTCCTTCCAGTGAGCACTCGGGATCGATTTCCTTCAAAATGGATGTTTGTTCTCTTTTCATTCCAGGGGACTCTCAAGAGTCTCTTCCAGCACCACAATTCAAAAGCATCAATTCTTCGGCAGTCAGCCTTCTTCAGGGTCCAGTTCTCACTTCCATACATCGCTAATGGAAAAACCATAGCCTTGACTATGCGGACCTTTGACGGCAAGGTAATGTCTCTGTTTTTTAAGATGCTGTCTAGGTTTTGTCATGGCTTTCCTCCCAAGAAGCAGGTGTTTTTTTAATTTCGTGGCTGCTTTCACCATCTGCAATGATCATGGAGCTCAAGAAAGTAAAATCTGTCACTGATTCCATATCTTCCCCTTCTATTTGCCATGAGATGATGGGACCAATGGCAATGACCTTAGTTTTTTTAATGTTGACCTTCAGACCATTTTTTGCACTCTCCTCTTTCACCCTCAAGAAGTTCTTTAATTAATCTTCACTTTCGCCATCAGAGTGGTATCAGTTGCATATCGGAGGTTGTTGATATTTCTTCTGGCAATCTTAATTCCGGCTTGGGATTCCTCCAGTCCTGCCTTTCGCATAATGTATTCTGCATAAAAGTTAAATAAGCAGGGAGACAATATTAGATCTAGGCATCCTTTAGTCTCTAGAGACTATGGTATCATGGAGGACTTGGAACAGCATCTAGTGTGGCTGAGAAGGCCAATTCGAGAGTGACAATCCCTTCCACACTTAGGACAAGTACAATCTGTACCCCATCTCGGTCCCTGATTTTGCTGCTTTTGTGACTGCCTCTTTGCCTCAGCCTGCTGGGCGAGGGTCTCTTCAAATTGGGAGAGGCCGTGATGCATCACCTGCTTCCAGGCTGAACGCTCAGATGTCAGCGTTTCCCATCTGTTGACGTCTATTCCTAAGGCATTCAGATCCCACTTGCAGATCTCCTTGTATCGCAGCTGTGGTCTCCCTCTGGGGAGATTTCCCTGCACTAATTCTCCATACAGGAGATCTTTTGGAATCTGATCATCAGCCATTCTCACAACATGCCCAAGCCAATGTAGACGTCGCTGTTTCAGTAATGTATACATGCTAAAAATTTTAGCTCATTCTAGGACTACTCTGTTTGGAACTTTGTCCTACCAGGTGACAAATAAGGTGGTCAAGCACTCCCATTTTGTTAAGAACTTGCCATAGTTTGCTGTGGTCCACACAGTGAAAGGCTTTTGTGTAGTCAATGAAGCAGAAGTAGATGTTTTTCTGAAACTCTCTGGCTTTCTCCATAATCCAGCGCATGTTAGCAATTTGGTCTCTAGTTCCTCTGCCACTTCGAAATTCAGCTTGTACTTCTGGGAGTTCTTGGTCCACATACTGCTGAAGCCTACCTTGGAGGATTTTGAACATAACCTTGCTAGCGTGTGAAATGAGTGCAATTGTACAGTAGTTGGAGTATTCTTTGCCACTGCCCTTTTTTGGGATTGGGATGTAGACTGATCTTTTCCAATCCTCTGGCCACTGCTGGCATATTGAGTGTAGCACCTTAACAGCGTCATCTTTTAAGATTTTAAATAGTTCAACTGGAATACCATCACCTCCACTGGCCTTGTTGTTAGCCATGCTTTCTAAGGCCCACTTGACTTCACTCTCCAGGATGTCTGGCTCAAGGTCAGCAACCACACTATCTGGGTTGTCTGGGACTTCCAGATCTTTCTGGTATAATTCCTCTGTGTATTCTTGCCACCTCTTCTTGATGTCTTCTGCTTCTGTGAGGTCCCTACCATTTTTGTCCTTTATCATGTTCATCTTTGCATAAAATATTCCTTTAATATCACCAATTTTCTTGAACAGATCTCTGTTTTTTCCCTTTCTATTCTTTTCCTCCATATCTTTGCACTGTTCATTTAAGAAGGCCCTCTTGTCTCTCCTTGCTATTCTTTGGAAGTCTGCATTCAATTTCCTGTAACTTTCCCCATCTCCCTTGCATTTTGTTTCCCTTCTCTGCTGTTTCTAAGGCCTCGTTGGACAGCCACTTTGCTTTCTTGCATTTCCTTTTCTTCGGGATGGTTTTTGTTGCTGCCTGTAGCGTTCTCTATTTATTAGGTCTATGGTGCGTGTTATATTATGTAATGGTTTATGTTTGTTATGTAATAATGGTTCATGCATATTCATGTTGCTGAGAGGCGGAATCAAGAGAGATGCCATAAGAGGCGGAGTCAGAGAGTCAGAGAGTTAGATTAAGGTAGATTGAGTTAGTAAGAGAAATGTAAGTTTAACAGTGTAGTTTGGGAAATTCTGAGGTGTGATTAGTTACTGAAGATATTCATGAATCAATCTCTGTAATCAATAAACCAAAGTTTTATTTAAAGGAACCTGAAGTGTGGACCTGAATCTTTCTGAAGTACTGGTGATTTAGAGATCGCCTGGTTTCAGCAGTGAAAAGAAGAGAGTGTTTACCTTCATGTGCTCTGAGGCTTGAAGGTCAAGCAAAAGGGGCACGAGGGTGGACACCACACTGCCTCCTGTACAATGTCATGAGCCTCCATCCACAGTGCTTCAGGCATTTTTTTATCAGTTAACCACTTCTTGCCCAAGAGCAAAGTGTTCCCATGCTGCATGCTTCATAATACAAATGCAGATTCCAGCCCCATTTAGCACACCTTACTCAACCCATGGATGGTGTCAAATGAAATGAAATAAGTATGAAATGATACAACATGAAATGATATTTATTTTTTGCTTCATTTCATATTTCACTTTTCTTCAAAGTTGCTGAAGGCAGCACCCAACCTTGTGAGGACAGCTCCCATTTACAATTTTTGGGGCAAAATCGTCTAGTAGTCCACACAGGATTGTGAAGATAAATGTTAATTCCCAAGACCAGTCAGTGAATCAGCAACAGAGGTGTGATGGCACTTCTGTTGAAAAGAGTTTCTTTCTCTCTTGCCTCATGTTGCATGCACTACAGATACACACCCCATCCCCCCACCCTAGGCACACTTCTGCCCCCATTCTACCCTATGGGACATGGCCCCAAGCATGAGGGTAGTTTGGTCAAAATACTCAATATCACTAGCAGTTAGGGTAGGCAGCTTGCCACTGTTTTCCATATATATCTCTGATACCTCAATGATAAGATGAAGGGTTTGTGTTTTATTTTCAATACATGCAAATTAGAGAGTGGTTGGGGCAATGCAAATACAGTATCAAGTTATTGGGTTGTGGTTTCTTTCTTTAGAGGATATGCATAGATCTCCATTGTAATGCCAAACCTCCACACTTGGCCTTGGCTGCCCTGTTTTTCCAGCTGTCCTCCCCAACTACCCATGATGCAATGGACTGAGAAAATTTTCCTATTATATTGGTACAATGGTATCAAATAAAATGAAATAAAGTAAAATGAAATGGCATTTAATTTTTTGTATTCGCAAAGGCTTTCACGGCCAGGATCTAATGGTTGTTGTGGGTTTTTCAGGATCTTTGCCCGTGTTCTGAAGGTTGTTCTTCCTAACGTTTCACCAGTCTCTGTGGCCAGCATCTTCAGAGGACAGCACTGGCGAAACGTTAGAAAGAACAACCTTCAGAACACGGCCAAAGAGCCCGAAAAACCCACAACAACCATTTAATTTTTTGTTCAATTTATATTTCATTTTTCTTTTAAGTCACTGAAGGCAGCACCCAGAGTTCTCATAACACGTTTGTGAGGTAATGAAATCTCTAATTAACAACTTTAATGGTGAATTCATCTGGTAGACACAGAAACTCATTGTAAGCATGAATCCAAAACAGCCTGTTTGGCTGGGAAGGGGTAAAAAAAAAAAATTCATCCTGAGGGTCAGCAAATTGGATCCTGATTAACACGTTCAATTGTTCAATTTGACTCAGAGGTGAAGATGATTTTTGTTCTTTTTAATGATAAAGGCAGGATAAAAATATTTTAAATAAATAAAATAAATAAATTTCCTTAGTTCCAAGATAGAAGGGGCAGCGCAAAATAACATGAGATACTGCTTATATCCCATCAGAATTACAAGGGTATTTGCATTGGGAGTACGGAATCTTTTTAAACTCCCGCTCTTGTACTGCTGATGGCAAAGCATTTAGTTGGGCAAGGGCAAAAGCTCTACGCTGATTTTGTATTAAAAGTAAATAGAAATAATTAGCTCAATTGGCTTAAAAGGTAATAATGCAGAATCAATTAATTTATTGTTGGAAGTTGCACCTAAATCATGCTTCTCTCAAACTCCGTAATATGTTGTCTGAGGACTCGATTAGCTGCAGTGTTTCCCACATGAATAAGGCATTCCTCAGGGAAGCTTTATGTTTTAAGCTTGATAGGTAGAGCTTTCTTCCAAACTGACTGATAGCTGATACCTAGCCAAACCCTAGTTTAAACTTTCAGGTATTCTACCTCCAGTCACAAAGCTGCATTAGGAACCCAGCGGGGTAATTGAAGAACCGGTCTCAAAAATCTTGATTGTACTACTTCCAAGGAGGTGAAAGAGGAGTAAGGACCCAGTTGTGCACCATAAAGGAGTTAAGAGATTTGGCCTGAAACGGTCTTAAAGCAGCAGGAATATTATGCCCCTGCCCCCTATAATTGTTCCCTTATATAGCTTCTGTAGATTTTAAGTACCTAGATTTAATCTTCAACATTTGGCAACCCAGAATTCTTAACTTATTGGCAACTGTCAAGTTCCCTAAGCACAGTTATTAAAGCAATCCTTTGTGTCAAAATAGCAATCCCTGCATAAATCATAATTAAACTCTACTTAATTTTCCCCATCTGATAGAATTGTAGGGCAGGGAAATCAAAGCATAAACGTCCATTCATTATCAATTCCATGTCTTATCATTTTCTGCCTGTGTATTTTGCCAAATTCCTATTACCCTTTACACACATTTTTTGTTGATTCAAGCTCAGCAGCAGATTGATAATTAACCTATTGATGTTATAGATTCAGCTGCACATTCACCCCTGAGTAGTACATTTCCTGTTCCATCATGTCTTCTAGGGCTTCTGTATTTATCAGTTTCTAATTCAGAGAAGCATAACCAGACTGTATAAACAGACACCAGACTTCTCGTTGAAGGTGAGGACTTTTTGATATATATAAATAGGCATACCAGTTGGTCTGGGAGACAGTCCCAAACACAACTAATTTACTGTTAGACTGCCAAAACCTAATCTGAAGACCTGCCAGTGATACTCTTTGCCAAAAATAAATAGTTCATAAGCACCAATAAAGGGAAAATTTATCAAGAAACAAATATTCCATATTAAATAAAACATCCAGTTCTGAAATTTCTCTGGAGAGTCTCTTTAAATATTATTTGATATGTCTGTGGTCAAGAGTTTTACAGCTGCTACCAGCAACAGCATCCCTGGGTAGCTGCAATGTCCTTAGTTATTTGAGAGGGCCCATTACTCATGCTTGCCCTAGGACTCTTGATTTTTCTTGGCCAGACTCTCCAGATAATGCCAAGTGGTTCAAACTAGCCATTCTTTTAATTTCCAGTCACATTCCTGATCTATCGCTATGAAAAATGCTTATGTGTCATCAAGCTGGCTCTGCTTATGGAGATCCTATGAATGTGTGACCTCCAACATGTCCTATCATTTACAATTCTGCTCAGCTCTTGCAAACGCAAGCCTCTTGTTTCTTTAACGGAATCAATCTACTTCATATTATTTAGTCTTCCTCTTTTTCTGCTGCCTTAAACATTTCTTAACATTATTTTTTTTTCCTGCACACAAAGTTAAGGGGGAGATATCCCTGTGCTAAACCTTGAAGCCTTCTGAACTAGGCCTTTTCTCTAGGTGTCTGTAGGTGTGGGTCTGCCAGGTGGAACTCCTAGAATGGAGAATTATGGGATTTGTAGTTCCAAAAATCCAATTTATTTAAATCACAGCAGATAATCGGGGAATAAGATCCACAAAATGAAGGCACAATACAAAACAAATCAAGGGGAAATCAATGAATTTCAGATACACTACAATGCAATTGTGAAATGAAAAGTGGAAAGCAGAACAACCTGTATTAAAGTATCAGATGAAATTATAATTATGCACAATCAGTCACAATTAGTCCTTTATCAAACATTATATTTGTCCCTAATTTTCCACCAGCCCTTTAGTTGAAGCTTGCTATGTTCCAACTGTTTAGCAGTCTTTGGCCTAAAGCTTGAGAAAGAAATATATATATAATCATAAAATGATGAAGTTGGAAGGGGCCTATAAGACCATCATGTCCAAATTCCTGCTCAATGCAGGAATACAAATCAAAGGATATCTGCCAGGTGGTTGTCTAAATTTCTCCTGAATGTCTCCAGTGTTGGAACACTCGCCACCCTTGGGGTAACTGATTCCACTGCTGTACTGCTCTAACAGTTAGGAAGTTTTTCCTTGTATTCAACTGAAATATTGCTTACTGTAACTTGAGCCCATTGTTGTGCACCCTGGACTCTGGAATGATTGAGAAGAGATCCTGCCCCTTCTGTGTATGATAGCCTTTCAAGTACAGTGGTGCCTCGCATAGCGATGTTAATTGGTTCCAAAAAAAACATCGCTATGTGAAACCATCGCTATGCGAAACACCATTTCCCATAGGAATGCATTGGAAACCGGTTAATCCGTTCCAATTGGAACGGATTGCCATCGTTAAGCGAAAAAACCCATAGGAAACATCGCTAAGCGAAACAATGTATCCTCCATTGGAATGTATTGAAGCTGACTCAATACATTTTAATGGCTTTGCGAAGTCAATTTTTGCAATTTTAAATGTGTCATACAAGGGTCAAAAATGGCTTTAAATACTTGGATTAGCTTCTAAAACGGATGCAAAAGTTAATTTGGCTTTGATCTGACTTTTCATTAATTTATGGTGAATTTTTTCTCCCCAACTTTTGACAGCTGTCAAAATCTGACAGCTCCATTATTTCCTATGGGGGAAGAAAAAATTCACAAAAAAATTAATGAAGACTCAGCAACTGTTCTAAATTCTTGGGTTCGTTAGAGGACCCCCTAAGTTGTGTGCAAACCTGATTTGGCTTTGATCTGAACTTTCGTTAATTTTTTGTAAATTGTTTTCTCCCCCATAGGAAAGCATGGAGCTGTCAGATTTTGACAGGTCCATTGGTTCCTATGGGCCAAAAAAAAAAAATCACAAAAAATTAACGAAAAGTCAGATCAAAGCCAAATCAGGTTTGCACATGACTTAAGGGGTCCTCTAACGAATCCAAGCATTTAGAACCGTTTTTGACCCTTCTAAGACACTTTTTTAATTGAAAAAAAACATCATTAAGTGAAGCAGGGGACCTAAAATCGCATTCGTTATGCGAAGCATGGTCCCAAACTTCACTAAGCGAAAATCGCCCATAGGAAACATCGTTATGCGATGCATATTATTTTCTAAAAAACACATTGTTATGCGAATTCATCGCTAAACGAGGCAATCGTTAAGCGAGGCACCACTGTATTTGAAAAGTGTTATTGTATCTCACCTCAGTCTTCTCTTCTTAAAGTTAAACATGCCTAGTTCTTTCAGTCTTTCCTCACAGGGCTTGGTTTCCAGCCCCCTGATCATCCTTGTTGCCCTCCTCTGAACTTGTTTCAATTTGGCAGCATCCTTCTTGAAGTGTGGTGTCCAGAACTAGACACAGAACCCAAGATGAGGCCTAAACAGTGGCCTTTTTTGCTGTCTATTGAGGGAAACTAGTACATCACAGGATTTGGAGACTATACTTAGGTTAATGAATCCTAAAATAATATTTGCCCTTTTTTTGTAGCCACATAACACCATTGGCTTATATTTAGTTTCTGTTCCATGTCAATTCTAAGATCCTTCTCACCTGTAGTATTGCTGAGCCAGGTACTTCCCATCTCGTCAATGTGTGTTTAGTTTATTTTTCATAGGTGCAGTACTTTGCACTTATCCCTGATGAATTTCATTCTGTTGTTTTCAACACAGTGCTCAAGCTTATCAAATTATTTTGAGCTTTGTTTCTGCCTTCCAGGGTATTAGTTTTTCCACCCAATTTTGTGTCATCTGCAAATTTGATTAGCACTCCCTTCACCCTCTGATCCAGGTCATTAATAACAATGTTGAAGAGCACAGGGCCCAGGATTGAGCCCTGTGGTACCCCACTTGTTACTTCCACCCAGTTTGAAAAGCACCCATTAATCATCACCCTCTGAGTATGATTCTGTAACCAATGATCTCTCCGCCATGGTGCTGAGTCACCATGGTGGGGAGGCTTTGCTTTCCCACCTGGAGAGTGGCGTTGCAGTTGTATTATGCTGCTTTCTGAGGGGAGGAGGGATGGAGCCTTTAAGAAGGCATTGGTCCCTCTGGCTCAGCCTCTTTGTCGTTTTGCTAGCAAACACTGCCATCCACCCTAAAGTTAGAATGAGATTAGCTTGTTGCCTATTGGAATCAGATTGGAATTTTTGGCCTGCATCCTAGATTGGCCTTTGGATATGGGTGTGTTTTTGCCCATCCCATTCTTACCTGATGGGTGAGGTAACAAAATGCTAATTGTTATAGTTAAAGTCATTCTGGTCACAGCTGTGGGTAGTGTGAAGACAAGAGTTGGGGTGAGTTCTCAGTGAACATGTAGTGTGAGAATTATGCCATCTCTCTGTCAAATGGAGCCAGTTGGGCATCAGAAGAGAGGTGGATTTCCATAGGGGGACCTCCCGGCCAGCAGCCCACTTAGGATCACAAGACTCAGTGGGCTGAGAAGGTAGGGGTACCCTTAGCACAAAGCAACTTAATGTGTGCTGTACAGTGGACAGCACGATTCAGAAATAGGAGTTCCCCCTGCTCTATGAATGGCCCAGACATATGGGCTACTCTGGATTGAGAAGTATATCACACTACAGTCAGGCCCTCTTGTAGTTGGGGGACTAGTTTAAATAGTTAATAAAGTTGTGGCCCAGGTTTAACCCAACAACCCGTGTCTCGCCTCTTTATTTCCGGGCTGTACGTATCCACACAACAGTTGTTCTACCCAGCCCACACCTAGTTGGCTTGCTAATCAGAATATCATGGGACACTTTGTCAAAAGCCTTGCTGAAGCCAAGATATACTATGTCCACAGCATTCCCTCTGTCTATCAGGAAGGTTATCATATTAAAAAAAAATGAAATCAGATTAGTCTGGCAGGATTTGTTCTTGGCAAATCCATGTTGGCTTCTAGTTATTTCTGCATTGTTTTCTAGGTGCTTGCCTAGTGACTGTTTTAGAGTCTGTTCCAGAATTTTCCTTGGGATTGATGTCAGGTTGACTGGTCTGTAGTTTCCAGTTTCTTCTTTTTGAAGATGGAGACAATATTAGCTCTCCTCCAGTCATTTGGCACCTCACCCATTTCCCATGATTTCAAGAAAATAATGGGCTGCAGTTCTGAGAGTTCTTTGGTCAATTCCTTCAATATTCTTGAATGCAGTTCATCTGGCCCTGAGGATTTGAACTCATTCAAGGTAGTGAAGTATTCCATGATTACTTGTTTATCAGTCTCCAGCTGCAGTCCTGTCCTGTCCACTTCCACTTTACATTTGTCTGGAAGGTCATAGTCTGTCCTTTGGGATAATAGGAACTGAGCATTTCTGCCTTTCCTTTTGCTATGCACAGAATGCTTTTTTGTTGCTCTTCATATTTATAGCTAGCCACAGTTCATTTTCAGCTTTTGCCCTTCTAATGCCATCCTTGCTACTTATTTGTACTCTTCCTTTGTGGCATGACCTCCTTTCCACTTCCTATCCATGTCCTTTTTAGTTTTCAGGTCCTGTCTGAATTTTTTTTGAGGCCACAGTGGCCTTTTTTGCTGTCTCCCACCTTCTGTTGGAATTGTTTTTAGTTGTGCCTTTGGACCTTCCTTTCTTAAGAATAATGACCTGTATGGAACAGGTTCCTGAAAACTCAGGGGAATATGTCAGAGAATGGATCCAGAAAGATCCAGATGAGAAAACCTCTCAGAATCAGGAAAATTAAGGACTAAAAGCCCCAGAGTAGCCAAAAATAAAAATTGCATGAGAAAAAGTGAACTGAAAAGCATCTGCACATGAACATGAATGTGAATGTAAATGGATGGGACTCTGAGTCTTTCTAAGCAACAGTTGCTTTTTGTTCCACTGACACTCCTAATTATCCTGCATTCTGGTTGGCTTTTTTTCTTTCACCAATAACATTCAGTTCTGTGTGGATAGATGGCAAGTTGGGAGAAAAAGTGCATCCCACCACCTTTCTTTATTCCCCAAAAGTAAATTATCCCTTTGTCCTACAGCACTTGATGGGACTGTAGAATCTTATCAATGGTACACTTTGGGCCTGGAATCATTGAAAATATCTAACCTTGTAACCTGACCATACTGTTCCATTGTCTTTCAACTTGGCCAAAGCCTTGTTGCCGCCCTTTGGGACATCAGGAAACAGTCAAATATGTTGTTTATGAAACAAAACAATGATTCCCTTGATGCCATTCTATAGGTGGGTCATTCCAAAGGTCAGTAGTCCATTCTCTAGGCCATATGTCTGTAGGCCAATCCAATCAACATGTCTTTTGACCAGTGAACCTTACACCTAAATGTTGGGCATCACACAGAGGCTCCTCATCTATTCCAGTAAACTGGATTTTGATTTCTGAGGGTTGTTTCTGGGGCTCATGTGGGAAGTAGTAAATTTAAAAGGGCAAATGTGCGAGGAGGGATTATAAAGGAAGAAGAGAGTGAATTCATGACAACAATTTTGGCAGTGTGGATGAAAAAATGTTTGTATTTCCAAAAAACAAAACAAACAAACAACAACAAAACATATAGTTGATTGTTTCTATTCAAAGTTCAAACTGGGATGTGGGAGGGGGAAGAGAAAAATTGTGGATGCATTTTTTTCCTACATGTTTCCTGGCATGCAGCGAAGGGACGTGGTGGCGCTGCGGGCTAAACCGCAGAAGCCTGTGCTGCAGGGTCAGAAGACCAAGCAGTCGTAAAATCAAATCCACGCGACGGAGTGAGCGCCCGTTGCTTGTCCCAGCTCCCACCAACCTAGCGGTTCAAAAGCATGCAAATACAAGTAGATAAATAGGGACCACCTTGGTGGGAAGGTAACAGCATTCCGTGTCTAAGTCACACTGGCCATGTGACCACGGAAGATTGTCTTCAGACAAACGCTGGCTCTATGGCTTGGAAATGGGGATGAGCACCGCCCCCTAGAGTCGAACACGACTGGACAAAAATTGTCAAGGGGAACCTTTACCTTTACCTTTTCCTTTCTGGCATGCATTAAACCCAGAATAGCAATTTAGTATCAGCCTCACTGTTAAAAATCTGCTCCCTTCAACTGAAATTTAATAGAAATGGATTGTTGGGTGCACTAATAGTTAAACAAAGACTTAACCCATTTCTTTCCCATCTCTGCTTTAACCTTTATTACCAACAGAGTGGCACCAATATTGATAATCCAACATTTATAATGCAGTAATTGCCCAAATATTTAGGTGCAATCCCATTGGATAGCTCAGTGCAATTTCTTCTTGAGTAAATATGCATCAGAGTTCTGCTTACCTGGAGCATCTGAAGACAGGAATACCATCTTACTGTAAACTGCCCTATTGCTCTCAAATTTACTGTCCTTTCCTCCCCATATCTATATGCATTTGAATGGATCTTTCCCACCCTTGAGCAACACAGATTATGTTGTCTCTCATTCAAATCATTCTGTTTGCTGCCCTGGAGATCATGTGAGTAGGCGTTTGACCGACTGTACAATTCCACACCATTATTTGTAGATCTATTAAATAGCTTGAAAGGGGGAGAAGGAGCTGATAATTGGTCTCTTTCCACTGCAAACTATTGAAATTAATTTGGCTGCAGGCTGAAAGCAAAAAGCAAACTGATACATTAAAGAGGCTGGATCTATACTGCATTGTGTTAATATGCTTTAAGGGAGCCAGTCCTTCTTGCTTTTCAGTTTAGGGCTGCCAGGCCTGTTTCCTCTATTGTCTCCTCAGTCATGAATCACGCATTACTCCTAAGAATTTTCACTGATACAGCTGCTTCAGTGAAATGAGAACACAGGCTAATAAAATCACTAAACATTGATATTTTAAAAAAATCTAGACCTGATTACTTTCCAGTCAGTGTTCAACTGAAAGCTACTAGGGTTTGATCCACTGTGTTATTATGGTTGACACTTACAGTAAGGCCCAGCGCTAAGCCACATGACTGAGAAGGAAACTGCATTCAATTCCATGAGGTTTTCTCACCATCATTTTCCATAGGATTCCAGACTTCACTGACTTGTTGCATTTTACATTTGAAATGAATTCAGTTCTTCATACATATAGAGGACATTCAGAACATGAATACTGTATCAACACCCTGCATCCTACCAAAATAGATTTCCCTGAGATACATTTTTATGACTCAGAAAAGGTTTCAAATACATCCTAACAGCTTTTGATACATTTTCCAGCTGAGGTACAGAATACATGAATATTCTGTACATTTTGACGTAGAAGTCCATGTTCAAAGTGCATATTCATTGTGCTTTGGATCAATCATTCCACACATATGTGCTTAAGAAAAAAATGAATTCCACTTAAATGCTATGGTTTTGGTTTTGGTTTGTTTTTGTGTGTTTTTAAAGGAAGACTGGCTATGCCAGCAGTGACGCTGAATCCTTTTAGTGTAAATTCACTCTTAAGAGAAAATCTACGATGTATACTACACAAATCCTAGAATTACTACCACATTTATTGCAAGAGGGCCAAAGAGCTTCTGAAATCTGGAATTAGCACAATGTGTTTTCCATTACAATGACAAGTACATGGTGGAACACAAATCCCACTTGAGAGGCTAAGCTGTTGGAAAGGCTTTAGTGTCAGGCACTCATTTCAAGAAGGTTGGATTAAGCAATGAGGAAAGATGCATTATAACTAGCACATTAAAGCACACCTGCCTGTCAGGACGTTCACCTATACTGAGAATCCCCTCAGATAATGCAAAAAAAAAAAAAATCATAGTGTAAGGGGGGAAAATCCCTGGTTATATTGCTAACAGTTGTTTTATTGATAACCATTAATATGCTCCAAAAATAATTAGATAGGTAGATATAAAGAGATATGTAAAGACAGCTTTTCTAAATATTCTTATAATACACATAGAAAAAAAACTTTCTTTTAATGTTCTTTATTCAGAAACGAAATAGTGCAGTTTCTGTTTCCCAATTAAACAAACTTTGATGATTGAGTAAAAATTATACCCATCCAATTGCTTCCCAGTATAAAAGGACTACATGAGGTTGATGCTATTAGCGATTTTTTTTCAAAATTGTAGTAATAAAGTCATAAAATTCTCCTCAACTGATTTATTTTTCTATTATTTAGCAGGGCAGGTATTTGACACAATTCATGAATCTCAGATTAAGCAATGCCATAGAGGTTTATCAGCACTAATTTGTACAAAATGTACAACAACAACAACAACAAATACTGAAGCATCTTTGAGACTAAGAGATTTCTTTCAATATGAGGTATTTGAGGGTTATAATCTACTTTGTTAGATGCAAGGACTACAACTGTTAGAATACTAGTTTGCATCCACAGTGTACATTGTAATGCGGGTGACGAGAGAGTGAAATGGGATACTTACATAGTTCATGAACTTTCAAAGTGGCAGTAGCATTATGAACACAAGCAATGAACATCCAAGATGTTGATATCTCTCAGTACTCAGCATTTAACCTGATGTCTCTGAAGTACTGAACAACTGGTTAAATCAAGGCCAACTTATTATCACAAAGAAAAGTGTGCTGCTTATATACCACTCCATGATGGTTAAAGCACTCTCTGGGCAGTTTACAATTTAATTATGTAGGCCACACATTATATATAGTATAAAACAAAAACAAAATGCTTTTTTTAAGTCTCTAGATCAGGAGTGGTCTACTTCTAGATGTCCAGGAGTTATACTCACCCAAACACTGGGTGCTTCAACATGTGAAGAAACTGAGCTTTTGGGGAACATAAAATATGAAATTCAGTTTCTGAATTCTTCAATGTGTTGGTGGAGAAATGGGAACCTGACTTTGCAGGGAAGAAATTGAGTTGTAAGAAGACAAATTCATACTGTAACTTTATCTCCTGTTCCTGGATACAGCAAAGAAAGGACACTCGCCACATGTTGCTGTGGCTGTTCAAAGACAGGGCACTAATAAAGAACTGTAGTTTCCAAGCTGATCTTTTGTGTATCAAAGCAGCCTTGGAAGGGTATCTAATGCCTGTCTGGGAACTTTTGACCTGAGAGGAACGAGCCTGTTTCCTTTTCCAAGAGTTACGCAGATTTCAGAGCTGGGAGCTGGAGTGAGGCAGGAGGATGCTTTTTGTTTGTAGAATGGCTGAAGGAGATTAAAAACTATTAAGAAGTTTGTTGGTATTAGGTGTTAAAATGACCCCTTCACCTGCATAAAAGGACTTAAGAAAACTTGTATTTGTTTTTTCTTTCTTTGTTTGTTTGATCATTTGTTTTGGAGGAAGAGGTCAGTCTTTCCGGGAGGGAAAGATTGTGTTTATATGCCATTCATAAAGCTGTGCCAGGTCTAGCCATAAAGAATTCCAGAAAGCATCATAATCTCTTAGATCCTTCAGAAATCAGTTAGCTTGTAGCTAGCCCTCTACTCTCTTTTACACACTTCTCCTTCCATCTTTTCTACATTCTCTAACTCCTCCCTTCTTCTTGGCACTTCATGGCTATTTCACCAATTAGTCTCAAGTGGCAGTAACACTGCCCTCCACCCTCAATTCCCATGAAGATCCAAGTGTTTTATCTCTTCTCCAATTAGCTCGGAATATTGAGTATTTCATGGCCCCTTGGTCCAACCTTTAGCTTTTTAACTAACCACGCTGTAAAGTCTTCAGAAAAACACTCTCATAGCACTTAGAAAAACACATTCCAATGTCTCTCAAATCATCTTCACACAGAACGTGTCTGACTCCATCTTACATTTCTCTGACTACATATCCGACACTGCTTCAACTCCATCTTACGCCGCCCCTTAAATTTCAAAAATACAGTACAGGGTTACACATGAACCTGCCTTTTTGACTAAACAAAAGCTAGATTACATAGCCTAGTAATTTCACTAACTCTATGTTAAAGTTATACAATGAAATAAATGGCAGATTTTAATTATGCATTCTAACTAGCAAGCATGAGATAGAAAAGGTTCTGTCAGCAGCAACTGAATATAGAACTCTGGGGTTAAGCATTTCTAGGAATCTGGAAAATAGAAAACAGTCATGTTAGTAGTAAAACAGAATCACTCTGATTATGCTCAGGAACCATTGAATTAGGAATATACTCTGGTTATGCTCAGGAACCAGTAAATCAGAAAAAACTTCTTCAATCATCTGCCATGTCTAAAATTCCACAATCCATAGTGGACAGGCTGTCTGCAACGACATTCAGCTTCCCAGGAATGTGCTGAATCTCAAAATCCTGTGAAGTTAAATTCCAACACAACTTTTGGTTATGAGATATCATCTTTTGCAACCAGACTAATGCACGATGCTCAGTCTGCAGGATAAACCTGCATCCCCATAAATATGGTCTAAAAAGCTGAAGAGTCCATATAACAGAATAAGCCACTTTTTCATGGACAGAGTAACTTCTTTCACTGAAAAGCAACTTTTTACTGAAACAGAATAACAAATCCCATCATCCCCTTTTTGTAAAAACGCAGCTCCTAATCCCCAATGGGAAGCATCAGTTTGCAAGATAAAAGGCTTGTCAAAATCAGGTGATTTCAAAATAGAAGCAGAAACAATTTTAGCTTTCAAAGCATCAAAAGCTCTCTGACACTCTTGTGTCCAGCTCACCTTGGCAGGCGTTCTTTTCTCAGTAAACTCTGTCAAAGCTGCAGCTGTACCACTGAAATTAGGAATGAATTTTCAGTAGTAACCAACCAGGCCCAAAAAGGATTGGACCTGTTTCTTTGAAGTAGGAACAGGTTCAATCCTTTTTAGTAATAAACAGTAATAAACTCCAGCTGTTCTAATTTACTCCTAGGTATTTTGGACTTTTTGTTGTCATTGTAAAAAAAACCTTCCCCTCAAATAAAACAGCTGGAGGAGGAGCAAAACACAACAAAAATTTCCCCTGTGCTCCAGCAATTAGTTTTTACATTAAAAATGGGGGGGGGGGGAGAGGACAGGGATCCTAGGGGGTACTCATGAGCCCTTGGGAAAACTACATGCAATATAAGGGCCACGCTTTCGCCATGTAGAGATTGCCATGCCTGTTCTTGATAGAATAGAGACTAGTGTTGTTGTTGGAGGAGGGCATAGATCACATTAGATACTGTCCAAATGTAGATGACATTATTAAGAGAAGTAATAGTGCTGTTATGGTAATGCAAAGGCACAGCTGGCAACCAGGTTTGAGGCATCACTGCCCTAAATCTACTCTGGCAGGATTACTATAACTCTCAGTGAAACCAACAAAAACATCAGGTGCTCATTTACTTGCTCAGTTTCCAATGTGATATGTGCCAACAATGCCTTTTGGCATTCCACATTTTGTAGCATACACAAGTCAGGGCTCAATGCTTGACCAGCTCCAGGAACTTGTGGGTATTCAAATGTTGAAATTTAGCTCTCATCAGCTGCAACCAGCCTGAGAACTGGTGAAGCATGATGGGAACTGCAGTACAACAACAGCTGAAGGACCACAAATTCCTCATTCTAACCTAGGCTATGGTCTAAGATCAACCAGGAGTCATACAATGGAACTGGGTATTACAACTTGGGAATGTGTTGATCTACCCAGAACCTCATTAATCGAGTTCACGGATGTAGCCCACAAAATAAGGTATTTTTGTAAAAAGACAGCAGCTTTGCAACACCTTCCTTACTGGTATTAGTAAAGGTAGTAAAGAACAATATACAAAGAATGCTCACATGCACCTTTAGCAAGATGATGGATAGTCTCCAAAGTCCAGGTGACTTTGTTATTCCATGGAATGATGAAATTCTCCAACATGGCACACACTCCTTGCCATGGGCTGAAGAGAAAAGATCTTTCTATCAAACATTTTAAATAGCAAGTATCTTACTAATTTGGTTAATAGGGAGGGAAAGCACACTGTTTCTTGAAAATGCTACTGCCATTCTTCCAGTGCCTGGGCAAAAGATATCACAATATTATAAATCTCTTGGAATTAGATTATATAGAAAAGCAAATGCCTGCTTACTTGTATCCTTCGAAAAACACATCATGTTTATGTCATATTTATGACTGGCACATGGACAGTGGTCACAGTTTACATTATCTTTTCACTAAGGTCTTCTGATATGAATCCTGTTACACTTGAGTTGAGAGACCAAGTTAGAAATCAGGACTGAAGAGCAGGTAAGGACCAAAACTCTAAACAGGATTTTGGGGAAAGCAGGTCCTGATGAATATGAGGAACATGTTGCCAAGTCAAATATCAACTAGAAAAGGAAATCGTTTTCTACTTTGTCTGATCTTAGAGGTCCAAGGAGCCTATGAGGGTGCAGCCAGTCCTGGTCCTGAGTACAGATGCTACAACTTGTAGTTTAGTGACTTATGTCACAGGACAGTCATGCACCGATACCAAAGGCCAGCAGCTTCAGTCCTAGCAACTCCTGATATGCTCTACTTGTTGAATCATTTCACAGTTCATTAAACACACATGCACACACACACATGTACACACAACATTATGCTGACTACACAGGCCTAAATCCAGTTTTCTTTGGATTTTATTTTCCCCATGGTAGCACAACTGAAGAAATGGCAGCAATGAATCAAGGCTAATTAATGAGGTGCTGGTCATGCTGGTACCTGACCAAGACCTCATTAATTAGCCTCAATTAACCTTTGGCACTCATGATTGTTCTCACATACAGACAAAATACATTATTTTGGATATTTACTTCTGTTTACTTGAGTTCATTTCAGTGGAGTCCTCATTAGAAATCATGTAATAACAGAAAACTGCCTGGCAATACAGAGTAACAACATGCAAACACCAGAGGCCATGCAGAAGCAAGCATGAGTCACTGAGATAAGGAACAGCTTTCACATTTAATTTTCCCCTCTTCTAGCTGCAGGTAAGAAAAATACAGTCTTCATACAATGTCCGTGCTATCCGTACAATAAGAACATTGCAGTTTCATTCACACCCATTTCATCCTAAGTCCCAGCATCTGGCCCAGTTCTTTTGCTTTCATTACTCTGTTGTCGTAGAACTCATCCTGTAGATAATAACATGTGTGAGCTCTTCAATCTCTTCCAATTCACAAGGGCAGTTATACTGAAGGCAAGGCCTATTCACAAATCTTTCTTTCAGGATATCAGAAGTAAAATTTCTACTCTAGACTGATAAGAGATGTGAAGAGAAAGAAGCAGAAGACAGGTTGACATCTACAAATTGGGGAGGAAGGGAAGGGTGGAATGTAGGCTCCTTCCTTTTTTCATGGTTCAATTTGTCTGGTTTGTTTATCTTTGAAGACAAATAGGGAGAGTTATTTTAACAGGATTTCAAATTACCCCATCTGCTAAATGTATGTTCCTGCTAAGAGCATGTGTCCTTTTCCAACATCCCTCTGAAAAAAGTTTTGCCCCTACTATGCAACAACTGGCTGCCCGCGGGAATTGTCCCAGTTCCTTTTTATGGGCATTGATGCTGACAGCTCTTACTGCAGAGTGTTTAACACCAATAAAATAGGGATGATGTGATGACAAAGTAATTCATTATATTTCCCTGGGGAAAGGAAAATGTCAGATTCTCCCACTTCCCTGGGGTGGCTGGGGGTTGCAAAACGCTGCCTGAGACATACATTAGCATTTCCTTTTATTCCTTTGTTCTTCACTTTATAGATATTGATGGAACGGTAATTAGAAGTCAGGGAAAAAGAGTGCACCGGTTGGATCAAGCGATTTTCCTTTGGTTAATGGCTTCATTTGGAATGTCGAGCCCCGGTATGACAGCACGTTTGAACCCCTTTTGAACTTTTACCATAGCAGAAAATTGAAATAACAATGCTCTATAAATAATTTAAACACCACATTAATTTAATTAACCCACATGAGGCTCTGTGGATGGCGGCTTCGATGTGCTGAAGCAACAGCAAGAGAGAGAGAGATCTTGCCACAAAGGTAGTATTTCAGGAAGCCCATATTCCTGGCAGGATGTTGCAGTCTGTTACCATGATTAAGATACTTCATACACTGCCAAGTGCAGCCTAACTATTCATGAAAATCAAACTTCAGCTTATATTCATTGTATTCCCCCTGAGAATGGCAAGATTCTAACAAAGGGACTGGGCTTAAGGTGCACTGCTAATGTCTACAGCATGCTTTCAATGCCAAAAATATTAATAAATTCAGTAGCACATTCATTCAGCCCTTCCAGACAGCTTATTTAAATGTCCCATCCATCCTCTTTTATGAACAGTTCTTCCATTATCGCACCTATTGACTACATTGGGAGAACCACATATGTAAGCATGCTAAGTAAATAAGTGCTGTCTAGGGATGTAAAGAGTACTTGCTAAACTCTTCACTCTTGTCAATTTAAGGCAATCTCAATTTCCAAAAAAAAACTCAGTGAGGCATTCTCAAGCCCTGTGAGACTCCTGACCTCAAGATTGACTTTTTTTTCTCCTCAGTGTCTTCCTAACTTACACCAGCTATCTCTTTGCAAGACCTGAGTCCTTTTTGTTCAAGAAGCAAAGCACATATAGATACCTGGCCATATAGATAATGGGCTATTGAATTTAAAAGAAATACAAACAAGCTTTTAACCCTTAGAAGATTACCAAATACAGCAACATCTGTCATCACATGGCACAAGTTGCATTACTTGCACTGGTGCATGCTTTGCATTAAAGTACTGTTTGTATACATTTTTATTCCTTGTACTGACATGGCACTGTGACGGACAGCCCACACGTCACTCCTGTCAGTCATTTTAGAGCTCCAGTGCAGGAGCCTATGACAGGACAGGAAGGGCAGAGTCAAGGGAACTGGGAGTGCCAGAGAGGCAGTTAGGGTGGCACAGAGAGGCAGTTAGGAAAAAGATGGTGAAGCGTTTAGACAGAGAGAAGACTGTGAAATGTTTAGACTAGATATTGGACAGTTGGTTAGTTAGAGAATATTAAAGAGTTAAAAAGAATTAGAAGTATATTGACTGTCAGAAAATACTGAGATCTTGATTAAAGTAAATGAGTACAAGCAAGCTTATAAGTAATCAAACCCACATTTAATGAATGAATTCGCAATAGAACATCCATGATTTTCCTTCTGTGACTCATTTATCCTTAAATACAGTATTTTTCGCACCATAAGAGGCACTTTTTTCCCACAAAACAGGGGGGTGGAAAGTCTGTGCGTCTTATGGAGCGAAGAAAACAGATTATATTTTCCTGTTTTCTTCTCCTAAAAATTGGTGCGCCTTATGGAAAGGTGCGTCTTATGGAGCGAAAAATACGGTAAACCTTGTTTTATTTGGCAGCAAGAGTGTGAAACTCATAATTGATATAGTGAGGATAATATCTTCTGGTGGCAGCAAAAAAGGAGAAAAGAATAAGTCATGTCCAAAAGTGAGCTTGTGTGAGAGGCAAAACATACAGGGGTCACTGGGGGTATGCGACAAAACACATATGTCTTCTAAGAGAGGGAAAAACTTTACTGTGGAGGGGGCTGCTGATGTGCAAAGTTTACCTCAGGAAGAAGAAACCTCAGGGGGAGAAACTGGGTTAACCTCACAAGAATTTGAAAGATGGTGGTTGAAGCAGGAGTTTAAATTAAAAGAATTAGAAATAAGGACTAGGGCTGAAGCTGAAGCCAGACAGTTAGAAATAAGGACTATGGCTGAGGCTGAAGCCAGACCAAAGAAGTTAGAAATGAGAGAAAAAATGCTTATGGAACAAGAAAAGAGACAAATAGAGTACCAATTAGAAATGAATAAACTAGATCTGGCATCTCTAAACAGTAACAACTATAATAATTCAGTGGTTGAGAGGATCTCAAAAGTGGTCATTAAGAAATTCCTTCAATTTAGAAAGGTTGATTGCTCCGAAGCATTCTTAATCCTGTTTGAGAGAGCATGCTGGGATTATAAAGTAAGAGAATCAGAGAAAATGGTTATTTTGAGAATGCAAATAAGTGGGGAACTTGCTCAGATCTATTCCCAAATGGCCCAAGATCAAGCAAGAGAATATGAGGCTTTTAGAAAACTGGTTTTCATGAGATTTGAAATCAATGCTGAACACCTCAGGAGAAAGTTTAGAGCATTGACAACGAAACCTCAGGAATCGTATTCCCAGTTAGGAGACAATCTAGGCAGATAACTGGAAAAATGGTTAGAACAAGCTAATGTTGAATCTCTAGAGGATATGAAAAATATTATAGGGCTAAAACAATTCTATTCGGTTCTGCCTGGAGAACTAAGGTATTTAGTCAGAAATAAACAACCTAAAACAGTTCAGGAAGCAGGTGAGGTGGCTGATTATATTTCAGAAATCAAAAACCCGAAATTTTCTGAGGTAAAATTTGGTGGTAGAAGCTGGGAGGACAGAAAGAAAGAGACCAGGGATTACCCCAGAAACAAACAAGTGACTGGAAGCCATTTTGGGGACAAACCCCCAGAGCAAAATCAACAGAAGTATAAAAGCAGTGAAGGGAAGGGGGGACAAGCCCCCTTTCTTTGAACAAAGGGCCCCAAAATGTGTCATGGCTGTGGAGAAAAGGGGCACTTCATTTCTCAATGTCAGGCATCAAAGAATAAAGATGTTAGTCTACAGACAGTAGGGGGAAGTGTGCCCAAGAAAGTGTACTGTATACAACCGCAGTGGGAGAACACTGAGACAGTTAAAAATGGCACAGTGACTGCTAGAGCAGAAAGCCAGGAAAAACAGCCGCCTTTAGCCAATGTTGTGCAATGTTATTTTATTGAAAGCAATATGGAGCTGCTCTGTTGCTCTGGGGAAACTATTTATATAAATAATATTAAGAATCTAGCTTTGCGAGACTCATGCTCTCAAGGAACTCTATGTCATTCTGATATTGTCCCTCAGGGAGATATCTTGGAAAATGAACAAATAAACATAAAAGGGATAGGAACTGAGTTAATTACTCTGCCCATAGCTAGAGTACACATGAAATATCAAGGGTGGAATGGAATGTGGAAGGTAGCCATCACAGATCAAATTCCTACCCCTTGTCTGATTGGGTTAGATTTATCTGAGCATGTTAAGAGTGTTTTAATAACTACTCATTCCCAGTTAGAAAAAATAGAAACATCTGAAGAAAAATGTGAGATCTCTGATGAAGAAATAGGAGAAAACGAAGCAAATGAACTAACTGAGGTAGTGGATATAAGGAATCCTCATGAAAACAGTTTTAAACAAATACAAAGACAGGATTCTACATTACAAAAATGATTTAAGGTGGCCAGAGAAGGACAAATAACCCCTGAGTCCCCTGAAAGTTTCTTTGTGGACAGAGATCTGTTATATAGGGAGGTCCTGTTAAATCCAAAGAGGGGAGGGGAAAGCATCCACAGACAACTGGTCATCTCTTTTAAGTACAGGGAAAAGATTATAGAAAAGGGACACACAGACATCTTTGCAGCACACTTGGGAATCACACGCACAAAGCAGAGGATAGCACAAAAATTTTACTGGCCTGAGATGGGGAAGCAAATTAGATCATATTGACAAAGCTATGACATAGGTCAGAGGCAGGGTACTGGCAATGACAAGATTAAAGCTAAATTGAACCCTTTACCAAATATATCAACCCCATTTATACACATAGGCCTGGACATTGTGGAACCATTACCTAAAGTAACTAGAAGGGGATGTCACTCACTTCCAGATTAATGAATAGGTTGCGGCAACTTTGTGGCATAGCTCATATTACATCATCCCGATACCATACTCAGACAAATGGATTTGGGGAGAAATTTAATGGGACCCTAATGTGAATGTTCAGAGCTTATACAGCAGAAAACCCCAATGACTGGGATCATAAGATACAACCCTGGGTATATGCATGCCGATATGTATCCTAGGAAAGCACTGAGTTCAGTCCTTTCAAACTGCCATTTGGATGGAAAGTGCAGGGACCCTTGGATTTACGCAGACCAAATTGGGAGAAACAATAGGGAGAATACCCAGAGACAGTGATCCACTACATAGATAATTTAAAGAATTCCTTGCAACAGTCTCTGAAGTTACCCACAGAAAACATGCAGAGCCTGCAAGGGAAGCCAAAGATAGGGTATGGTAAAGAGGCCAGAGAAAGATCGTTCAGTCCGGGAGAGGAAGTCCTGAGGCTGAAGTCTATAAAAGGAAATAAGATGTTAATAAACTGGGCTGGTCCTTTTAGAATAAAATCCAAGGTGAAGGAAGTAAATTGCATAATTCAGGAGGAAGGAGAGGAAGATCGAAGAATGGTCCATGTAAACTGGATCATGTTTAGAGAATTCACAAGAGTATACATAAATGAGACAAGGAAATATTGTCTCACGTGGACAGATCACCTATACCATAATGAAAAAGTGCTGCTAAGAATACATGAGGCTGGAGTAACAGTGGAGACTAGCAAAGGTCTGCTGGGTAACTCCAAGTTAAAGGACTTAGGCCATATTGATGGGGGAGGCATAATCAAACCCCTAACATCGAAGATTAAAGAAATCAGTAGAGAGGCAGTTAGGAAAAAGATGGTGAAGCGTTTAGACAGTTAGAGAGAAGACTGTGAGGTGTTTAGACTAGATATTGGACAGTTGGTTAGTTAGAGAATATTAAAGAGTTAAAAAGAATTAGAAGTACATTGACTGTCAGAAAATATATTGAGATCTTGATTAAACTAAATGAGTACAAGCAAGCTTATAAGTAATCAAATCAACATTTAATGAATGAATGATAATAGAAAATCCATGATTTTCCTTCTGTGATTCACTTATTTATTCTTAAATAAACCTTGTTTTATTTGGCAGCAAGAGTGTGAGATATAGTGAGGATAATATTCTCTGGTGGCAGCGAAAAAGGGGGAAATAACAAGTCGTGTCCAAAGGTGAACTCGTGTGAGAGGCAAAACATACAGGGGTCACTGGGAGTACGTGGCAGGCACCTTTTTCTTTTGCCCATCCCATATTCTGCAACAATAAACAACAGCTCAGTCTTGCAGTATCCTTTCTCATTGGGGGCACATCTATCTGATTCTCAGAAATAGTTATCAGCACCACTAAAACTGACTCTAAATTAAAATCCAGAACATATGTGGAAATGCCACATCAGCCTGAGCCTAAAGGACTTTTGGAGAAGTTTAATGTGTGTCAGAAAGATTGGTGAAATGTCTCCTGGAAGACGTAATTAAACATCTCTAGAGGGTACCCAGATTTTGTCAAAAGCAACATTTGCATAGGGATGGGAGGACTCCATCATTTCTTTCCTTCCAAATGTGAACTGTTTAATTTCAAGATACATAATTTGCACACTTTTTAAAATTTTTCAGCACGAATTGAAACATGAGGATGTGCAGTGGTGTAAGGTGTAGTAGCAGATGGCCACTCCATCAGCTAGCAATAGGATTTCAGTCAATATATCCAAATAATGTTACAGGTGAATAGAGTGTCACACTAGCAAGCATTCTTTCAGCAAGAAGTATGGTTACTGTCCTACCCCTCTCTCATACACACCCGTTGTCTTGTCACGTGACAGTTTAGGTAACAATCTATTTAAATAACCACAGGAATAAACATGATTTTTAAATTCTTCACTTATTTCCTGTCTTCCTCTGTCACTGCCACTAACTTTGAGTTGCCTCGTGTGTGTGTATTTGCCCCTTCATGCATCAGGTTATTCACCACAATTCTCACTTGTGCAAACCCCCAGGTCTTTTACTAAAAACTGCCCTCCATCCAATCTCTCTACTCCCAAACGGCTAAAAAAAGAGCAACTAACCAACCTTCCACTTGCCTAATTTCTTCCAGCCCATCAGAAACATTCCAACCAACATCCCATGCTTCCCACTAACCATCTCCCATCTCATACTTGCCAAAACCAATGGATTTTAAAACAAACACTCCAGTTAAACATAATAGGCATCACAGTTACCTCTTTCCTTTCATGCAATAAGAGAAATCCATACAGTGGATTTAGTTATAGAGTTATCAGATCTTTGTCACACAGGGGAAGATGGCATATTAGAGGTATGTGAATACCATCTGCTTCAAGTAGGTCCAAATTATTTATCTTATAAACCACAATTTGCTTTGAGCTGGTTTGCAGCCCAACCACTTCGATTTGTATTCAGATATTCTGAAGTATTTGCATTTGTCCAAACAGTGGAAGATGAAAATGAGGGGAATAAAGGGGAGCAAACAGGAAGCCAGTGCAGATGTGCCAGAATTGGGGATGCAAGGTCATACCTCCACACTCTCGACATAAGTCTAGCTGCCAAATTTTGCACTTGCTGTAGCTTCCCTATTATATTCAAAGGCAGCCCCACATAGAGAGAATTCCAATACTCAGTCCTAGAGACTACCAACACATGGACCAGTGTGGTCAAGGATTT
The DNA here is from genome assembly GCF_051106095.1 of Pogona vitticeps. Taxonomy (NCBI): domain Eukaryota; kingdom Metazoa; phylum Chordata; class Lepidosauria; order Squamata; family Agamidae; genus Pogona; species Pogona vitticeps. Next base: position 105,623,352 of record NC_135786.1, on the reverse strand, counting down.
TCTGTTCAGGGATTTTCTGTCCAGGAAGGGCCGCAATTATGCAATCTGCCAGAGATGGAAAAAGGCAGACCTGGCCACAGCTGATATTTGCTTTTCCATGGAGACCGCCGGGTGTAGAAGTACCCCTAAGTCACTGACCTGGTCCTTTATGAGGAGTGTGACCCCCTCCACATCAGGCAAAATACCTCCTAGTTGGGCAGACCCCCCTCCCAATCGCATGCTTTCTGTTTTGTCTGGATTCAATGTCAATCTGTCAGCCCTTTGTCCAGTCCATAATTCATCTGCTTTGTCTCGCATCACTTCAGAAATTGACATATACCTGCAATGCATTTCAGAATTCAACAACCAACTAACTTAAAGCAAAAGGATATATTATTGCCATGACATCCATAGAACGTACAAAGAGCAGGCTTGACTCTTCACGTTCTTCATACTATTGTCATGACATACCATTTCTTTTCTGTCTTTTCTGTTCCCGCTGCTGCTGTTTTTCTTTAGGTGCTTTGTTCTTTGCCTTCCTACTGTTCTTAAACATGTCTGAAGCTGAGGTGTGCTTTAAAATAACTTCTTGTCTCAAGCCAGGGAGTCACACCAACCTGGCATAATGATGACAGAATTGACACTTCAACATGTCATTGTCTACCTGTAGCACACTGAATTACCAAAAATTAGTTGCTGCCAGCAATGATTTCTGTTTGGAGGATTTTTTTTCTTTCACATAACCTCTTAGAACTCAAGAGATGCTTGACATTCTAACATCCATACCAGTCTCTGTGATGTTCTGATTTCTTCATAATCATAGGTGTATTCCCCTTTCTTCTCTTGTTCCCTAACCCACCATTAAGTTTTTAGCCTGGATCTTCCCAAATATGGGTGAAGTATACAATGAAAGAGTAAAGTTAACAGGATTTAAAAGCTATGAAAGCCATCCTTCTTGTTGTTGTAGTTCCTCTTCTCCTGGAGGTGGACATCTTCATGGCTTTGTACATAATAGCATATGTAGGACAAAACATCTGGCCAAGATCTCGGAAGAAGAAACATAAAGGAGATTGTAATTTGGTTATTATGTTCACAAAATCAACTTGTTACTGGGAGGTTTGTCCATGTTTTATCTGTAGCAATTTATTTGAGAAGAAAATTTCTAAATGATACTGCTGTTTCCTGCCAGGGAGATGTTGATTTTTAAAGTGATCGCTTATGTAAATTTTAATAGTATGAATACTCTGTAGTCCTGTAGCTGTATTTTTATGTTTGAAATGATATTAACACAATACACAAATAAAATTGTTGCTTACTACAGGCAGCTTCAGTTTGTAATGTTGTTCAAGCTCTTAAAAAGTAATTTTCCAGGATCCGCTGGAAGCAAAGGTAAAGATGGTGCCTCTACAATAACCATTCTTTCTACAGAACCTGAACAGAGCAGCAGTTGAATTCAATTCGATTTATTGTCATTAAACGTCTATACACCATATGCACATACAACAAAATTCACAAAGAACACTCAGAGACCAGACCAAAACCACACACACACTCTCATAACAATCCCTAAACCGCAGAACCCTGCCTAAATCTCATAGTATCCACTCAACATATAACAGACCAAGTAATAGTAATAATCTTGTTCAATCCCAATGATTGGGCAGCCTCCTCCATCTCGTCTGGCAGGCACAGGCTATCTTGGAACATACAACTCCATACTTCAATGGAGGTTAATAACTGGAAGCTAGAAACCTGCCACCATGGCCTTGTCCACATCTTCCATTATCTCCCATCAGACACAGCAAATTCACTCTGTCTAATCTGGCTAGGGATGGACCACATTATACAGGACATTCTGCCCCTAGGTAATGTATAAGGTATATTATGGGCAGGATATATTCTATAGGATATATTAAAGGCTTTACTCAGTGATCATCCTCATAAAATACAGAACAATTCTACTCAAATACCTATTTAAAACAATCTCAACAAAGCACAATAAAATGTGTTCACTAAAAATACTTTTCAGGGAGGAGAAATTTTCTATGGGTCTTAAGAGAGGTATGCAATCCTCCTTTGATGGGTGGGGAGCCTATAAAATGCAGTATATTTGTTATAATTTGTTATCTCCAGAGTTATCAATTAAAGCAAGTGACAAAGCAAAAGGACCTGTGGTTGAAATGCTCCTCCTGGGAGCCAAACTTACTCCAGTGGCGAACTGACTGTTAAATAAATGATGCACTTAAAAGTTAACCTTTCTTTTAAATTAAAAGACTAGTTTCTATTTAATGCACCATGATTTATTTATGGCTTCCTGAAGCCCCTAACGTCATTGTAACTCACTAAAGGCTGCTAAGGTAATGCATCTAACGGTGCTATTGCTTTTATTAGAGACAATGCAAAACATGTCTTAAGGTCAGAAGCATCCTTGGTTTTCAATCGTCCAGCAAATGGCCACTTCTGCAATGGCCATCAAAATTCTATCGCGGAGTTTTTGTTACAGGAAAAACCTAGATGAATCAAAGGGAAATGCCCAAATTTGATAGTATTAATGGCATGTTCAAGAAAGGTTCAATCGTGCCTTGTTTTCCCATTGTGTGACACCTCTTGGACAGGAAGAGATGGTAATCAAAACCCTTCCATTCTGTGGGAGAACCACATTCTCCCTCTCAATGGGAAAATGGAATTAGTCAGCCCTAAAATGCCTTATTCTGAGGGATCCTCAGAGGAAAGTATTGTGGATGGTGTACCATGGCAGACAGCCTGTACCATTATAATATTTCAAGATGTTCTTTTATGGCAGATTCACTACCCACAATGCTTGGTTGCAATGAAGGACCAATCTCACAGAATGTCCTTCTGCCCCACCAGCATCTCATATATTAGGATGCTATGGGCGGACATCCTGAGGGAGACCCAGAAATTAACAACACAAAACTGGGCCTTCTCTCTGTTGGCTGCATTGTTACAGAACTCTCTCCTGATAGAAGTGTGACTGGCCCTCCCCTCCTTGGCTTCAGAAAACAACTCAAAACATGGCTGTCCACGCATGGTTTTCAGAGCCTTACCCCTGAGTGATTTAGTTTTGATCACCTATATACCGTTAATTTTGGGAGAACTGTCACTGTTTTACACAAAGGTGTAAGAAATGGTGGCAAAAAAGAGACAGTTATCCCAAAATTTACAGAATATAAGTGATCAAAATTAAATAAATCAGGGGTAAGGCTTTGAAAGCCTTATACACACATACGCACCCCCCCTCTTTTTTGAATTAGTTTTTTTATTACTGTTGTTTTATTAAATGTTTACATTATGTTGTTGTAAACTACCCAGAGTAGTAGTGTAGCCGCTAGATGGGAGGGGAAGAATAACAGTTTTAAAAATAATAAATTTGGACCATTTTTGTGAAGTCAGTTCCCACAGTCTGTCTACCCCAAGTCTGATTCTCATTGGGTGGACAGTCAGGGAAGCAATAGGGGAGTGGCAGTTGGACAGTGGGATGCTTCTCATGACACTTAGGCTGTGTGAGAGAGACACATACCTGCACAAAACATACATGATAATTGTTTCTTGGTACTGCAATCTTCCCAAACTGATATACTGCAGTGATTTCTGGCATGTGAGATTAAGATGTGAATCTACATACATAGTCTGTGATTATGATTGTGATTTCCACATGCATATACTTTGTAGCTGAATGTCTGTAAATTTTATTTGCACTCAAAATATTATTTATTTATTTAAAAACCCTTCAATATACAGTCATAAAAGCAAAAAATGCTGTTTTCTTGGTATTCAGTTTTCATATTTTTGAATTATAATCTCTTACTAAATTGCCAGTTTGTGTGAAATAGTGTTCAATCCATAAATTATTTCATTGTTGCTAAGGGCCAAATAACATATTAAGTGAATGTACAGTTCCTATAATTACAGTGTGTGCTTCAAAGCACAATCAGATTTGCCAATAAAGCTTGTGTTCACTTTTAATTGATTAGTCACAAAATTGAAACAGAAGAGAAAGAGAAATTGCAAAATGCAGAGTCAAGCTTGTACTATGACATTCAAATATCTTTTATCACTGTAAGAAACTCTGCCTCTAATAATGCACTGACTTTATCTGTTTTGAATAATTGGCAATTCCTTTTGGTTAGCAGAGAATCACGTACAAACAACAACTGCACAGAGAAAGCATAAAAGAATAGCTCAAGTCTCGGCTTTCACAGCAACTAGCACTTTATATGTTACAAAGGACTAACAGTTGCCTGATTTAAGCTGTCTTCCCAAACCACAGTGTTAACGGTGGCCACACCAAGAGAAGCCAGAAATATGACAATGAGAAATCAAGCCTTCTTGGTGGTGGCCTTTACTCTGTGAAATAAACTTCCATCTGAGTTGTGCCAGGCTCCATCCCTTCTGCCTCTTAGAAAATCATTAAAGACAGAACTTTATAATCCAGCTTTTGAAAACATATCCCCTGCTGTTGTGAACTTGTAATTTTTAAATATAGGGTATTTTTTTTAAGTTGGGTCTGTATTTTTATTGTTTGGGGCTGTATGTGGATAGGGTTTTGGGTTTGCCACCCAGAATAGTGGGTGTCATTAAATGGGATGGTATACAAGTTAAATAAATGAACAAATAAATAACTATCACTCTGGAAGTATTTTAAATAGAAAAATGCATCTTTACTTACAGTTGCAACCAGTAGTTATGAACAAAAGATTAAAAGGAAAGTTACGGTCTCCACACACTGGAGAAACTGCCTCCATGACTGTATTATCAAAAGAACCAGGAGCGGAGAAAGCAAACTGAAGCTAGGAGGACAAACGGAAAGAGAGGAAAGGTGGAAGCTTGGGGCTTGCCTCAAATGACAGAATGGGGGGGGGGAGCGAATTCTGCTAATTGGTTGGTGGTAAGAAAGAGGTAGTCACATTACCTTGTGAAAGCTCCCTCCCACTAATATTCAGTGTTAATCGCATGCAAGGTTGTTATTATCCCAACAATATTATCCATTGTTATCAGCCATAGCACTGGTTTCACAGGGCTATGTGAAAGAGACATCAGCTTTCTGATACATATGTCCCTGGAGAACACTAATTAACATTCAAATTGTTAAGTTATAGAATAGCACAACTAATCTGAATCTATTTATTTAGTTATTAGTTGTATGTGTAAGAAACATAAAAGAGACTATTTGGACATTGTGCAAGTACTGTAAAATAAAACTCTAACAGAATAAAACAGAATAATAAAACAGAAAGAAGTTCTAAACAACAAGCAAATCTAATGCAAAATGACAAAGGAACACAAATAGAAAAAGAGGCAAAGATAAAAACCCATTGTGAAAGAATACAATACAAATCCAAATATGCAATTAAATATATTTTAAAAAAATTAATAAAAGGTACTAAAATCAGTCAAGAAATTAAAAAAATAGAATTCTCAGCATGTAATAGGTATTAAAACATCAAAGATTTTAAAGATTTTAAGAACAAAGCAGACTGAGACTAAATACGGAAGGAATCCTAATTGTGGAGTAACCTGATCTGAGGCTACAACATATCCAAAAGTGCTGGTGAGTTTTCACCTGCAGGGCACAACCATGGAGGGACTGATTTGCTGTTCCAACCCATGTTCTCTTCAAAAGATGGAACAAAATTCCTTCTGTTGAAGTGAGTGGGAGGGTAGTAAATGAGATCAGACTGGTCTAATCCCATGATTTCTCTGTTAAGGCGTTGTTTCCCTACTTCAGAGTTTTGATATGGCAGGGAAGAGCTATTTTGAAAAACAAAAACATGGTGGTTGGGATGGACCATGAGGAAAGTATTACATTGCATCTCTTTACTTAGGTCACTAAGCAGTTACTATTTAGACTCATTTTCATCATGTGATCTCCCTCATCCCAAAGTATTTTTCATCAACAGAGAGATACAGATTTTATCTTTAGAAGACCCATATTATACATTTTTAAAAAGAGGGGTTTGGGTTGTTGTTTTGGAAGATGCCTACAGAACTTGTTTTTTATTTGTGTGAGTAGTGGTTACCTGATGAAAAATGGAGTCAGCTTCTGGGATTTTCCCTTGCTCTGTGTCATTCTGTGAATGGTAGTTAGCACAAGAGGGTATCCTGTAGACCATCTTGACTGCTGTTGCTGGTATTGTAAACATTTAGGCTGTCCTTTCATATGTAAAGCCTGCCATCCTTTTTCATGCTGGCAGTGTGGGCACAATATTAGATAGTAATATCAAGCCATTTTGTGGTATTTTGAGCCATGGATACAGAAACACAATAAACCACGTTCATAAACCAGAGGATTTTTTTGGGGGGGGGGGATTGGATTATGTCTAGAATCCAATAGCTATTTACACATGTATAAGTGAAATGCATAAGTTATGTCTCTAATTAATGAAGTGCTTGTTGAATTTCTTGGTATATGTTAATTGGCAGCAATTGCTTTCTATCTTGTTTCATGTCAGGAAAAATGAATGAATGAAAGCTCCCAGGATAGCTTCAAATAGAGTTGGAAAATGGGGTTGATCAGCTCTGCTATTTTTCATCTCCATATGTTGTGAGTGTGTTATTTCTGAAGACACAAGCCCAGTTTAAAAACTACATTTTTTTCTTTATATGATATATTCTAGATCATTCATTTTCTGGACAGCATATTTGGAGACATACAAAGATTAACCTACATAATTTTTAGAGAACCCTTTAAAACTAAAAAAAAAAAAAAAAACTGAACTTCCAGTCCAAGATCTATTGCATCCTATTGATAAAACATTTTTAAAAGAGTATATGTATTCATTGTGTCATGACATTTAATTAGAATTTATAATTCCTATTCCATATTGGAACCTTTGAATTATGACAAATGCTAAAAGTATCATTTTTTTCACAAAAAAAAATTTAATTATAAAAAAATTAAAAATCTGCCTTAAATTTAAAAAACAGTGTCATTTGTGAAATCTGATTTTTAACTTTTTCAGGAAAAAATGACTGGTGTGTATCTGTTCAGAATTAGTTTTTAAGAGCTACAACAAACACTTTTGAGAGACATTTATCTTTCATCAACTTTCTCTATCTTCACAAAAAGCTTCTTTTCTACCTTTCAGTTTTTGTTCGATATCCATTAAAGTTACTGAAAATTGTCCATAGACAAATAACAATTTGTGCTTACATTTGACAGTATCAATTGTGCAAAGGGCTAGGTTCTGTATTTTGCTATTTCTTGAAGGATTTTTAAACAGGAAGAAATAATAGAAAATAAATAGTATCTTAGTCATTTTCTCTTGTCAGATAATTTTGTGGTGCATATTCTTGTCTTTTCTAACAATTCATTTTTAGATAAAGTACACAAAAAAGAAATCAAAGAATATGTCTTTGCCTAACCTGCATGCAACCCTATAAGCTTAGAAATTAGAAAAAAGTCATCTGATTGAAACTGCCCAGATAATTGAATAAGATGACATGCAATTCCAAGATAAGAAGGTAGCCCAAACTGAAAACAACAGGAACACTTTTGAAACCAATAACAGTTTGACTGATGGCTCTTTTTCATAAGACAGATTTCTTTTCCTTCCAGATATTAGGAAAAATATCTATGCCAATGAAAATTCCAGAAAAATCAAAGACTCTAAACTCAGATGAGTGTTATTTACATTTTCAATAACCCTATAGCCATGAAACCCAAGAATATGTTATTGTCTATTCACATCACACATTGGCAGTAAGTAAACTTTTTGTTAAGTAGAAGGTGCAGTATGCCCAATAAATTTTCTCCTTTCCCTCATTTGCAGAAGCACCAGTTACAGAGTCAACATTGCTCTAGACAGTGAGCAGTCCCTCATTTATGACCATGCTAACTTTTATGATGATGATGATGATGATGATGATGATGATGATGATGATGATGATGATGATGATGATGATGATGTCAGATTGCTTCCAAGAAGAGCTTTACTATTCATTTTTTTCTTCTGGTGAGGGGGAGTCTGCCCGAGACCATACAGGCTGGCTCTTTTCCTGCATGTCACAGAGGGGAACTCCCAACCCCTAGTGCTCCAGGTCACTGGGCTGTCTAATCAGCTCTGCTGGCTAAGGTAGATTAAAATTTTAGTCTAGTGATATCAGGAAGATTACAAGCTGTCCGTCTCTTCTCTAGAGGGGTGATGTTGTGCCAGAGGCTCAAACGAGATGTGCTGGAGAGCTGGATCTTATTTCCATCCACCACTAAGCTTTCTACTTAAATATAGAGACTGCAGGTGTTCAAATCAGGACATTCTGAAATTAGAATCTGCCTGGTCATCAGAACCAGTGCCATCTGGCAATTTCTTTTCAGCTCCTGCTTCTGTCTTGCTTATAGCTACCCAAAGAATATGCTGACAAAATTTGGTGTTCCTATAAGAATATGACTTTTTACTTATTTTCCTTCCAGAAGGCTGTACTTCTGTCCTCCTAGATCTATATGAAGGGGAAACACACAGCATTGTTCCCTTCACCATTGAGTTGTTACAATTGTTACAGCAACTGCCAATTTTCAGTGCCAGTGGTACAGTCCTGGTGTTAGGGAGTGATCCAGTGCAGTCTCTCATCTCCTGGAAGTTGCCCACTTAGGGTTAGATGATATCTCTATATCATCTGCCTGCCATTTTTCTTCAGTGCAGTTATTCCTCTTCCTTACAGGTAAGAACTTGGTATCATTGCTGGAACTGAGAAGATGTAGTAAACCTGAATAACTCACAACAATGTCATCTTCCTAGGAGCTTTATACTCTGTATCTCAGTAATGCTTTGAACAGCCTTCTGAAATAACATTTGTGTTATTTTCTCCATCAGTAGTGAGGGAAAACAGGTAAAGATGAGAGAATAGTGGTTTGCCTAAGGTCACTCACTAAATACATAAGAGAATTGGGATGTATACTGAGTTCCTAATTGACAGGTGAGTCTTAGTTATTTCTGGAGGGAAGACAAAGGGAAATCTGTTCTATAGAACTACATGGAGTTTCTTCACTCCATAGGTTTATAATGAAAGTGTTATCGATAAAGTCATTTAAAAATGCTCTTGCATTCACATCTCAGACTCAGACCATCTTTACTCTAAGGTTTGCAAAGTACCAATGTGCAACATTGTTGTATCTCTTCTTTGTTTTAATTTTTCTCATATTGTACTGAAATATAAGCCCCATTCTTCCCACAATCACATGGCATGAGAACTCCCTTGTGTAAATAATTGTAAACGTGAGTAAAACGTGTTGGGTAAATGGGCCTATGGACATTCATGTACACTTAGTTTTCTTTTCTGCATGAGGTGCATATGTGCATCTGGTTTTCTTGGAATGTTGTTGATATGTGGCATCAAGTCACAACTGACTTATAGTGACCTTAATAGCCAAGTGAGGATTTGAACCTTGGTCTCCAGAATCCTTGTCTATTACTCTATCCGTTACACCACACTTGGTGCCCAGTGGTGTGATGGACAGAGTAATGGACACTGGAGACCTTGTTCAGTTCCCATATTTAAGGAGTAAAACTATTTGGGTTCATATAAATCAGTTCTAACATGATGACGCAAAACTCACTTTCTTGGGTAGTCCACCAAATCCTTAGAAATAGCAGGAAGATCACTAGAACTACTTGCCCACTCAAGCCCGGAATAAAGACGCCAGACAACAGTATTGGAGATAAAATACGGGCCACACTTTATTTTAAAGATTTCAATTTAATCATCAATTGGATCAACAAAAAGGGGCCTGCAGTAGTGCGGAAATGGTAACAGGTAGGGGTAACCAATACCCCTTGCTTAACCATTGGGCGAGTCCCTGGCCCTGGATTCCCGCTGTCTCACAGACAGCAGGAACCCGGCGTGCCGCTATTAAACACCCCCAGACCTCAAGCCATCTTTATTTGATGACTGTTGGTCCGGAGGTGGCCCAGCGCATCCTTCCCGAACCGGCCCTGTAATCGCACAATCTGCAGAACTGGGAGGTCCGATGCACTGTTAGCTTACCTGAATTACAAATGGGACACACCAAAACACCTGTTTTTCCGCACTACTCACCAGTGTGACCATAATAAACCCAAATTGCCAACAACCCCTCTCCAGTGTGGGATAGGCGAAAAATCTCTCCATCCAGCAGCCAGTCAGGATGAAGGTCAAAAATTCCTATCTGGCCCCATAATGGCGACCAAAGAATCACACTAGAAATAGGGCGTTCGGGTAGGGTGCCCGAAAAGGAAAGCGAGCGAACAGCAGGAAGCACTTTCTTATGTACCTGCACTTCCCGCCCATTCTGCAAGGAAAAAACTTTTGAAAGCCCATCTGGCGCCCTTCAGTCTGGCGGGCAAAAATCAGCATGCCAAATCCAGGCCGTTATCAACGGCCATCAGGCGGCTGCAACCTTTCTTTTCATTTGACACCAGGGAGATGTGAGAAACCATGAGCAACTTAGCTTACACTTTCACAACATAAAATAAATAAGTTTTAAAAGTGACTTCAGTTGCTGTCCAGCTATTGTTTTTAAGATACCCAGTGAAACATGTGCACATACAGTGATACATATCCCCTCAGAGGATATTTGTTAGTAAGCTATTCTCATTTTGTTCATTTCCTTGGATTGACTGTGCAAAGTAAACAGCAGCCTTCCCATGACATTCTGTAATTTACCTCAGGTTATCCCAAACTAAAGGTTTTTCCTATATGCCTGCAATTACAAAACTTCTGGTCATTCACTCTCATCAGTTCTGTATGCTATTTTTAGAGGGAGTGAAGTAAAGATCAAAGGAGGGACACTCAGTTCTACATCAAAGGATGTCATTCTGAAGAAAGTTTGTTCTTCCAACTACAATCTATTCCAGAAGCATGTGTAGAAAAGTCACTTAAGCTGCACACAGCAATTATTTTTTTACCTGAAGCAACATGGGGAAAAGTGCAAAGGCTTGCACTTGTATTTTAACTAGACCAACTGTCAAAACTCAGAATACTAGTTCACTGTATAGGAAACAAGGTTACAATTAAATTGCAATGTCATCGAAGTTCGTATAGCCCCATGTTTCTCTGCAGATGGCATTGGAATGGAATTTAATCTCACTTTTTATTGGAACTCTCCAACATTTGAAAGTTCCACATAAACATGATGGAAAGAACTCGCTGTTTGGAAACTTTAATGCAGGACAATCCAAAGGTGACTGATTCATATATCCAATTAGCAATGTTAAGTGCTTATTTAACAGAGAATTACACTGTATTATTGAAGTTGGCTTGCCACATATTTTCTTATTTTTGAGAGGCTTCTCCTGAGTAATACCTAAACAGCAAGCATTAATATCTACAGAAAATTTGCCAGGAAGGGGGCAAATCTATTTGGTGATGTTGTTATGCTCTTTCAAGTTGAAACTGAATTGTAGTGACCCTAATACAGCTTTCTAGGTAAATAAGATAACTAAGTAGGAATTATACCAGTTCCACTTACCCAGGGAGCTTCCATGGCTGAATGGGCAGGGATATTATTCTTGAGCTCCTGTGTTCTGGTCCATACAGCGCCACAGGCCACAGGCTGTCTTAAACCCCCCCCACACACACACACACCCAAAAAAACCAATGAACTGACAAACCAATTAGTGGTTTGTCAGAAAATTCTGGGGAAATTTGTGAGTCATGATGAGCCACCATTTTGGTAATTCCTCACCATCTCTAGATGCAACCATACTGAAATTTCCTTTTCTACGCAACATTTAAAGGTACAAGAGTTCAATCTTTTTTCATGTGGCCACCCTATCAATAAGTATGGTTTCTGAGATCACTCTAAACCTCTTATTGACTGGATGTGTATGTGTGTGTGTGCACATGCACATGTGTTAGGGTAGAAAATAATTCTGTTGTGCTTGACTGTTTCAAAGAACATTACCTCTTTTGCATCTCCAGAGACTTGTTGCAAGAATCTTGCCTTGAGAAACTGCACATTTATGAGGTTTACAATGTGCTCTGAAGGTGCTCTGAGCAACAACAAAAAATGTATACAAATTTTAAAAAAGATGCAGAACCTATGGTGGTCCTAAGAAATATGTGCTGTGAAACAACAGCAGTCCTTTACTCTGAAATTTCATCCCTGTGTATTATATCATCAGAAAGACTCCAAGAAAATAACAGAATCAGTGTTCAATGTCACATCAGTGTTTCAATACATTTCAAGATAAGACCAAACTGAGTAATGGAAATACCATGTGTGCTATGTGTCCAGCCAAAATTCCCAATGCATGTCAATAAATTATTAACAGAGGTAGGAAACAATACTTAAATGTCAGTCATTCTTATAAACTTTCTTCTAATCCCTTAATTTCACATATAAAGGCTTTCCTAAACTCTGAGTAAATTGCTTCCAGTGCTTGGCAACACAGGCTTAGGTTGAGGTAATAAACATATTCTAGGACTGTATTGCTTTGGAGGGAAGAGCTTGATTTGATGTGTAGGAGCGTGAAGCATTCATGAAAAAAGGTCTCCAGTATCATGTTCAGAAAATAAGTCCAAAACCTTGCAAAACCCTACATTGGAAGAGAAATAGACTTCACAAGTCCCAAATTCTGATTCAACTTGCCTTGGAATTTAAACCAGGAAAAAAATGGAAGCTTTGGTGGCTGGCAACAACTTTAGTATGTATGGACAGGAGTGAAATCTCTCATGGCTGAGCAAAGCCTCTGTCAAGCCAGGGATTGTCTGGGGTTGAACATGGGCTCTCTGGGGTCAAGCTGACTTGGCAGCCAGAGATGGCACAGGCTGAACTTTGAGAGCACATGGATTCCCATAGCGCAAGCATCCAGTCCGACCTTGAGCTCCTATGTACATGGTTCCTTCATAAGGGATAATCTCACCCTCCATTCTCATGCTGGAACACCTTAATTTTTCTGAATGTGACACAATAACATCATTTTGCGAGAGGGAATGGAAGCTTTCCCACTGCACGAGATACAGAACAGCATTATCACTCCATTACATCCAACTGTAGGACATTTAAAAGGATGACTGAGGATTAGGTCATCTCTGCAGGCCTCATATTGGCTTGCATAAGACAAGTGATGTAAGCTTTTCTTCAGGTTTTCAGTATACTTGTTTGGCCTGCTTTGAGAAACCTTTCACCATATCCAGGTCTACCTCAGGAGAATATGGGTGAACTCACCTGGCTTTAGAAGGAAAAAGTCTGATTTTGAACATTTGAACTTATGGCATATTATTTGAGTTTAGCATTATCCCTTATATTTTCCATATGGAAGGAAGATTTGATTTTTGTTTTTGTTTTTAAGGAAAAGCCATCATTCATACAAACTCCTATCTGAAATATGAAGTAGTCCAAGTGCCAGTTCATCACTGCATAGAGAATTGGGCCATGACATATAGGTGTCTGAGAAGGAACATTTTTGAGGCGTTCTTTCTGGAAGAATTCTTCTTTTGCTTATTCCACCTGTTGTTGTGGCCTTTTGTCCAATACTAAATCCAGCACAATCTTGTTCCTTAGGCAATGCAACTGAAGGGTTCTGAGGAAAGCCAAACAAATTTGCAAAACTCTTGGAGAGATTTCCCACAGACTCTTAGAGCACAGTTGATGTTGCTGAGGTAGAGAAGTGTAGTGCTTTTGTTTATCATGTAACTGTCAGTGAGCCTGATGGTTGCCCCAGGGTCTGAATGGAAATAACCACATGCACACAACCTGGTTTTGGTTTACAATTGCCCATTATTGCTCACAGCTGCTCAGAGCCCATGGCACTAGCATAGTGGATAGATCCTCATCAGCCACCCCACCTGGTGTCTGATGCAGACCAGAGAGACAGACTCAGGGTTAAGCATGTGGATGTAGGCCATTGAGTGGCCCTGCCTGCCCCCATAGAATAGGGAGCATATAACAGCCCCTGAGCTGGCTGTGCTCTTGATCTCCCTGTTCCCTGCCCGATAAAGGGGGTTCGGTTGGAGGGAGCATGCCGCTCCCATGTGAAGCAAAGCACACCTTCCAAGCCCAAAAGACAGGCTGAGAGATCACAAGGACACAAACTACTAACACAGTATTTACTTCTCTAGCTGGGGCTGGATAAATTAATATTCCAACTTCCATTTCTACCACATTTCTTTAATCATCCGTTCCTTCTTTACAAATATGAAGAAACTGGTCAATCTTGATGAACACGGATGGGGAAAAATGAATTGAAAGAAAAAATAAACCTTCCTCCTTCTAATCAGTGATTGGTAACCTCAGAATGACAGCTGAGGATCAACAATATAGTGTGATTATAAATTCAGATTATATAGAGCTGAATGAAATTAACAAAGGAGCATTTTATTTCAGTAAGTTTTTGCTGATGTTACAGGAGAAGCCTGAATGTAAAGTTATTTCTGTTTGAAAGGAGGGGGAAAAAGGGTGGGGGAAGATTTTAAAAAAGCGAAAGGTGGAAGAGGATGTAGCTCATCTTTGTTGGTTATTCTGCATGTCAAATCAGGAACACTCTAAGGTACTCTGAAGAAAATAAATGCCCCACATTTCATTTCTTTATTTCTCATGACTCATCATTCTTTTAAGTACAACTGGCATGTCTGAATTATTTAGTACTCAGCATTACAGATGGCTCTGATTTATTTTAGATGCCATTAATGACTTAATAAAGATTTAAAGATTCATGGCCTCATGTTTTATTTAGTATATTTTTGTTGGCACAGGATATTAGACAGAAGTGGTACACGTCTCCCTTGTCAGCATAAGAAGCAGAAAGAACACTTTTAAAAAGTACAGGTGTTTTGAAAAAATACAAACATGATGCTGTAGTTGGCTCACCAACTTGAATTCCCCCCCCAAAAAAAACATTCAAGACACTTACAAAATTTGGAGATAAATGTCTATATATAGAAATGTCTTTATTTATTCATTTGCTACTTTTCTGTCCTGTCTTTGTACCAAAGAAATCTAGAAACTCATGACCCTTCTGCAAGCAACTCTGTGAGGCAGGCCCCCAGTTATCCACGGGCAATTGGGGGACTGAACTATCTTCTCAGTTCTAGTTCAATATTTGGCTATCATCACTTCCTGAAAATACTCATAAAATTACTTCATTTGCTCTGTTCTGTACATGCAAAAGAAGGTCAAAGTCATTATCACTGCTTGAGAGTACAGTGATAATATTGTGTGACATAAGAAATCAACATTCTACAATTCTAAAAATGGGGGCAGCACAAACAAAAAATGTATAATTTTGAAACTGGACTTCAGATCAACACCAAATGTGGCTCAGATGTACCAGAGAGGCTACTCTTGCTCTGTCCCAAATTTAGGGAAGTCTGGGCAAAGAATTTTCAAGTTATGATTTTTAAAAGTAAAACTGTTGTCTCATAATGTAGAAACAAGCAGCCTTAAATATCCCTAGATTTATAACAGATCAAATAAATTTAAAATATCCATTTTGCTTATCTTGAAAGAAATTGGTTGGCCCCACCCATGTTTTTAAATTTGGAAGGTATCAGGGCCTGAAATCTTGATCCCCAGGCCTTTCAAAAGTGGGAAACTGACTTAAAAAGCCAGGGAATTTGTTTCTTTAAAAAAACCCTCCAATTTATGAATGTGGGATATTGTGCTTCTTTACTCACAATTCAAAAAGCCAGGAAATGGCTGAATATTGCCACTCATTTGGTTCTGTCCATGTCCGGAACCCCACACGTGCAGGGCAGGGCCCCTGTCCATCGCAGGCAGAGAATTACAGGGAACATTGGCAGCAGTTAAGATGTTCTACAAGATACCTTTTTGTGCTACCTATCAGTCACGCTTGTCAAAAAACAGTCCTGCCAACTGCTTTCTGTTTGGGTGAGAAGTAGTTAATGAGTCGGCTTCTCGGATTTTCCCCTGCTTGCTGTCACTTTATGAATGGTAGTGAACACGGGAGGGTATCCTGTAGCAGGCACCTTAACTGTGAGATTCTGGATGTGGTAGTACAAAAGTGAGTCACAAGCTGGCAACCATAAACTGGAGCTGGTATGATGTACAGTTTACTGTTGTCTTTTGGGAACCTGGACACAAACTTCAGATGCTTCCTCTGGCAGGAATTGATTGGATAACTTTAGGGAAATAATTTTCTCTTCCTTGACTACTCCACAGGATTGTCTCAGAGGAAACAACACTCTTTAGAAAAAAGGTGAGAGATGAAATGTCACTTTGAAGTTAAATGGCAGCAGAGTTCATGACTTACAAAAATAACATGAAAACCTTTAGTAGAAATAGAATTAATAATATGTCACATTCTGCAATGAGCAGATAAGAGTCCTGATAAAAAGAAGATAATGGTTCAGTGAAGAACAGATTGTTCATTTAAAGCACACCTGGTCCATGTTATGCTGAAACTCACAGGGTCAGTGCCCGAATTAAAATCATGCATACTTCTTTCCAACAAAATTGTTCCATGTATAGACGTCCAGAATGGTGCATCCAGCAAAGTCCACTGTCTCCTAATGAGAACGGAATAGAAGACAAGATGCAAAGGAGATATGCAAGGAAAGATCCTTCCTTAGGAAAATTCTACTCTCAGAAGCTTGACTACCCTCCAAGGATGCCAATGGATATCTTGTTGAAAAATCAAGAGTTTAACCATTTTTAAAAAACAATCTCCTTGATATCGCATGAAGAGTTGAATTTTCTTTTGTCTTTTCCTAATCTCTCAGGTGTTCTTAAAATTAGAGATTTGCATAGTCTTCTCTCTCTCTCTCTCTCTCTGTCTCTCTCTCTAACACACACACACACACACACACACACACACACACACACACACACACACACACACACACACACACACACACACACACACACACACACACACACACACACACACAGCTCCGTTAGCTAGAATCCTATATCCACTTACTCTGAGTTAGGGCTACTTCACTCAGCAGCTTAAGTCTCTGCTTGCTGAGTGTTGTTGTTGTTGTTGTTGTTGTTGTTGTTGTTGTTATCTTTCAGATTTTCTTCCACATTAGAACTTCTTATATCTTTCATTGTTTGAATTTGCACATCTTGATTCATTCTTTGAATACAGACTGAGAAGAATGGTCAGCCACATGCAATAGGAGCAGTTATTCACAACATAAAGGAGATTATGTTGTATTCTCAAGGGCTTTCACGGCTGGGTTCTGATGGTTGTAGGTATTTCTAACTCCTGTCCTCTGAAGATGCCGGCCACAGAGACTGGCGAAACATTAGGAAGAAAAACCTCCAGAACACGGCCAAACAGCCTGAAAAACCTACAACCAGATTATGTTGTGTTTGTCTGCCCTATTTAGGAGTGAGATTTTCCAACAAAAGAGGTCATCAGCACTAATTCAGTACTAACAGGTTGCTAACAGAGCTAATCATACAAAAACATGGGCTTTGGATGAATCAATCTCTGTATTTAGATTTCTCCCACATTTGCATTTTTGTAGTTTCAAGTTCTTTTCATCCTGTTCATGAAATAATTTGTGAACTGTGAAAAAAACTCTTTACCCTTCCTTAGCTCTGGTAGGCTTTATCACAAATTGGATAGGTCTACAGTCCTTTGGCCATGGGAGCTGCATTTGCCATGCTCAGTTGCTACATGTGCACACCTCAAAGGGAAAATGAAACTGGAAGTTTTGCCTTGAGTTGCTAATTGTTTATATGCAGGGAGTATTAACAGAGCATTCCAATACACAATATGTCACCTGCTATCTGAACAGATAATCCAGCAAGAGCAAAAATGTGTGACTCTGATGATGTCAGGAGGAGAGGGGGAAGCAAATTGCTTAGTCAGCCCTTTAAAGAAATGGGAGATAAAACAGAAAATAATGCTTGGGGAGGCATTTCTAACCACCCATCCCCCACAAGTCATTTGAATACTGCTCAACTCAAGAAAACTTGCCTAGCATGAATAACAGTCATAACATGAAACCTTTGAACTCCAATATATTATTGTAACGGAACCCAAAGTATGATGTCATTCCTGCATGTCAATCAGGGGATGGAGCAGGAGGGGCGGAGTCATAATGACAGCTGGAACAGCTGGGTGAGACAGTTAGGGGTTGGAATCAGAGAGAGAGAGAGGTTCAGGCAGAGTTAGGGACCAGAAGTTATTAAGAGAGTGCTAGGATTTAGGAATAGCAAAAAGGGTCAAGGAAGGGAATTGAAAGAATTAAAATATAGTGAACAAGCAGGAATGAATGCCTAAGTATAACAAGAGAAATATTGACATGATCTGATATACGTTAACACCTGATTTATTATACATGAACATATGAAACAGTTATATTTGATTCTCCTTATGATTTGTTCAATAATAAAAGAATATTTATTCAAAACCCTTGATTCCTGAAATTGTATGACCTTTTGGGGTGACAGCTCCTGAGTGTGTGGGATTTGATTTGGTATTAGTATAATACCTGGTGGCAGTGAAAAGGGCGTATTTACCTTTGTGGAGCCCAGAGGTATAAAGGGCACAAAGGGGAATCACCACAATTATTTTTCTGACTTTACACAATGATGGTGCAAAATCTGATAAAGATAAATTATCAATTTATCATTGAGAGCTAGCTGACTACTTGAATTTTTATTGGTCCTGTAAAGGTATCACCTGCTCCTACATCTGCTGACAGTGTAGCTCATGATTTATGTGATTAGTGCGATACAACCCAAATGCATTGCAAAGTTTAAAATCATAGAGAATAGTCACAGATGACACAATTACACATAATAACTACAGTAATTCAAAACCTAAAAAGTTTCAATATACAGTGGTGCCTCGACTTATGAATGTCCTGACATACGACCATTTTAAGTTACAACCAGCTCCAGCTGCAAAATTTTGCTTCGACTTGCAATCAGAGCTTCAAGTTACAACTAGAAAAAAGGTGAGGAAAAAAGGCAGGGAATTCAAATGTACTAACCGTAGCAAGGTTATGCTCGAAATCCTCCAAGGTAGGCTTCAGCAGTATGTGGACCGAGAACTCCCAGAAGTACAAGCTGGATTCCGAAGGGGCAGAGGAACCAGAGACCAAATTGCAAACATGCGCTGGATTATAGAGAAAGCCAGAGAGTTCCAGAAAAACATCTACTTCTGCTTCATTGACTATGCAAAAGCCTTTGACTGTGTATACCACAGCAAACTATGGCATGTTCTTAAAGAAATGGGAGTGCCTGACCACCTTGTCTATCTCATGAGAAACCTATATGTGGGACAGGAAGCAACAGTTAGAACTGGATATAGAACAACTGATTTGTTCAAAATTGGGAAAGGAGTACGACAAGGCTGTATATTGTCCCCCGGCTTATTTAATTTATATGCAGAATACATCATGCGGAAGGCTGGACTGGAGGAATCCCAAGCCGGAATTAAGATTGCCAGAAGAAATATCAACAACCTCCAATATGCAGATGATACCACTCTGATGGCAGAAAGTGAGGAGGAATTAAAGGACCTTGTAATGAGGGTGAAAGAGGAAAGTGCAAAAAAGCAGTCTGAAACTCAACATCAAAAAAACTAAGATCATGGCCACTGGGCCCATCACCTCCTCGGAAACTGAAGTGGAAGATATGGAGGCAGTGACAGATTTTACTTTCTTGGGCTCCATGATCACTGCAGATGGAGACAGCAGCCCCGAAATTAAAAGATGCCTGCTTCTTGGGAGGAAAGTGATGACAAACCTCAAAAGCATCTTAAAAAGCAGAGACATCACCTTGCCAACAAAAGTCCAAATAGTCAAAGCTATGGTTTTTCCTGTAGTGATGTGTGGAAGTGAGAGCTGGACCATAAAGAACGCTGACTGCCGAAGAATTGATGCTTTTGAACTGTGGTGCTGGAGGAGGATCTTGAGAGTCCCCTGGACTGCAAGGAGAACAAACCTATCAATTCTAAAGGAAATCAAACTTGAGTGCTCACTGGAAGGACAGATCCTGAAGCTGACGCTCCAATACTTTGGCCATCTCATGAGAAGAGAAGAATCCTTGGAAAAGACCTTGATGTTAGGAAAGTGTGAAGGCAAGAGGAGAAGTGGACGACAGAGGATGAGATGCTTGGACAGTGTCATTGAAGCAACCAATATGAATTTGACACAGCTCCGGGAGGCAGTGGAAGATAGGAGGGCCTGGCATGCTCCGGTGCTTGGGGTCACAAAGAGTTGGACACGACTGAACAACTAAATGACGGCAAACCATTGTTCAGCAAAGAGGCTGCTTCTTTGTAGCTGTTTCGCCCCAAGGGTTAGAGTGTGTGTGTCGGAGGAGGCTTCGGACTACCTGGTGCTTCTGAGTGAATAGATACAGGGTTTTGCAGGGTGGGTTTGGGCTGGGGGGGTTATGTTTCTGTGCTGCTATTTTTGTGTTTTGGTGTGTGTGTTTTTTCAGCCCTAGCGCCTTCCAATGGGGCTTCCTGTGTTGTTGTTGTTTTGGGGTGATCTTTTTTCAGCCCTTGCACATTCTGATGAGGCTTGCTCTGTTTGTGTTTGTTTGGCAATGTGCTGTGTTGTTGGGTTTTTTTTGTGATTTTTCTCCCAGAACCAGTGTGTTCTGATGGGATGTGCTGTGTTGTGGTGTTTTGTGTGTGTGTGTGTGTGTGTGTGTGTGTGTGTGTGTGTGTGTGTGTGTGTGTGTGAGAGAGAGAGAGAGAGATTTTTTCCCACCCCAGTGCATTCCAATGGGGCTTGCTGTGTTGCTGTTTTTGTGTGTGTTTGTGGGATTTTTTTTGCCCCAGTGCATTCCAATTGGGCTTGCTCTGTTTGTTGTGTTTTTTGTTTGTGTGTGTGATTTTTTTCCTGTCCCCAGCACATTCCGATGGGGTTGCTGTGTTGTTGTCGGGGTTTTTTTGTGATATTTTCCCCGTCCCCAGCGCGTTCTGATGGAGCTTGCTGTGTTGTGTTTTTTTTTGTGTGTGTGCTTTTTTTTCCGGCTCCGACGCGTTCCATTTATTTTTGTTTTGTTTTGTTTTGGTTTTTGTGATCCCCCCCCCCGGCTCCAATACATTCCAATGGGGCTTGCAATGTTGTTGTTTGTGATCCCCCCCCAGCTGGAATGGATTAATGGGGTGTCAATCCATTCCTATGGAAAATGGTGCTTCGATTTACTACCATTTCTACTTACGACCGTTATTCCGGAACAGATTAAGTTCGTAAGTCAATGCACCACTGTATAACATTCCAATTTCCCAATTTCCCTTTCATTCACCATTTTTATAGATTCGGCTCACTCATTTTAAACACAAGTATTTACTGTGTATGGTTTTTTTCATTACTCAAATGGAATTATAAAAAATAAACATTAATCTGTGTCAAGTTTGGTTAATTTAAGAATATCAACAGGAACAGCATTTCTAATCAAACATCATGGAACTTGTTTGCTTCAGAGGAACAAGCTTCCTTCAGCAGCTACCCTTTTTTGAAGATCATACATCCCTTATTAAAATTAAAACAAAGGGGACAAAGCGCATAACCATTTCATATGTGTAACATTGCTTGAGCTTCTAAATAATTTTATTTAAAGGGAATTTCAGGTGAAACTTGCGGCCCTAATCAAAACTACTCTGGATTATTCTTCACATATGCTTCAAGCAGTTCCTCAGGTAATGGGCAAGAACCTTCTGGGTTGTCTTATCATTAGTTCATCATCCCTTTCTCAAGATAACTCCCTTTTCTCAGAGAACTTTTGGGAAAAAACTATAAGTTTTCCAAGAGAACTCAGAATGACCAAAATTGGACAGCCCCAGAAGGTTGACTTGCAAGAGGTGAAGGGATTCAGCAGGACCATACTCTATATGATTCAG
The DNA here is from genome assembly GCF_051106095.1 of Pogona vitticeps. Classification (NCBI taxonomy): domain Eukaryota; kingdom Metazoa; phylum Chordata; class Lepidosauria; order Squamata; family Agamidae; genus Pogona; species Pogona vitticeps. The sequence goes on along the minus strand of NC_135786.1, from coordinate 105,601,597 downwards.
ATGTTTGGGGATTCTTCCAAAAATGCTCATTGGCTCTTTCCTGCCCCAGATCATTAAGTAAAGGAGCCGCTTTCAAAGTCTGTAGTAGCATTTTGAGAACCCATGCTCAATGTCCAAACGTACCCAGGATTAAAGACAAGGTGTCTGACATTGTTAAAGCTCTTCATACTAGCCTTCCCTGCTTCCTTTTCTAAGAGAAATTTTAGAAAAGCGGGACTGATAGTAGAAAGAACTAATACCTGGTAGTGAACAATTATAAATTGGAGCCATACTTCCAGATGATTTAGCTCATAAAGGCTTGCTCTCTTCACAGCTGGCACTATAACTACTTCTATTCTAAATGCTGTTCTCATCAATAGTGACACTTAAGAAAGAAGCACCAGTTTCTTCTTAAATAAAATGTTGATGTTGGTTCTCAAACAAATTCACATCATTTAATTTACTCATCTAGTGTCTCACTCCGATGTTATTAAAATAGCAAGGTTTGGCATTATTTTAAATTGGGCTTCAATTCTGCCATTCAGATCTTAACACTGACCTGCTGGAATGGGACATTAGAGTGCCTCAGAGTCATACATTATTTCAGAATTCACAAAGAACTAGACCTATAATGTATGCAGGCATCCCACAAAAATGACACCAGAGTTATAGACAATGGAACAAGTCTTATTTTACACACACACACACACACACACACACACACACACACACACACACACACACACACACACACACACACACATGGATCTATTGCTTTTTGCCACAGTATTAGGATCCCTTTTTGGAACAAAAGAACCCCATTAAGTTTTTCAGCAGAAATATCATTCTCTGGTTGTTAATAAATTGACCTCATTGAGGGCACAGGGATTCTTGCTAAGTTCAGGAAAAATAAGGTATATATGCTTATTTGAAATCCTAGTCCTGACCATATTGCTAATCCTCAATATGTAAACATATTAATGGAGTCAGAACTTACTCAATGGAAATGCTTTTATCCTGTTGGATGTGTGTTAACATAACACTGCACAGTCACCTTTTCATGCACATGTACATGTACACCTGTATCACAATGCCATCAATGTTGCTATTCAGCTACAGGGATAGTTTGTGAAACCAGCCAGGAGGTGGCTAAGCTAAACTTCATGGGGTGATTTGGTCACAAGCTGCCTATGCTCACCTGTAAGAATTCTATGTGCATGGACTTTTTGAGATATTTCATCTTAACAACTTCATTTGTTACTGTTTTGAATATGGTTCTGTGCTCCTGCACATCCCTAGCACCACCATCTTAGCAGTACATCCTTAGCAAATGATTTGATTTGAATCTAATTTTAATCTGATTTTTAAAACTTTCCTCCCTAAAGGGTCTGCATCAATTTTTAAGGTAGCAGCAAATGCAGACGTGGTATTAATTAAACATGGGCAAAAGGAATGCCAGCTTTGAAGTGACTTTAGTCATCTCTTATATGAATAGCTTTTTCATTATTATTGTTTTTGTGAGTGCTGTATATTCATTATTACTATGTTGTGTAGATGCCAGTGCAGAACGATAGTAAGGTGATATCACAATTATGGCTGGGATAGAGATGTCCACTCAGCCACACAACCCAGACTTTCCTGGTGTGGGTAAGCTCCAGGGGTCAATGTACTGATGTGTGGGGGAGAATTTCCTTCATGATCACCTCTCAGCACTCTGAGTCACCTGACTCTTCAATGCTCCAGGGAGTTACCAAAACAATCACAAAGTTGCAAACTTTGACTTTCACTCCAATTCTGCCAGGTTGGAACACTAAAATATCCAAAATATAATGGGATCCAGTAAGTGGTCAAGATAAGGCCCTTCCTTAATACCAGCACACCCCCTTCAAAGGCAACTGATCTGCTCATTTTCCAATTTCTTGACAGGTGATAAACCTCGTTGAAATATTGGCTAATTGCTCTAGATATCATCATCATCCTCTAGCAGTCATCATTTATATAACCAAATGGTAGAAAATAATAGTTTTAGAAAAATAAGAAGGAATGTACTCAGAAAAGATAAGGACTTTTTAAAAATGTACAATGTCATAGAGTTTGTCATTATATGAGAAACCTATCTTCTTAAGGGAAAGTTTTTAATGATTGGGATTTGTGAAGGAATTGATTTCACTGTTTGTGTAGCTCCTTGTTCTTTGTGGCTCCTGAGTTATTGCTCTCTATAATTGATGTCTTTCCCTCGACTTTCCTTCCCTCCCTTTCCTTTCAACTGTCAAACCCCAGCAGAACTTTCTTCTCCTTCCTCTCTTAGTGGATATCCTCAAAGGTTCTCCTTTCTTTTTGCTTCAGGTCCTCTCCTAATGGGAAAGCAGAGCTACACAAAAAGAAAAAAGAATCTTTGAGGGCAATCTATCAGAGAGGAATCAGAAGAAAGTTCTGGATGACATTTGACAGCTGAAAGAAGCAGGGGCGGGGAGGCATCAATTCTGAGAAAGTAATAATAACCAAGGCTCTGGATAAGAAGGGGTTACATTTTCAGAATGGCAAACTTTTCAATTTTGTGTTCATCCTCGTTTCTCTGCAAATAAAAAATAAACATTTAAGTACAAAATTTTTCTCATTTGGTTCCTATCATCTCAAATTTCCCAAGAACTAAAATCATAACAATCTGATCAAAAAAGGGTGGTAAAAGAATAAGAGATTTATTGGGTTTGTATTTTGATCTGACCTTCTCTGATATTACCCTTAGAACAGGTTGTAGTCACAAACACAATTTGTACTTATAAATGTGTACAAGCTTGTGAGGTTATTCTTTTTAAAAGCAAGTTTTGAAACTCATCCTTTGGGTGAGGGGGGATTACCATTGTAACAATGCACATTACCAACCCTTCAATAAGTGTAGCTTTTCAGGAAGACCACAGTCATGAACACAATAAGCCTTACTTTTGAGTAGACATATACCTTGTTCTCAGAGGGAAGCCAATATTTCTGGGGGAAAGGAACTAAAATCACCCAACTCCCACCCATCCCTCCAGGTTACAGGATCAACTCTGCAAAATGTTCTGCCCAGAAAAAGGGCAAAATAAATTATGCCAGAAACATGACTGATGTGATTTCAATGGGAGAGTCCACAAGGAGCTCAGACATAACTCTTAGGAGAGTCTCATCTCGTTCACATGGGCTGCACCCATGTCTGCAGCCTTCAACCTGCACTGCTCAGATACAGCAGCAAATCCTCAGTCATTTTTCTTACTCTCAGGAGGTTTCCCATGAACATTGCAACCATCAGTGCTGCTTCCTAGGCCTTTTTTCACTATAAGGTAACAGAAGTGGAGATAAGTTAAAGTTACAACTATTTTTAACAGTCAGTGAATGGTTTAAGCTGCTACTCTTCCACCTACCCACCCTAAATCAGTTTAGCTAAATTTAGCTAAATCAGTTTATTTCTGTTTCTCTCAATATTTGAGGAGCATAATGTTCTGTTCTCAGATTCTGAACATTGGCATTCCAGGATTCTGTTGCTCTTTGATGAGATTGCACAGAAAACCTTGAAACAAATTATTATGTAACTACATAAAAACATTTACATGTGTATTCAAACAAAGATGTAATCCTGACATGTGTCATGCTCAGATGACAAATGAGACAATGCAAGAACATTGTTGTTCTCCGTGAAAGGATGAGATTTTTTTTTCCTGAAATGTGGAGTGATTTTGTGCGGCTTTGAAAATGATTTTTTTCCATTGTATTTCCATAAATCTGCAAAATTTTAAACTGTGATAATGGTTCCGCTGTTGTATCGACTACTGTCAATACTATTGGGTGGATCCCCTTGTGTTTGATGTGTGTGTTAGTGTATGTGTACATGTACATGTACATGTGCATGTGCTTAGTTTCATAAAGTGAAGAGACACTAGTCTTGCTTTGAGTTTTTTTCTTCAAGCCAACTGTGGGAAACACGAGGGGGAAAGATAAAGTACGTCTTAGTCTTACATTAAATGTGACATCTTTTGTGGGGGTTTGGGGAATTCTCAACAGGCTGACTTGCCAGCTTGAGACAGCCTGTCTTCTCTGAAATCATTTTGTCTTGGTGAAATTCCTCCACATTCCTAAGCCAATGACATATTTTTTTTCATTTAACATCTTTTTTTGGTGCCATGTTTAACGAGAATGAAATCCATGAGGGTAAAACAATGTAGGTAACCGTGTGAAAAGACTGAACAGAAAATTCTTATGCTTTATAAAAATGGCAGTAGGATGACTATTTCATCCATATTTGCAAATACTGTTTGCATTTGTTGCAGCCCATCACACACAAATGAACTGCCACTGACACCATGTGGCTCCTGTTAATCTAAACCATGTATTTTTATTATGATATCCCAGACAATAGAATGTCCACAACGTCAGATGCAGCTATTCAGTGTAATATGTAGTGAAAGTAAAAGATGGTATCAATAGAAATTTTAATTTCCTGTCTTTAAATTATAGAACCTGGTCTTATTATATTGGTGTAATGTGGAACTTTGCTCCAAGATTACTGATTAAGATTATTGCATTTTATCACCACACACTGGATATTAGTCAGGTAAGAAATAGATTTATCATACCATATTGATGATCTTGTTTTTCTTGTTTGGATCATCAAGCATCCTTCTAATGAAACTTTCAGGTAAGGTGACACACAATCTTTTTTTTAGATGGGGCTTGTGTGGGTTCAAGATAGGAATAAACTAGCCTTCAATTATTATTAATTTTTCTAGATATAATATGATATTTTCTAAGACTGCTGTTGTAACTACACATATTATTGACCTACTGGTACAGGATTTTTGTTCAAGTTATTGACTAAAATCTTGTTTGTGGAGCTGTAGTGTGTAATGGTGACACCCCCCCCAAGTCACAAGGGTCCCATAAACTCCCCTTTGTTGTGGTGAAGCTGACGTGGGCCACAGGATGTGAGAAAGTCTTTAATTTCTGAAAATTGTTGCTAATGGGGTTACTTTGGCGGCACATTTTTTTGGGAAATTAAAGGCTCCCCACCCACTCTGCAGCTCCCAACAGCTTTTCCACAATGAAGGGAATTCAGTGGGAGCCTTGGGACCTGGTTTGCATGGTTTGATTTGATTTTGATAATCCTACTGCCGAATCTGTTTTTTACCTTTTGTTTTTATTATGTTTATTATCCATTTATGATGATTGTTAGCCAGCTTGAGCAGTGATAAGTAGCAGAAATGGGGGGTTGGAATGTAAATAGTAATGATAACAACAAAGGCAATAAAAGCAAAAATGGTTAATATTATCAGAAGTAATTGTATCTTTATGAACGGTACTGAAGGGAGTCTACCTTTTTTTCAAGAGTTTTCTTTTTATTTTATTTTCTCTTCTTTTCTTTATTTGTATCAGAGCATTGCACAATTTGAAATTATGGGTATATATGAAAAATTGTTTGTCACTTGCCATCCTAAAAAGGACAATTGAGTGAATTTACTCCTCAGCAAGTTTACAGTGCAACACTTCTGAAAGTGAAGGGTTGGCTGGCTGCATGGTCAGGAGATAACCAAGTGTACTCACTATGCTTTTCCACCCTTCAGGGAGCCTTCTTATATTCCCCCCACTGAGCTCACTGCATCTGGTTTTTATTTCTTCACTTCTCTTTCCATGTTCCTTTACCCGTAGCTTAATCTCTCCTTTCTCTAGACACAAGAATAAGTATTGATGGGAAAACTGACTCTTCTTTCCTTCAGACTCTTTTGACAATAGGCAAGACAAAAATTAAGACATATGACCTTATACCCTTTAATGTAGAATTAATTAGAGAGTAACCTCTGGGAAAGGAATCAAGAGTCTTAAGCATGCTTAACTGTAAACTGCTCTATCCAAAGGTCTTTAAATAATGGGCTCTCCTAACTATAAGTCATGGCCAATGATACAAACTGAGAAAGATCTTTCTTTTCCAAGGTGCAGTCTCGTGAATCTTCCATTTATAGAGGGACCCACAAGAAGAGACCAGCACGCACAATTTCCAGTCAGTTTCTGCTACAAGTAAAACTTTAGTTATGGCAGCTGAACAATGTGTTTGATTCAGGTTAACCACCACATAAATTAACGGTTGATGACCTGTTATTCAGCTCTGCCTGTCATTGTCTCTGAATAAACAGACTGTTTCCTTTTTCACTTTCATAGTTCACACACATAGACAAAGCCATGTGCACTTTGAAATTGAAAAATGATGCCTTTAACGCAAGGCAATCTGCTCCAGATGATGACATCATTCCTGTTATGCAGGCAGAACCTGACCAACAGGATTTCATCCAATGGCTTCTATGTATCATGGGTTGAATGAATCTCCCTCCATTAAGACTCAGTAGTTATACCCACATTAGTCTCATTAGCTGCCGAGCTAAACTCTGTTTGTTTAATCAAGCATTTGAGACTTAGTGAGGTCATGGGGCAAGTTATTTATTTGTTAGCTTTACGATGATCTCTGAATCCCCCCCTCTCCCAGTTCTGAATCTTTTGATTGTATTAGTTTGAGTTTAAGCTGTTTGTATTGATTGTACCCTGCTCTGAGATTTCCAGATATATGTATGGTCATCTACACTTAAATTTTAAGAAATGCAAAATTCATTTAAAATACCATGTTTATGCATGCAGCTTCCTGTGTGTTTACACATACAAAGGGGCTTGGTTGATTTAAAGCACACCAAAGGTAAGCTGAACCATTCATGTTCTCATACTGTTTCTTGCTCAAATCTTTTGTTGTTAGCATTTTGTTTGTCTGTTTGTTGTGAGTATCTGTGATTGACAAAAATTCCTGTCAGGAGAAAAAAAAGCTTTTTGGTATGTTTTCTTAAGCGAAAGTGGGGCAAACAGGATGAAACTTGCAAGGTTCAGAAAACACTATTCATTTAACTGTATGCAAAGAAAATCACTCTCTAGGGCCCTGTAAAACAGAAGCATCGCCAACTGCTCTTTTGCATCTGGTTTGGAGACCACAGAGTGTTGTATTTTAGGAGTATTACAGACTTTGCTTTTTGTCATTGAGTTTTAAATAATTCTCATCCATTCCCAATGGAATGGGGGAAAATTATTTATACTGCACTGGGAATGGGAATGGTATGGGTGCTTTTCACAACCAGTTTCTTCTTGTAATGGTTGTGATGCAGAATCACAACCACACCCCCCAGTGAGCTTCCACAATCGAGTAGGGATTCAGACTGAAGCCTCCTGAGTACTAGTCCATTGTTCTATCCATTAAACCACACTGGGTATCCCCATTGTGTCATAGTATTTGCAGAGAGAAAGAGAGAGAGAGAGAGAGCACCAGACAGAAGCATGCTTGAGATATACTACACCTCAATTGTGTAAGAAGGAATGAATGTTGTCTCTTCTTTTTTTCTTCTTCTTCACTGGATCCACCCCCTGCTTGCCAAAATTCTTGAATGATAGCATTCTATAAAGGAGTTAATATATATAGAAACACAAAGGCTGGGATATCAAGAATCAGTCTCCTAGACCATCCTAGATTAAGATGGGGAAAATCTGCCAGCTCCACTTTTTTCACATTTTTTTTTTTAAATTCTCAATTGCTTTTCTTCCAAATATGGAGAAATTTGTATATTTTGATCAATTATTCAAAAAAACAAAAGTCAAATTAACCTAGACTAATTCTCTAGATTGCAGCCTGACACCTCAAATCCAGACTAATCAGTCTGAGGACAGCAATGTAAACATCAAGCTTCTGTTGGAAGTGCAGCCGCTGTAGCAGCATCTGAAATTATTCTTCCCTCCATTAGCCAAAAGGTTACCAAACCGTAATTAAAAACAACATAAACAAATAGCCTTATGAAACTCTTCCTCCAGATGTCCAATTAGTAAGCATCATCCTCCTTAATTAACATTGGTAATTGCACTCAGATTGGAAGACTGGCTTCATTTTTGTCCTTTAGGCAAGGCTGAAACTTGGCTACTGCCTAATTAACTGTCCTCTGGGATCTATTAGTCCTACTCTGTTTGTAGAAATGAACCATCAAATACCACTGAGACAAGTAGCTAGCCATCAGTTGAGTAGCTGCCATTTGGACAACTCAAATTAATGCATATTGCTCAGGGAAGTCAATGATCTATTTGGGCTTCTTCAGCACATTATCAAGTATGATCCAAATCCAGAAACTATGCCTCCTACTTCTGTAGAGATTAGAATGTTAATGCTAAAATCTTTGCACTTGTGAAGTATACATAGAGATAAGACACTTATAGTGGTTGGGGTATTCTAAAAAGCCTGGTTACAACTAAGGGTGCATTAGGATTATTGGCATGGTTAGAATTATTAGCATCCTCTTTTACTGTAGGCATATATATGTGTGTTTTTATTCTATTATAACCTTCACTGCAAATTAGTGCTAATGGTTACCTTTATGTTTTGCTTTATATGTACAATCAATTAAGGCTAGATCCCTAATACCCACTTACTAGAGTAACTTTCAATGAATTTAGTGGGGTTGTACTTTAAATGCATTGCAAGTTCAACCACTAGTAGTCATGTGAACAAAGCAGAACCTTCATGCTGAGACACATATTTGATTGGATGGTGGGGTTAAGAAGAGGAGATAAGACAAAGTTACTTTTCAATAGCAGTATAACTAGTAGGAATGGAAGATAACAAATAGTGCTAGCCTCATCTGATATTTAATTTTCTTGATCATTCTTAGGCATTTTATAAGCATTATGATGTGACAGCTAGTATGCTAGCTTCCCTCTCTAATCACTCAACTGCACTACCCTTTTTTATCCTGGAGTGGGTGAGACCAGGAGAGTCAAATGTGATGACAGCTAGGGAACCTATCTGGCCCTGGTGCCTCCCAACACTCCAATCTACTCCAACTGCAGTGATTTCAAGGAGTTCCAACAATCCACAGGATTAGGTGTTTATGCCAATCCTGCAAGGTGAAACTGCCAACATACTAACAAGGATATCAAGACTCTCAATAGCTGGTTCAGGCAAGACCTGGTTTTAGCATTAACAACCCTCTTAACCAAAACCCCAAATAATTGGAGGGAGTGGTTGTTGTGGGTTTTTCAGGCTGTCTGTTTTCTGGTTCAGAGTTCTAATTCCTGTCCTCTGAGGATGCCAGCCACAGAGACTGGTGAAAGGTTAGGAAGAAAAACCTCCAGAACACAGCCAAACAACCCAGAAAAACCTACAACATCCATCAGATCCCAGCTGTGAAAACCTCCAAAAATAAATTGGAGGGAGATTTTTAGTATTTTATTAAAGATAGGGAAACCTATAAAAAGGCAACATTTTCAAAAAGGTTTCAAAAAACTTCAGCCAAAAAGACAATTGGAGACAAAAGCTGGTGCAATCAAGAGAACACATGAGAAAATAACAAAGCTAATCCAATCTATGTAATGCTCACACTTTACTGTAGAGTAAGCATACATGGAGTGCACTCTTCCGGGCACAGAATAGCAGGAGAGCAACTGAGCATAGCATCTCCTAAGAGGTAAACTAAGTCAACAAACATAACATCTGAACCCCCTTTTATACATTAAGCTTCACATTCTGAACTCTTCCAGATGGTCTGCCAATCAGGCTTCAAATTCCCTCAGATGTTCACAAAGACAATGGCACTTTCTGCCTTCTCCCTTTTCACAGCTGAAGTCATTTTCCAATTAGTACAGTACCAGAGAATAAGCCAAATTAGCCTTGAAGTCTTCAGTCAGAAAAGATAAACTGCAGGTTTTACTCCCTTCTTCTTATTGGCAGACAGTGTCCTTCCCTCTCGCAGCCAGCTATTCCCAGGCACTGACATAAACGCCTGAATTTTCCAGAAGAGTCCCATGTTCCATGTTCCCCAATTTCTGTTTCTTAACATATGAAAGAAAATTTGCATTCTTATATAAAATCTAAGGTATTCCTCTGAAAAAGAAAGAAAGAAAAAAAGATGAAAAAGCACCATAAAAGTAACAAGTAATATAAAAAGTAAATTATTTTTCCTTGCAATGTAAGAGTGCCAAGTCCTTTGTGAACGGAAATAACTTCTGAAGCTCTGTGTTTGACAGGGATTCCCTCCCCCACTCCAAATAGCTAGGATTAGATAATATTTAGAATATTTGTTTGTTTGTTTGTAAAACCTGTCGTTCTGTGTGGATGGTACTGGAGGCCAGTTGATTCCCCCCATGCCCATTGAACAGTCCCTCCAGTTGCATGATAGTTTCATTTCTATAGATTTCAAACATTTGTAAGTGAACAGACAAATCTGAGACTTAGGTCAGCCACTCTGCCACTAACAAGCATCAAGTTTCAAGACAGTATTGAACTAGAACCAAGCGAAATATGAGTGCAGCTAGCCAAGGGAATTTGGGTCATGTTAAAAAGGCTCTTATCTTCAGTGCAATCTCTTTTATTTCATACTTGAGCAATCCTTCGATTCACATGAGATATGTTTCTTCTCCTATGAGAAGTCTCCAAACAGCACTTCGGATTGTTCCAGTTCTTCCCCTTTTGATTACTGATGCTTCTTTCCCCACCCTTTGTTGCAGTTATCATTCGGTGGATCACAATGACTTTCCTTTTTTAAAAAAATAAGTGGCATAGCACTACACAGTAATACATCAACCTAATATGGATACTCCCTTATATCTGAAATATGTGTCACTTAAGGAGAATATTTTTCCGAGAAGAAGAAAATAGAGGACAAGATATCATCCTACTGTCACAATCCATTATAGTACATAGTGTGTCAGAACAAAACAGGAGATCTGGGTTCAAAACCCTGCTCAGTCATAGAAATGTACTGGGGTGTGTGTGGCATTGGTGAAATCATTCCCTAAACACTGCACATACAGTACCTTGGAAACCATACTGGGGTTGCCATAAGTTGGAATCAACTTGACAGCACACAGTACGTAAGACACAAATTAGTTGTTCACCTCATACTAGAGAGACCCTTCATCTGATCCAACTTTCCACAACCTTTTGCTGTCCTGATGTCCCCAAACACTGTACAAGTAGTTATTATTTCATGTACGAAATAAACAAATGTCTGTATGTAAGCACTTCACTACAATATTTTCTTTGGTCATTGGATGACCTATTTTTTGGTTTCTTTGTTAGACTTTTACTAGTAGTGGAACACACCCATGGATTGTGTACTTATATACAGACAGTATAACTCTAGTGTTTTGCTACAACTTATTTCATTCCTTTCCCAGCTGTACAGAGATTTATGTTGTGATGAGGAACGCTGGTTAGACAGCTATATTTAATTATGGATTGTTGGATATTCCGGTGAGAAAGGGACTTGCTTAAAGTACCATTATGCTAATTGAGTTCTCTGTGACTTGAGGGACTTGCTATATATGGAACAGACTTCGAAACACATCTTTGACTTCCTTGATGAAATATAGATGAAGAAAACTACTTTGTGCAAGCTGTCTCCTTTCATAAATATGAACAAGTTTGCATGAATGCAATGGGAGCATTCAAAGAACTCTTGAGTATCTTTACTGTAGAAAAGGTTGAATTACAAAAGCACACAGCTGCTTCAGAGAAAACTTGCAGAGAGAGGGCACTGAATTTAATCAGAAAATTTATTCCACACTTTAATGTCTCTGTATGTGTGTTTGTGTGTGAGTGATATATTAGAGGTAGTTCACACATATGTGGCCGTCACTTGATAAGTTCACCACAAACCTCCTTACGTCACTAGGCTGCCATAGAAACAACATCCTGAGTAATTCTTTATAGAAACACTGGATGTCAAATACTTTGTCACCTAAGCCTGCAATAATCTTCCACAAAAAAAGAGGATATTGCCCCCTGCACAGCTGAAGAGGCAGGGCAAAGGAGCTTTGTGTAGGAATGTACAGGCATCTGCATGCAAGCTGGTGTATGGATAGACAAAGATTATATATGTCCATCTTTCTGGATGTGACACTTCTTGAGTTTCAGCTCAGCATCCACCCACTCAAATTTGGAGATTCAGTGTTGGAGAAACTAGTTGCCTGCTGGAACCAATAACTTTATTTATTCATTCATTCATTGGCTTGCAGAGATGTACCTACCTCCAATGACGCTGAATGGGAATGAGGGAAGATTAAAATCTGCTTTCGCATTAGAATCAAATAAAGATCATAATATGGTTCATTATACATTACAATCTCTATTTAATTCTAATGTGTAATTGAATTGGTATCAATTATTGAAAATCCCATGAATTAATGCCTTCCAGAAGATTCTGTCATTAACAGCCCTGCCCCTATCTTGCAGACTAAAGATTGTGGCTTCAAGGTAAAAGTTACTTCCTTAGATTTGTTCATAAATAAGTGGCTTTTATGTCTTAGTTTCTTTCTGTTCTACGTGGTGGTCAGGTCATGAGGAGGAGGAAGAGGCACTGAATTGTTTCTTCATCTTTGTAAGGCAGGGATCTTGCACCAGTACCCTATTTGCTTTCCATTAGAAGAGTTACATAAAGACTCATTACACCATAGCATGATTCATGCACCAGCAGCGACATTTCCTGGAGCCTGGCAGCAGCAACATTTCCTAGAAACTGGCTAAGTGTCACATTGAGCCTATGCTCTAGGACATGTTGTTACATTTCTAGCAACCTCACATTATTCTGCAAATGGAAGAAATGGAAAGGAAGGAAGAAGCTGAGGAGTTATGCACCCCAGCCGTCCCTGCTTATTTGAAAAAGGGGTTTAGAAACCAGATTATGCCCCCCCAACCTGGCCATTTCACATAAATAAGGAAAGTAAAGGTGATCTGAGGGATTTGTTACTAAGCAGCAACCCTCCCTTTCGGTCCCAAAGAATAACTCACATCAGAACAAAGTGTTCCTTGGAAGCCTAAAAAGAAACACCCGAGCACCTGCTACAATCCTTAGCAGAAGGCAGAGCTTCATGTAGTGCCAAAAGTAATTACATGTAACAATGTTGCCTGTAGCTAATCACAGCCAAACTCTGAGAAAGGCAGGATAGAAAAATGAATAATAATTGATAATGTCACTGAGGCTGATTGATAGAATTAGTACTTAGGATGCAGTTATAATCAAAATATAGTTACATTGCCATGTTTCAAAAATATCAAATAAGCGGAGCATTTTTTCCACTAGGGCAATGCCAAAGAGTCCCTAAGGCTACACTGTAGAGTAAGTGTCTGTAAGACAATTTTCAAAACCCAGTGAAGCATTTATCTAGAAGACTGTGCATGCATTTGAATTATGCATTTGTTCAGCAAGTTGCCACAGCAATGTTTTCACTCCAAATGCTCGACAGTGAAAAACTCAATTTCCTTGTCGTCTCCTTGTTAGTAGATATGGACAGAAAATGCTGTGTGTGTAGGTGTGTGAACTAGAGCAGATACAGAAACATGAACCAGCTTCAGCAATGTTCAGACAATGGCTATGAGACTCCAGTGTTATGAATTATGCAGGGGATAACAGCAGTACTTCCAGCATTTCCTTTTGTAGAAGAATAGAGGTGTGCAGTTTCTGTACATATACACCCCAGTTTAAGCAAATTATAATGTCATTGCAAGAAAGGCTGAAGTCAAAAGATAACAGGAACTTGCAAAATAATTTTTTTTAGTTTTTATTTATCTAAAACATAAACATAAACATAAAATACACAAATCAAAATACAATATAACTGTGTTCCCCACCACCATAGATGAGACCTCTTGCTATAATCTTCTTCCTCCATTTATATTCTTCCTCTTCTTTTATTGTTCTCTTCTCCAGAACTGCATTGATTCTTGATTTGGAGCTTGATTTGATACATATTCCAAGAATCTGCCCCATATTTCATAAAAACTATTCTTTTTCAACTCTCCTTTCTTAACCTTTAAGTTACAAGTTAATTTATCATTTAGAGCTATATTCCATATTTCACCATACCATTCATCCATTTGAAATTCAGATTTTGATTTCCATTGCCTAGCTATTATTAATCTCACTGCTGTTAATAAATTAGTTAACAATTCTTTAATCATCATATTCCACATTCTCAAATATGGATAACAAAGCAATCCCAGGATTCAATTAGAATTTTTTTTTTAAAAAAAAAAGCTTCTCAAAATTCCACTGAAGCATTTTGCAGATCAAATTTTCCCAGTGGCCCTTAATTTTCTCCCACCAATGTAGAATTCAGTGTTAATATAACATCCTAGCTATCTGAGCACGGAGATCCATGTATTTAAACTCCCATAGCTACTTCCCTGGGGGAGGGGAGCCAGTTCAGAAAATTGCCATTTTTAGCAAAGAAGTTGTATGAATATTGGTATAACTTAATATTTTCTTTTTCCCTTTTCTGTATCTTTCCACATCAGCTTTTTTCCAAGGTAGTTCATCTCATTTTGCATGTGCAGAGTCATAATAAATCTTTTAGATCTTATCGACAAAATGTTATTTAAAAACACAGAAATAAAATATATGTGAAATATATGTTTAAGGAAATATTTTTAAATAAACTTTTTGCTCTAAAAATTTGCTTCTATAGTTTTTTTAAGTGGAAAGCATTGTATTGCTACACAAACTAGAGTAGACACATTGGATTGGAATGCACCTAAGTGCTGACTTACCATTCAGCAGTTGATTCAGTGGGCCTGTGTTCAGTTGGGATTAGCAACAGGGCCAGTGTATTTTACATATTGTGTTTGTTTGTTTGTTTGTTTGTTTGTTTGTTTGTTTGTTTGTTTGTTTGTTTGTTTGTTTGTTTGTTTATTTATTTATTTACTTACTTGCTTGCTTGCTTGCTTACTTACTTACTTACTTACTTACTTACTTACTTACTTACTTATTTTACCCTGCTTTTTTCTTTAAAAGGACCCAAAGCAGTTTACAACATTAAAAGGACAATATTTGCAACATTGCACAATTAAATTCTGGTTTGCACATTAACTGACAAGGTGGTCAGGCAGTCAATCTGCATCAAGTAGATTGTCTTGTGTTTTCAAGTATCTCCAGGAGCCATTTGGACTAAGAATGCAATGACTGTTTACTAGGTTTTGTGTTGGGTGGGGACTGGTCAATGTACAAAGGATTCTTGACACATTGATAAAACATTGACAACTCCTGTAAGCTTTCTTTTCCTCTTGCACAAGATGAAAGTACCAGCACTTTATTTTTGTCAGCCTCAGGATTAACAAATAAATTTGCATTTTCCACAAATAATTTTGTACTTTCTGCAAAAAATTGCATTTTGCATGCACTTGTGCAGAATACCATTTGGTGCATAGAAAACACTTCCACAAAGCTTTCACAAAATAGTCCTCAAATACAAAGGAAGGAAGGAAGGAAGGAAGGAAGGAAGGAAGGAAGGAAGGAAGGAAGGAAGGAAGGAAGGAAGGAAGGAAGGAAGGAAGGAAGGAAGGAAGGAAGGAAGGAACCAACCAACCAACCAACCAACCAACCAACCAACCAACCAACCAACCAACCAACCAACCAACCAACCAACCAACCAAATAAATAAATAAATAAATAAATAAATAAATAAATAAATAAATAAATAAATAAATAAATAAACACAAACAAACAAACAAACAAACAAACAAACAAACAAACAAACAAACAAAATCAGTTTGTGGCCATCTCCAAACTGATTACGCTTTGTACAAATGTTTGTTGTGTTTACGGTCTTCTGGAAGGGTAGGGGCTTTTCTCAGAGATCTTCTCACAGGGGTGGGAGGATGAGAGCTTTGTTCCCAATGCCTGAGACACTCATTGTTGCCCACAAAAACAAAATAAGTGAAGCTTTGCATCCCTAGCCTGAACTGAAGTGACTGGAAGTTGTACTCTCAGTTGTGCTTGAGAATGGATTAGAAGTCAATGTACAGAATCTTCAAGGTTGGTGTTATAAGCTGTGATTGGTTTACAGCTACCAAATATACATTGCCAAATTGTGAAAAATAAGAGTTTCTAAAGAGTCTCCAAATTCACTTCCATGTCACAACAATCTAATCTGAAAATTAAAAGGGGAATTGTCATAGAGTCAAGATGTTTTCCGAGCTGAGCAGTGATGGGTACAACAGTAGCAAAAAAGCCATTTTAAAAAAAATCAGTGTGTATAATGAGTGGAATGAATTTGAGAAGCAGAACTCTTCAATGTTCTTGAATGTGTTTTTCTGCTTAAAAACATAATGGACACTTCTTGCACATGTTGTTTAAAAAAACAAGAAACCTTTCATTATTTTGACACTGAAAACTGACAGCACAGTCGAATATTCAGTGGTACAGCACTAGCGACAGGATGGAGTCCTCACTTGGTTGGGGAGAAGGTCCAGTGTAGTCCCCTAACTCATGGAGATTAGCACACTGCTGTTGTACTTTTTACTGAAGGGGCAATTACATTTTGACATCCCTCCTTCTCAGTCTGTAGTAGAATATTCTGAATCTTATAAATAAATACATTAAAACGTTTTGATCGGCACATTTTGAATTGCACACCACAATAATCAATATAAAAGTTTAGCACAAAAAGGGTATTTGAACCGAAATCTCTGCAGTCTCCCAAACTGCTGACTGTCTCATTCTTCTGTCTAGATGCTGGTATAATTTATGGCTTTTAAGCATCATTAGTCAACTTTTTGATTTTGCAGGGCTTCCAGTAGTTTCTTCAGGTATGGCAAGTTTAATGATGCCTTCGTTATAATTGTGTTGCACTGAATGTCAATTACTACTTGATCAATATATATTTTTTTTTTGCTTCAGTCATCTATTTTAGTCTGGCTGTTTGTTGAGGTTTACTTCTGAGGGACATTTTACTTTGATATCTATTTACAATTCAATAAGGGTGTGTTTATTTGCTTTTCTTCTTCTTCTTAAGTTACATCACCACATTCCAGATAGAAACCAAGTTGAGACTCCCTGTCCAGTTTACAGTGAAGCTCAACAAGTACCAAAAGGACGCTGTGCATACATATCCCTTCCCATATCCAGTTTTGGGTTATGTACATCTTGAAGCTACTCCATAAAACACTTCAGGATGAGAAGTTTAGGTATGGATAACCTAGTTTCTTCCTTGTAGAGCACAGAGTGCAATTTCTGTATCTCTGATATGATTCCAAGATTCTGCCTGATTCAAGCAGATTGATATAGTGCCTTCTTTTTCAATAAAAGAGAGAGCACTGGGAGAGTAAAAGTGGAAGTCCTTTTTGCTAATGTGAATGACGTTTTATGAACAGAAAAGTTGCTTCCATAATAGTATTGTCAACATCAGCTTGCATGGAGTAAGAATACTCAGGAAAATATACCATTTGATTCCCTGGGAACACTACACGATACATCTCACCATCTTGGACTCTTCTGTATCTGCAGATGGACTTCTGAATAATTGACGATAAAGATGTAAATGTTCATTGTGCACAAGGACAAGGAACTGCAACTCATTCTTACCAATGAGTAGAGAGAGGAATCTGTGGATTCTCTCAATAGCATTCTTGCCTTGGCAAGAACAACTCCTTGTGTTTTAAAAAACCTCAATTTTGGCAAAAATTACCTATTTTGCCCCCAAATTCACAATTCACACAACAAAGCACCCAGAATTAAGATTCCCACTGCTTTATCTGCTAAACTGAAATATTTCCATCTTATTTTAAAGATCAGTCTTGCACACAGTATGAGTGTGTGCTTCCCCCCCCCCGACACTAATTTTGTATAAATTACAGAGATCTTAAGGGGAGAAGAAAATTAAAGGTGTTTTTCTCACTCTTGACTAGAGGTGAAGACTCTGTCCTGGATTTAGAAGTGTGTATTTTTGTATCTCATCATGCTGAGACAACCTCTAATGCAGAAAACAGAGAATTTAGTGAATATTCCTTTCATCTTTAATCCAAGATTGCAGCACCAATGGCATGGGCCCTCTAATGAGTACACTGAGCAGCAAATATAATTATCCACAACTGAATGCATATATCACCTGAGGTGTAAACTTTTGGCTGTAATTCATGGCATACAAAATTGTGAGTTCAAAAATGTTGACACGTGACACATATGAGAAACTCAAACTCAACTTGCAGTAGATAATAAACAGAAATTAAGGGAAGATGGCAAGAATAATAAAGGTTTTAATAGGGCTAATGCTGTTCTACTTTTAAAGTAACCATCTTTGGCTCCAATTCTACTGGGGACATACATATGTGTAAGTGAAATTGCAAACACTGTGGTGGCAAATTGCTCCTAATTAACAAAATGCTGGTTGTCTTCCTGTTTGTCTGCCCAGATGCACAATAGGCATACCACCAGGAACATGGTTGGCACCTTATTAATAAAAAGAAATTGATTGCTGTCCCTTTTACAATTTCCAACTTCCTTCAAAGTTTGATCTTTTCTTTCTTTCTTTCTTTGAAAGACTCTACACATTTAAAATAAGTGCTAAACAAATGAACTAGCTGTTTTGTTGCTTGTTGTTTCAGCTTCTTTTTCTATGTTAAGATCTGACTAAACTGTTGATTCTGCAGTGGGGTGTTGATTCATGTTAGCACCAGCTGTAAGCGCTTTTATGTGACTTGATTCAATTTGTCATTGGGTCTGGAAGATGCATGCTGTAATGCAACCTTTACTAAAAGTTCCATAAGTCACAGATGAGAGCATACAGAGGGGTGAGGGGGTGGTGAGAATTAGCCACTGCTTATGCAGTGCCTCATCTGTAAGCAACCAGGCAGAGGGAAACAGAAAGTGGCATCTGGAGCATATTTAAAGTCAATCAAGCTAAATGCAAGTGAGCAACTCTGTGGAGAGGGTGAGCCAGAAAGTGGATGGCCTCAAGCTCAGGAAGCAAATGACATGGAAGTGAAGGGAAAGGTCAGAGAAAGAACTTAATATTTAGGGCTGTAAATTGTTCCTTTGCCTTGAACAACAACTTTATCTGGAAAAAAAGACACTTGAAGATGCCTACAGATCAAATTTCTTTTAATGACACAAAACAAGATCTGATTAAACAGCTGGCCCCTACATTTGTCTGAAATCTACAGATGGTTACACAGTGGTTCCCAAGTATCCTAGGGTGGAGCAGTAGCTTCTTCAGACCAGCCAGCAAGTCTGACCTGAAAGCTTCACAGGGTTCAGAAACTATCATTAACCATTATCGCCTGAATGTGTATTGCCTAGAGACATGCTTGGTGTATGTGACTGCCTGGTCTGCCTAAAGCTCCTCATGTGTCTAGTGCTGAGTGCTTGTGCATAGACTGAATATCTACTCTGTGACACTCAAGTTTAAGAAAAAGCAAAAAAAAATCAGTTCATGGGGGGAAATCATTGGGATTGATTGTTGGTAGAAATCAGTCAATGGACATTTATATGGATCCACTCTCTTTGGTTTCCTTTCAGTTCCTGCATTCAGTTCAATGTAGTGATGTTTATCTTAATGTCCTGACCCATGTGTGTCTTCATTGACTCAATTATCTCTGCTTTCCTGAGATAGACCATTGTGACTATCTTTAAAAATAGGACTACGACCAAACTACATAACAGACATCCAAAGGAATCCAGAGTGAAATGTCTAATTTTAATTCCCCAATTATACTCCCAAGCCTGGTATTGTTAATAGGTAGATTTATTTATTTATTTATTTGTTTGTTTGTTTGTTTGTTTGTTTGTTGTATACCCTGCCTATCTAGTCATTTCGACCACTCTAGGTGGCTTACAACATAAAGGATAACAAGTTCAAGAAAAATTTATAACAATTAATTAATTAAAAGATTTGACTGTTTAGTGAACTGAATGGGTGTACCCATAGGTGACATCAGCTAAGATTTTATGTGTGTCCATCAGTTTTTATATTTTGCAAGAGTTTATTAATTATTGAATTTGTTTTCTTTATCAAATTTATATACAACTTAGTCCATAAGAAATATCTGAGTGCTGAGTCATACTGCTCCAACAGAATATATGTAGACAGAAGCATTAGAAACCAGACCTAAAGACAAAGCAAGTGGACATTAATAACCAGGTACAGCCCATAACATCCTATTACCTATTAGGGGACCACATGTATCACTTTCTCTCCCTCCTGACACTTCTCCCTCTTCCCTTTAGTGCCTCATTTAGTGGTTCCTTTCTTGATGGCACAAATGGTCTCCCTGGCCACCCAATCCACTCTGCTGCACTCTTTGATTCCCTCAAAGTAAGGAATTGAAAAACAGCAGGCACAGCATTAGGCACAAGCAGCCACTCTGCTTCTTCTAATTATTAAAAGTCCATACAATAAGACAGGAGCTCTCCTAGCCGTATGCAGATTGCACAAAAGCCATTCAAAGATATGTGAGCATTATTCTCAAGATCTGAAAATTTATTTCAGGTCAGAAAAAACATGGCAGTGTCCTGATCTTGTGCATGAGAACTGAGTGTTTGTTTACACAAACTCTTTTGGAGTAGGCTGCTGCCAGCTAAATACAGTCAGAGGCCAGGTAGGGGTCTGGTATGCCATTTGGTGGAATCCTTACAACCCAATGGAATACTGGACTGCCAGCCACCCTTTTTTGGTTCATCTCCTTTCGCTGTCAATTTGCCGTATCATGAAATGGCTTAAGAAGAGAGTCACTGCCAAATTAAACACCAGTGGCCAGTGGTGGATTTGTCTGCAGGAAGGTACTCAATAGGAGACACTTTAAAGAGAAAAAAATGCCTCAAAAAGAAGATGTATGACTCACCACTCAGACATACATAAGTTTATCATTCATTTTTATTATTTAATAAGTGATGCAGTGCATCTGCACAACCCTAATAGGGTCTATTTTTTTTAAAAAAAGCTTCCTCTGCCCCTTCTCAGAGAAGCAGAGGAACTGTTTAATTTTCCAATATTCTGAAGTGGCTCTCTTCTTAAATTGCTTCACCGTATGGCAGACTGACAGCCAAAGAAGCCTTGACAGCTTAAGGCTCACTTTGATTCATTTACATAGAAAACATGCACTAGAAACAAACCAAAAGGGGAGTAATCCTATACATACTGAAACAGTAGAAGCTCCAGACAGGGGACCAGAAAGGTTCAGGTAGGAATTCTCTGGGGATGGGCTTGTTTGCTCCAACAATTACATCATGTAATCACTAAAAAAGAGAGAGAATCAACCAGCAAACCAAACAGTGGGCTAAATGCTCATCTGATCACACCCTGAGACAAGCAAGGATTTAAAGTCCTAATTCTTTTTGCTCTGTCTCTTACTGCTTTTATGTCCATAAAACCCCAAATTTAAACCACATATATAGTATGCTGCTAAGTAAGTTTGCTAAACTTTATTTATTGCGATGGTTGTTGTAGGTTATTTGGGCTGTTTGGCTGTGTTCTGGCAGTTTTTCTTCCTAACGTTTTGCCAATCTCTGTGGGCAGCATCTACAGAGGACAGGAGTTAGAACTCTGTCTGTGTACTCGTGTAGTATGCGGGATAGTTGAGTATTTGTAGCTGTGGAATCAGCTTTTTGTCCTTTTCAAGAGATTATGGTGATCAGGGTGTTTTTTGTTATGGGTGTATTGTTGTGATAAGGGGGGAGATGATCTGTCACTGTGATTGATGAGTGTTGTTAGCTAGTCTTTTGTGTGCAGTGATCACCAGTCCTTGTGACTGGGTACAGTTCATTGACCTTTTTGCAGGCTATATTTATCAGTGCTGGGAGCCAGGCTTTGTTGAATTTTAGACTTTATTCTTTTTTCTTATTAAAGCTTTGCTGATGTTTGTGAATTTCAATGGCTTCCTTGTGTAGTGTAACATAATGATTGCTGGTGTTGTCCAGTACTTCTGTATTTTGAAATAGCATTCCATGTCCAGCTTGTTTCAGGGCATGTTCAGCTATTGCCAATTTTTAGAGTTGTTTTAGTCTGCACTTTCTTTCATGTTCTTTGATTTTGGTGTGAATGCTGCGTTTTGTGGTTCCAATATATACCTGGCCACGACTGCAAGGTATCCGGTATACTCCTGCAATGGTGAGGGGTCCCTTTTGTCCTTTGCTGACTGTAATATTTGTTGCATTTTTGTGATGGGCTTAGCAAGATAAATCTTTGTTAAAGTGCAGGAAAAAGACTAGTAAACCATCCAGTTTACCTTACCAGGCAAGAATTCTAGGACAGCTATTTTGTGCTATTGTAGTACAACATCAGTTTTCTGAGCAGTGACAATCTACTGGGAAAGACCCACCTGATTGACTCTGATTGTTTTTCCTATATTTCTACAGTAGCTTAGGACAGGAATTCTTAGAAGTGACACAGATATATTCATTTCTCAGATGTATGTGCATATTATGTGCATGTGGAAACTGAGACGCTCTTAACAAGAAGTTAGGGAAGCTTTGGCCTACCAGGTACTTTGGATGATAGTTCCCATAATCCCATGCCACTAATCATCTCACCCAGGCACCAAAGAGTCCCCATACTGTTGTGATGTTTAAAGTCCCAGAATCAAACTCATACCTGAAAAAATAAAATACTGAGACAGATTCAGAAATCTTTCTCTGTGTCTGTGACCTCATATGAACTGCTATTTTGGTTTGAGAGCTGCAATCCCACACCTTTTATGAACATAAAAAATGTTGTTTGTTTTGAAGTGAAAATAGGTTTTGAGAGCTCAGCATATTGTTTTTATTCTGGTTCTAAACCATTCATGCAACCCCAGTTAGCAGGATATCAGCCACTAACTGAAAGTGCTTTCTCTACAAAAATGCAGTTAAGAAAAATAAAAGCTTTCAATGTTTTCTCTTTACTTTTCTTCTTTATTTGTTTCCCAGAGGGAGGTTGCTCTGTCAACATTTTTTTCTATTATGCATCTTTTCCTGACTGTGAAGGCTTGGCATCATCTTTGAGCTTCCCCTGCATGTGGCTTACCCTCAGGCTTTCTTTCTCCCTCTCATTTTTTAAAAGTATTTTGTGGATGGTGTGCATATGTGTATGAGACAGTAAAGAGATGTGAGTGGATTCTAGTGTTTATGAAAGCAGACATAGATACACTTATCTCACATTGGAAAAGAGAACCATAGAGTTATGGAACTGTGGATTTGAAAAGTCATGTAATCCAACCACATATTGATGAAGGGAATCCATAAATCCTACATCCCTGACAGACAGTTGGCCTTCCTATGTCTGCTTAAAAATGTCTTCTGAGGTGGTCAATTCCACTGCTCTTATATTAGGATGTGTTTTTTTCCCCCTCTAATACCTTGTCAAATTCTCCTTTATTATAATTTAAATCATTCATTTCATACTGTCCAGAATCACAGAAAATGAACTTATCTCATGTTACAGTAGCCCCTTGTTGTTGGAAGAATAAATTATGAGTATCTAGTTCTTTGTAAGCAGCTACTTCCAAGTTCTATTCACTATTATACTTCACACTAGCAATCGTTCTGTACTATAAACATCCTCTTATTGTCTATTAGTCTAATGACTTGGTAGTCTTTAGTATTGACTCCACCTGACTGCACTGGAGTTTAGTCTATCAGTTAAAATCACATTACTAAACGAAGACAGTCTGTAAACATCATTAACTGAGTGAACAATATTCACCATGATGTTAGAAATGAGGCAGCGCTTTTGCCCAGTTGTTTGTATTCAAAAGGCTCACAAAATAATAGCATGAAATATGCTTATAGTTAGTAATAAAATGTATATTGTGGTCAATAGTTCCAAGCAGTTTTAGGTTTCTCTGATAATTTCTGCAAAACTCTGTAAAATTCTTCCATGTTGATTGTGCTTCCTTTAACATCCATGAGTTATCTTGCAAAATCATGACCTTCCACAAAAATGCTACGTAGCCCCTTGTTCTTATAGTCAGGCAATCTAGGTACTGCGTCATTGCACAAGCACAGCCCACACAGGCCAGATCTGAGTATGGGGGGGGCGGTCATCAGCAGAAGCCAGGAGAAGACACTTCCCCTTTACATTGCTGCCTCAAGTATACCTTCCAAGCTTGCCTGGGGGTGGGAACCTAATATATCTGAACCAGGTTTTGAATTGCTGGAGAGACTTGCTGGGAGAGGAGATAAAAGCTATATCACACTAACAGTCCATATGAAGTATGATGCTTGATTGGGGCCATGAAATACACAGCAACTAGAAGTCATCTACATGTGATAAAAGACTGGATTCCATGATCTGGAGAAGCCTGCTTGCATAGATATTTGCCTACTTCACATATTCACATGAATGCATGGATCATGGAGGCCCCAGTGGCAATGCATTATCATAGCTTCAGCTGACAGGACTAAGGTGAACCTAAGAGAATGAAGCTTTTTAACTCACAATTTTTTGTAAGATGGTTGATGAAGAGGAAATTCACATCTGTGGCTGTGTATTCTATGTCTGTAAACATGTACCATGGAAAACTTGATGCTAGGTTGCCCAATGCCCTTGATTTTGCTCCTTGCTCAGCAAAAATAATCTCATGTATTTATTAATTGTACTGTGGTCCTTCATACATGAATAAAGAAGGATTAGGATGAAATTAAAATTTCCCCTAGTAATAATTTGCCCCTTCACCCAAGTAAAATATGTAAAGGTGATTCTCCTCTCAATCTAATCTACAGATGGTTAGTAAACTATAGCTCTATTCACTTGTGCTGAAAGCACATATAATAAAGGGAGTGTGAGCAAGAGTCTGAGGGAGGCGGGGTGGCTTTATTTGTGTAGATTCTTCACATACACCAAAAAAAATCAGGGTTCTAGCTCCCAGAAACAAGAGGTATAATAGCCTCCACCACTCCAGACTGTTGCTTTTGGTTAGCAAAAACAATGACAAAGGGACGGGCAGGATCCCATCATCACATATGGTCTCCACATGTGTTCAGCGCTACTGAACAGGACTAATATGTTTTTCATATATTTTAAAGCTCATTGCTTGCTGGCTGCTCTATTCAGTAATAGCACGCAGGTGCAACAGGTAATGATAACACAAAAGGAATTACACCATGCTCTTGAGTGGAGTTTTGTATTCAGCTGCCAGTTGTCAAAGGCAAGCATGCAGAGAAATCAAATTATTTTTCAAATGAGAAATCAAAGGAATGTGAGGACCAGCCTTAGTTCAGCCATCCTTTAAAGTTTCTCCTTCAGAACCTACTTCTGACAAGACTAGCTGCCATGGCTGCTTCCCTTCAGCAACTATAGGTAAAGGGTAGTCTTGGTCATTTCGACTATCATTTTTAGCAGGTTTCTGATCTTTCAAGAACAGCTTAAACAACCCAGAGCATAATCAATCCCACCTTCAGTTTCTGCTGCCAATCACCCTTCTTTCGATTAAAACCCAGATATTTTCCATTAGCAGAAAGGCAAAGAATATGAGCTCCAATTTCCTGTCTGAGGCATCAGGAAAGGAAATGTAAAGCAATCCAGGCAAGGTGAAAGTATTGGTGTGCATATGAAACATTATTCAAGGGGAGGTCATTGCATCCAGCAGTCTGTTCTACAAGAACATTTTAAAGGCTCATTACATATAGATTTTGCATTTTGAATACTTGCCACTGCAGCAAGCTTTCAAGAAAACTGACAATCATATTAAGCAGAGCATCTGTATGCAACAGTGCTCTACATTCAACATTGGAAACTCCTTGGAAAAGAAGACACCAAGATGCAAGGGGAAATCATAGGTTTGTCTAATCTTTAGCTGTGGCCAGTATCCTGTTCAATAGGTACACACAGAGCTGTAGAGGTTGCTGCAGTAGTTGAACAAGATGTCAGATTTGTACGACCAAAAAGACAACCAATGCCTCATCAGATCGCTCTGGCAGCTTCCATGGTTCAAGCTCCACTCGTGTAAATCTTAATTTATTTATTTATTTATTTATTATTTATTGATTTATTTGATTTATATCCCGCCCATCTGGTCTGGTCAATTATTAGATAATTAGAATACTGGCCACTAAGAAGAATTGTAGGACCACTTATCAGCCCAAAGGTTTTTAAGAAAGGCTACGTAATACATTAGAGATACTGGATGATCCAAAATGGATAGGAACTGGGTGCTGGCATATAATTCTGCAATGTGAATGCCCAGACCAGCTTCAGTAATAAATACATGCTCAGGTATATATGTCTGACATGTTCACATGCTTGCCATTAACTCCTCACATTCTTGATTAAACTGTGAATTACACCTGAGGGGATTTTCCTTAAACATTTTGACACTGCTACATTGTATTTCATGTGCCAATGGAGGGCCAGTAAACAGGGCCAGTCCGAGGATAGCTATAGTGGTACTGTTCCCTCAGAGAAGTGCCCATAGTAGCTTACAAATTGCCCACCGCTTTTAAACAACAATATATTAAAACCAATGTGCTTATCATTTCTCCAAGTCTAGACAAATGGAACAGTATCCTAGTATTTTACTGTTTTATTAGGTATGTATAAGCTAACTATATAATCAACCAGGTCTGAGACTCGAGGAAAGTATACCACTTTAGGGCTGCCTGTCTCAGTTACCAAAAATACCTTGGACAAGCATGTGACACAGCCACACATCCATTAAATCTGTCACTGTCTCTTCTTTTTTATAATGGCAAGTGGCACAAAAAGCTGAAGGACTGCTGTTCCACTTCACTAGAGGTATGAGTGGTCCCACCTCTTCATTCTTTTGCATTAAGCAGGCGATAGTGGTGCCACTGCATTCCCTAGGCTGGTATTGTAGCATGCCGGCAGCTTTTTCCAAGACTAATGAAGCTTGAGTGTACTCAGAACAGCCCAAATGGAAGTCCCAGGACTACATTTACAACACTTATGCAATGCAAATTGTTAACAAAGAGGATTTGGTTTGGGTTTATCAGCAACCCTTTTGCTGCACAGGGACTGCACTTGAGCAATTCTCTTTGCTGGAGAGGAAGAAAAATTGCTGTTTCTAAATGTGTTTGTCAGACGTGAGGGGGAAAAAACACATTAAAATATCAGAAAGCAACAAAGAGTCTTGGGCATCCTAGAGTATGTGAGGCATTTGCAGAAGTTCCTCTCTATACCCAGTACAAAAGGATAAGAAGTTAATCCATAGGGAGTAGAAACTAGTGCGACCGAGTGTTGTCATAGCAGCTCAAATGAAATCATTTAAATTCCTGAAATTGTGTGGGATGTTTAAATACACTGCAAGATCAGAAGAAGTGAGTACTAGATTCAAGAGTCTTGCTGGGAATCTTGTGTGTGGGGGGGAATCTTGTGTGCGGGACTGGAGTAAGCACGGCTCATATTAATCCACTCTACACCCTCAGAGACCTGGCAGTCCAGTTTCTATACATTTTAAACTATGATAGACAGGGATGTAAAGAATACTTACTAAATTCTTTGTTCTCATCAATTTAGGGTTTGTCAACATGAGACTCCTTGACAAAGAATTTGCAACCCCTGCAAGATTCCTTGCCTCCAGTGCAAGGTGATACACGAATTATGCCCTCCCATTAAGGTTTTTTGCAATTTCTGCAAAATGCCTTTGCAACGGTCTTCACAAAACTGTGGTCATTCTAAACAGTAGAGTAGGCACACACACAAGCTCCACAGAAGGACTGGCTAGGTATAAACAATCCATCTTATGGTTCCAGTTTTTAAGACAATGCAGCAAGAAAGCAGCTATTGTCCTTTTGCAAAATTCAAAGAAAGTTTGCCTTTGATCTTTTATTTATAATACCCTCCATAACACAGAGAGATTTGTTTACTGAAGGTTTGATATACAAAACAAAACAAAAATCACATCATCTTAGTTTTGTGAAAAAAACCCTCTTCTACTTAACACAAGACCTCTCTTATTAAGGTTTTCTGAAAAGGATGAAATTAGTAAGCTATTGGGTACCTAGATATTATTTTCTGTTGGTTACCAAGCTATTATTCAGCTTCCATAGAACTATGGTGTTTCAGCCTTTTTGAAACATTTGTGAGTGGGATGCTTATCAATCAACCTCTTTCAATGCCACTGTTTCCTGCCAAGCCCTGTACTCTGCTATCCTGAGAGCAGCATATTTTATGTTGCTCATACTAATGTGAGCAGTTGGCCTCTACAAGGATTTGGGTTATAAGAGTTTACACTGACTCCAACTTGTCCTTGAAAATGCGTACTTCCCCTTACAAAGATTTACCTGTTTTGAAAAATAAATAATTAGATGGCCACTTTCAATACGCTTCTTACTGTTTCTTCACTGGTACATGTCTAATGATTTATGGGATTTGCTAGAGCTTTGCTACTTCAAATCACAGGTGGGCAACTGTGGCCTTCAGCTACCGTCA
Organism: Pogona vitticeps; assembly: GCF_051106095.1. Classification (NCBI taxonomy): domain Eukaryota; kingdom Metazoa; phylum Chordata; class Lepidosauria; order Squamata; family Agamidae; genus Pogona; species Pogona vitticeps. Next base: position 105,573,442 of record NC_135786.1, on the reverse strand, counting down.
CACAGCAATCACCATTATCCCTCATTGTTGGTAATGATAGGCAGGATTGATAGGAGTTGTGATCCAGCGACATCTGAAAGGGCACAGTCTCCCAAGCTTTTTGAAATAACCCAATGTTGTGTTTAGTTTAGACAAAGCCATGTGAGTCACAGAATGCTTCACTGTGAGTGCGCAAAGGTTTGTGTGCATAGAATGGAGAGCCAGCACTGTTGGCTTTGATAGTCAAGATCAGATCAGAGAATGGATATGAACAGTAGAGGCACCATGGCTCTAGAATCCTTTCATGTAAACAACACAATTGCCACTAACAAATACAAAGGTGCAGTTATTCCCCAGCAGCAAGTATATAAGAGGATCTCTGGTTTGGCCTGAGAGCAGGGGTCCCCTGAACAGTAAACAATGAAGAGCACAGAATTAGGGTCTCATCTTTTCTATCTGCAGGATGTCTCCATTGGAGTCATTCACTAGAATGACTGCCAGCCAGGAAGTTAACAACCCTCACAACCAGAGCTCGGAAATAATGACAAAAATTCTATTGTGCAATTATGCAAGTGCAACTGAAGAATGTGGAAACAGTGGTTGTGCTATAGCCAAGACTCCAAATCACTTCTGCTGGCTCATTGTACAATCACATGACTGATTACACAATTCCATAGCACAGTTCCTTGTTGCCAAATGTAAGGGCCAACATCTTTTCATCAGTATAACTTTACCTTATGCCAGCATGAACAGGATCCTGGCTATTGTGATCATTTTAATGCACTGGTGTTACATTCACTTTTTCACAGCTGGACAACCCAGAATTCCATCAATAAATGTACTTTTATGAAAATTACATTTAAAAAGTAGTGCTAATGATGACAATTCTGGTTGTGAACATTGCCATTTAATGTGTATATTATTATTTGTTTCAGACTCTTCTTCATAAAAAAGGCTTGGGAGTTACAGTTCTATACAGAGTTAATGTCTCATTCACCACTTCCACAGGGACTTCCATAGTGCATCACTATGAAAAACACTGGTGAAAAATATATTGGAAAAAAATTAGAAAGTCAGAGAAAAAGAATGAATGGGAAGTTCTAAACATCTCCTGTGGAGGCACAATGACCCATTTCCTAACACATGAATCCTTTCCCCGCACAGTCATCACAACCAATAATAATAATAATAATAATAATAATAATAATAATAATAATAATAATAATAATAATAATAATAATAATAATAATAATAATAATAATAATAATTTATTGTCATTGTAAGTATATACACATACAATGAAATTCACAGACAACAACTACTCCTTCCAGATTCTGATGGATATTTTGATTTCAGAATACTGATTGACATTTAAAGAAGAGCTCATTTGGTAAAATAATTTGGGATGTGAATGGTTCTGCTTCAGGCAATTCATCCATACTGCCTTTTCCAGTTTGAGTCAGAGCTAGTGTTTGCATCTCCTGGCAAATAGAAGGCGAAGATATGGAGGCAGTGACAGATTTTACCTTCTTAGGCTCCATGATCACTGCAGATGGTGACAGCAACCACGAAATTAAAAGACACCTGCTTCTTGGGAGGAAAGCAATGACAAACCTAGACAGCATCTTAAAAAGCAGAGACATCACCTTGCTGACAAAGGTCCGCATCATCAAAGCTATGGTTTTTCCAGTATGGAAGTTAGAGCTGGACCATAAAGAAAGCTGACCGATGAAGAATTGATGCTTTTGAAGTGTGGTGCTGGAGGAGGCTCCTGACAGTCCCCTGGACTGCAAGGAGAACAAACCGATCCATTTTGAAGGAAAACAACCCTGAGTGCTCACTGGAAGGACAGATCCTGAAACTGAGGCTCCAATACTTTGGCCATCTCATGAGAAGAGAAGACTCCCTGGAAAAGCCCCTGATGTTGGGAAAGTGTGATGGCAAGAGGAGAAGGGGACAACGGAGAACAAGATGGTTGGACAGTGTCATCGAAGCTACCAACATGAATTTGACCAGACTCTGGGAGGCAGTGGAAGATAGGAGGGCCTGGCATGCTCTGGTCCATGGGGTCATGAAGAGTCGGACACAACTTAATGACTAAACAACAACAACAACAAGTGTTTGCATCAAATTGGTTAAGATGATAAAAGGATTTTTTAACAGTGACTAGTATTCTGAAACTAAAATAGTACTGAGGGTAAGAAGTAATAGTTTTCAGCTCTGGTGACTGTGCTAGGAATGGAGCATGTATTTAAAAACTGGTTCTTGTGGCCTGAAATATGACCAAACAGAAATAACAGAGATTTTTTTAACCACTTATTTTTTTTCTACTTTCTGTAATAGTTTCTATGGTGGTGTGATATAGAGTTTTTGGCTTGTTAGACATGTTAGAGCGAATAAACATTACATGATGAATTTGTTGCCTGAGTTTGTAAAGTGCAAAACCAGCAAAAGCAATTTTTAAAGCAGCAAAAAGTGCTCTTCAAGGAACCTATGGCAAATGTGCCATCAGGGCTCAATAGCAAAAGAACTATGTAAACTCTACTGCTTCTTTTAGAAAAGGGGCATGCTTTCAATTCAGAATTTGTTTGGAAAATGAAGCAAAGGGATGAAGAAGAGTATTAATTTGGTAGAGATTGCAATTTGTATCACTTTCATTTTCAGTCCATTGGATATTTTTCTTCTTTTCTTATAGGCAGCTGCATATCTCATTTTGCATTACACTTTAGAAATCTGTCTAAACTGTAGTGCATATAAGCATGAATGTGCCATGGATGTATTGTCTCCTGTGTGTTGTGTGAATGAGATAGGTCACATTAGCATTAGAAGTAGAATCTAAGCCCTCCACTTCCCCTTTTGTAGTTTTATTTCTTTATGACTGCTGATGGCTTTTATTTTTGCAGCACTTTGCCTTTTTATTTTTTTTCCCCAGCATGCATGCCTGAGTTTCAGATGGATGGCAAATATGATTGAATAATAGTTTATGACACCGAGCTCCACCCTTTATCTCAGGTCACAGCCCTTTATTTCCCCATTTTGTGTTTTTTCACTGTTTGGACAATATAAATATATACAAATATTTTGAAATATCCACGTACGAATCAAATCAGTCAGGTTTCAAATTGACCCCAAGGAAATCAGTTGTGATTTGTAAGACAAATAATATAGATCAAATCAAAGCAGATGGTATTTGCCCACCCCATCTGAGAACTAATGATTTAAGTACTGAAATAATTCTATTACCTCAACAAGTTAAACATTTCCACTTTTTAACATTAACAGCAATCAACTAATTTTCCAATTTCTCACACTTAGCACTAGTGAATGCATGTCCAGACCCAACATTCCAAGCTGCATTCTCAGCAGCAGTAAGCACTTGATTTGATACTCCCTATGTTTTGGACTTTTACTCCTCAAAGCCTTGTGTTTGATGAAAATCCCTATCATGAAAAGTTTAAAAGGAAGAGAGAGAAATAAAAAAAGCCCTCACATACCCCCAAAGCCTCTGAGATTTGGGGGAGCAGGAGGAGGGAAACAACCTCCCACATCTTTGCAGCAGAGGTGTTTTTGTTATTCCAAATCAGCCTGAAGTCTACTGAAAGGTAGGAAGCCCTCTATTCGTTCCAGAACTGTGCTGTTCTGACCCCCAACACAAGACAAGGTGTTCACATGTATGAGGGGTGGAGGTCCAGATTTCTTTTTTCTCTTCCTTACTCTGAATCACTCACAACAGATTTCTTAATCTTTCTGTATGTGATTTTTTAAAAACACATACACAAAGACACACACAAAGACACAAAGACGCAGTCATGAGTTTTTATTGCTTTTGTTTTTCTCTCTAATGATTCAAGTTAGAATTCAGCAAACAATCATGTGTATACTGATAGCAATTATGTCTTTGAAGACTGGATTAGGTATGCCTGTTACACATATTTTACAGGGCTTGTTAACCTTCATTTTTTGCAGCCGAGCCTGAAATTGCTATCTTGTACCCAATTTTCAAGGAAACCATCGTGAAAGGGGTGGCAAATTGACATTTCAAGAATTTGTTGCTCTTTTTCTCCCTTTCAATTCTTCGTCTACCTATATTTTATTTTCTGGAGCATTTTCTCTAAGGATTAAAGGCCACTGTTTTTATGAGGTAGTTCACCATACCATGACCTGCTGCACTCGAGGTGTGCTGGAGTATAAGTGCTATGTTCTCCAGACAGAAGCGACAGTGGTAGGAATGATGGGAAACATCACTGAAAATATTTGTTAGGCGCCCTATTGAGGAAGGCTTTTGTATTCTGCTGGGTAGTGATTCCAACCTTGTGTGTCATATATCACAAATTTCCTGGTATTTTGTGCTGGGAAGATAACATTATATACTCCAGAAGATCACAATAGGAGGAAGTTCTTTAATGCAATTTCAAACACAGTACCAGTAAGTAAAGATATAGACAATTCTGCTGAACAGTGTCATATTTTAGTGGTCACCTGCAACTCTGGCTTTTTAAAGGTAGTGATAAATTTAAAAATACTGCCTTCCCTGATGCAGAGGTTGTTTTGAACACAGAGGAGGAATGAGAACATATTTCATAAATGTAAGTGCCAGTGCTTCCAAAAATATCGAGGTCCACACTTGTGTGTGTAAGAGACAGTGTGTGTTATGTGCCATCAAGAGTGAGTGGGTCAACTTACAGTGACCCTAATAGGATTTTCAATATGAATCATCTCACTTAAGGAACTCCCCACTGAGTTTCCATGATTGAACAGAGATTCGAACACAGCTCTCCTAAGTCGTAGTCTGTCACTCTGTCCACTGCACCACACTGACATCCTCAGTTAGACTTTAAAGTACTTGTTCTCCACCTTTCCACAAACAGTTCCCTCTCACGGAGAGAAAAAAAATCTCTATACTGTACAGTATATGGTCAACATGTGAGATCTTTATGTTGGAGAAGTATGGCATCAGTTTTAATATTGGATTTTCAGTGCCAGCCACATCCCACCAGAGCATGGCCCTTCTTATTTATCAGTATTCACAATGACACAACGCTGTTTATGTAACGGGTCAAACTTTATGTGCTCTCAGAAGTCACAAACACAGCCTTGAGGTTTCCTCTTCCTTAATTAGGTCATCACAGGTAAGCACTAAGTGCAAGTCAGTGTCTTCTTCTCATGCCTTCTTTCTCCTCGCCTTTCAGCTCCCCTTGTGCCTGCCCCAGATTTGGGCTGTCAATCTTGACAGCTAAAGATTCTTCCTCCTCCCACCTCTCACACCACATGCTGCCTGTTTTTCCAAGGCTTCTGACTTGAGCTTCTTCATTTGCAAAGGTGAGCTAGGGCACTGGTTCTTAACCTTGGGTTACTCAGGAGTTTTGGACTGCAACTCCCAGAAGCCTTCACCACCAGCTGTCCTGACTGGGGTTTCTGGAAGTTGCAGTTCAAAAGCATCCGAGTAACAAAGGTTAAGAACCACTGAGCTAGGGTATCTGAGCCTTATAGTTAGTTTCCCAAAATGGAGACATTTGGTCCTATTTGTTTTGGACCACCCTGGTCCCTTAGGCTAGTTTCATAATAGCTGGTGACACAGCATAGGACCACTTCATTAGCACAGACTCACTTCTGTATGCCTTAGGCTGAGGACACTCCAATCCACTACCTTTTCAGCCCTTCTGGCCCCCACCTGTAAATGCAACTCAGTTTATGTTGATACAACCCTGGGCATCCTTCAGCCCCATCTGAGTCTCCTGAAACTTCAAATCTCTCATTTCCTTCTCCTGGCCTTCCTAGCTTCCTTAATTTATTCCCTGGTTGACAGGCAATCTGGAGGTAGTTTGGCACTTGCCATGACATTGAGCTGCAAGCACCACCATGTTTCTATGCCCTGCCCAAATCTCCTCATTGTCATCTATCACAAGCACAGGAAGCAGCTACCCCTCCACTTCTTCAAGTATTAACTATGGCCATTGTACAGTTTGCATTGACAACAGGAAGTGGCAGGAGGCTTGCCTAGGAGGTGAGGCTATCAGCTGGTTGAAGTGGACATAATGCCATTCCCAGTTTTGCTGTTTTATTTTTTGTTTCCTTTTCTTTCCTTTTTTTTGGTTCTAAAGAAAAAGCAAATTTGATAATGCAGGAGAAATACAGTGAGAAATGCCTTTCTTTGCCTTATAGGTATAACAATGGCTGTACAGTAATAGGAGTGCAGAAAAGAAAATATGAAACTCTAAATTTCCTTTTCCATATGCTACGTTTATGGTTCAGCATTCTGGTATTTCCATAATTTCAAAACACATTGAGGGAATGAGGTGGCATTAGTACATTGATGGCCTCAATCTCTCTCTCCCTCTTTTCCACCCAAATCAGCTGTGACTGTCATTTCTGTCAAAATTAGATGAAGCTATTGTTGCAGAGGAGCTTGAAGGTCAAGCAGTACTTTACAGATATATAACATTAGAAGGGAGGGTTCTGTATGATTCTCACAGCAGAAGCCTTCTGTATCTCCTGTAATTTGCAAATTAGTTTACTTTGTTTTGTAATTGGGCATTAAGGAAAAAAGCAAGCCATGCTTGTGGGCTATGTAAAGGTCTGCTAGAATCATGTCTCTGGAATACTAATGTAATTTCAGCTTCTAACAAAGGGCTGTCTATAACGTATAGGTCTACCTGTTTTCTGTTCACATGTATGGTGCACTATGGATTTACTGGATGTTGCTTTGATAACTTAGCTCAGAACTGTGTTTTTTGTTCCCTGATGATTAGGGCTGAGTAACAGACAAAAAATATGGTTAAAGATTTGAAGTGTCATGAAGGAGTAAAAGGCACCCATTATAGACATCCCTGTTTGGATATAATTGGAGTATTTCCTTATGACAAAAAAAAAGTCAAGCAACAGCCAGCTAACTAACAAACTGACTGAAAAACTGCCTAATCCTGATGCATAGATAGACAAAGTACCAGTTCAGCTGGACCAAAATTATCCTAGGAGAAGGTTGAATTCCTTTTGCCTTGAATATTTTGCTGTGCTCCCTTGAATAGCAAGATATAACGTAGAACAAAGACCACCTGTGGACTTTCTCAACAGTCATCATAGGAGACATTTGTCCCATCCTGGCCCCCGTGTCCAGTCTCTTTGTGCAATTTATCTGAAATCTTCTAACTATCTGATCATCGCTGTTTGTTTCTGCTTCGGCATCTTTTACACTGCTGTGCCTGCGCCTCAGCTCAGAAGTTCCTGTTGTGCTTTCCCACTGACCTGCTTTATTAGTGCATTTTGCCCAAAAAAGACCTTTTTACAACTAGAGAGAACACAATACCAAACTCGATAAAATACCTATTGAGCGCTAGAGCTAGGTTCAATGCAAGTGGGAGCACGTTTTAATATACGAAACCAACAAAGCAATCTATTGTCACTGTACCAGTTCTTAGCTCTGAGTCCGTGAGAAATGGTCAAGAAGTGAGATCAAGGTATTGGAAAGTGGTTACCTCTCAGTCTCAGGTAAGTGTGTGAAATCACTGAATTCTGCGAGGAAACTTTGAGAAGAAGCACCATTCTTAAGGCTTTCTGTCCAAACCTATTTTCAAGCAAAAATTGGGTGATTTCCAGGGTTGCTTAGAATAGCATACAGTCTGCTGTTTTCCCTGTCATCAGTGAATGTCAAGGGATCAAGTATGTAAAATTTGAATACATCAGGCATTTGGCTGTTTCTGGATAACCTCAAAAGTGGCTAAAGCAGCTGAAGTCTTATAAAACTTATTCTCTGGACAGCTTCTATGGAAAGCCAACAGGCAGCTTCCTGGTATCTCATTTTAGTAAATGCCACCACTTCCCACTCCTCCATCCATCCAAGATGGATGGAGTCCCCTGTGTGTTCAACAGATGGGACAACTTACGGTAGTGCCCCGCTTGATGATTATCCTGCATGATGACAAATCCGCTTTACGATGAGTTTTTTGCGATCGCTATTGCGATCGCAAAATTATAATTCCTATGGGGTTTTCCGCTTTACGAAAATCGGTTCCCTGTTTTGGAAACTGATTTTTCACTTAACGATGGTTTTGAAACAGCTGATCGGCGGGTCACAAAATGGCCACCCACTGTGCAAAATGGCTCCCCACTGTGTTTAGGACTGATTGCTCATTTTACAGGCACCGGAAATGGCCGTCCTATGGAGGATCTTCGCTGAACAATGAGGTATTTCCCCCATTAGAATGCATTAACCATTTTTAATGCATTCTAATGGGTTTTTTTTTACTTTCGCGTTACAATGATTTCACTGTACAGCAATTTTGCTGGAATGCATTATTGTTGTCAAGCGGGGCACCACTGTATGTTGTGCGGTCTGCCCTCTTCCCTGGATCTGGGGAAATACATTAAACAAGAGAAAACCCCAAAAGGACTCAAAACCTTGTAGCTTGTTTCTCCCTTCCTTAACTGGGGAATTCTGCTATGTGAACCAAGCAGAAAGGCAGTAGACAGGCTGGGTGGTTTTAAAGAAGGAATTAAAACATTATTAAATCTTGAAGAAGATGCACTACATGTACATAATAAAAACTTCCGCAAGTTAGAAAAATCATAGAGAGAGGTCCAAAAATGATAGAGGGAAGAAGGAAATACATGTAGGCATTTTGAATAATAGTTACAAGCCTCTCACAGCATCTAGTTGTTTCTCACCCCCATTTTCCTGGAATCAACTAAAGAAAGGCAAGAAAAACAAAGGAAATTCTTGCTGGTGATTTATAAATCCCTCCGTCAACATAATTGGCTTATGTCTGTGAGTCTTCAGTAGCATCACTAATCATATCACAACCTACCTTTCTATGGGGCTTCACCCTCACCATCCTTTCCAGATGTATATATTGCAAGACTATAACATAAACATAGGAATTTTGACATATTATTTCCAAATATATGGATAATTTTGTTGTCATGACAAGGCTAATGTTCCAGTTTTATTTTTCTTCAATGGGGGACTTAAGTTGTAAAACATGGAATCACTCTGTGCTCACAGCAATATTCTGATTTTTGTGATGATGTAGGAAGAAAAAGCCTTTGGACTGTCCTTCTGGCATGTACTGTGAATATCACACCAACTCCTGCTGTATCATTTGTTCCTAAATCTCTATATTTTTACTCCCATCGTCCAACATTTTGTCAATATAAGAGCAATCCTGATCATAATTTCCCCCTTCTTGTAATTATCTCCCTCTGCACTTTCCCTGTTATTATAGATGTCCTAATTTAAGTAACTAGACTGGCTAATTAGTTTGTCCCCCTCAAAAAAGCTCAGAGGGAACAAGAATTAGAATTGTGAGTAGAGAAGTAGAGATGGACACAAACTGCTGATTTGATAGATGTCTAAACAGGTGGTTTGTTGTCCCACCGCTCCATTGGGCACCCATTCAGAAGCAGTGGCCCAGCTTCCCTGCCCTGTCTCCTCCAAGCGCTGCCTCTGAGTGGATGACCACTAGAGAGAGTGGGGCACTGAACCTGTCCAGTCATCTGCTGAACCATCACAAACCATTTAGTAGAGGCTAAACATATGCTTTTGCTGGAGTCTTCTGTTAATTTGGCACATAGGTGCAAAGGTAGGGAGATGTGGGTAAAGGAAAGATGTTGAAGAAACATGAGGGAAGAGAATGACTGAGCCACTTCTGAGGCATGCTTCGGCAGGATCGGTCTCCTTTGCCTCCTTCCTCGGAGGTTGCGAGGCCTTACAGTCTCGCACGAACAACTGGGTGGGAGAGGGGGGGAAATAGGTTACTTAAGGGCTGTTTCCCCCTCTCCTCTTCCTCGTCCTTCGCTGGCAACAGACAAGGACAGAGTTTGGCTGCTCGTTTGCCTGTCAACTAAATAGTGCAGTTGCGAGGCTTGTATGGCTCAACGATTGGGAAAAGGGGGGGTAGCATTGGCTCCCTCCCACGATTTGTTTGGCGATCCCCTCAGCTTCCCATTTTGTGCCCTGAATCATTCCTGTTATAATTTACTTTCAAGTAATCGCCAGATCAAATGTAGCAGCACTAGGACATGCGGGCGCAACAACTTGGGCCGGGTGGGCCATGGCTCCACATGCTCAGCTTCCCTCATTTTAGATTTAAGGTGGTAAAAAGGGCATTATTTAGCAAACATTAAAGGATTAAGTCAAATAATAATAATAGCAATAAAGGACTCAGGACACTACCTGCAGATTGGGTTTTCCAGCTGGATAGAGAGGAGGGGATTAGGTTGAGGTTTGACTTAGCTGTCCAGCACTATGCTCCCCCCCCCCAGGAGGAGAAAGTAAGGAGCGCATTTGGCAGTGCCTGGGTTTTGCAGTCAAGCCATCTGCTCGTTTGTTAAGCTGAGTGTGCTGCTGTTGTTGGGTCCTTGCTTTATTTCGTTTTAAATTGTGTTTTATTGACAGTGTCCATTTTAATAGTGCTCATTATACAATATTAATAAACAAATAAATTACATAAATAAGCTCTGACTTACTTATTCAAAGAATTAATTACAAATATAATAGGGATTATCATTGCCCAATATGGTGGATTGCAAAGGATAACTTATAATTAAATAAATACATAATCAAGTAAATATTTAATTATACTTAAATAAAAATATTATCAAGTAGATAATTAACTAGAATAATTAAACAAACAAATAAATAAATAAATAAATAAATAAATAAATAATAAACTAATAATTATTATAAATAGGTACTTAGCTTGATATTATAAATATATACACATACTATTTACATTAGCAATATTACAGCATACATATAATACAGCAAAGGAAGGCTGTTATAGCCTTTTGTACAGTAGTTCACAGTTGGGTGTTCCCATTCTGCACCACCTGGTGTGGTAACGTGTAATCACGTGGATTGCTGCCTGAATGGGCATCTATGGCTGCTAATGTCTGGATTTGCTGTTCTAGAGGCAGAACAACAGACTGCAGGGATGCCCAGAAGGGAAGCAGATGGGGCGGCAGTAACACCATGACAGTAGTGCACTGATGAAGGAGGAGTGACCCTGACTCCATAACTGGTATCTGTGGAAAGGGATCCAGGTCTGAGTATCAGAGAAGGTGAGCAACAAGTCCCTCAGGTGTCACCACTTCAGTCTTCCTTGGAAAAGGAGTCTTGACCCATCTGGCAGCAACCAGCACAGAGGCAATGGCGGTGAGCAGGCATGAGGTGATGGAAAAGTTAAGTCCGGACCACCAGTACAGAATGGAGGATTCAGTCACGATGATGCTTTTGTCAGGTGAGTTGTGTGCTGCACTGGACACTCCTCCACTGATGCCCACTTGACCTTGGACTAGCAGTGGGCAGATTAACTCCCACTTCTATTTAGCATATGATACATAGAATTTTAGGGCTCCAAAATTGGCCTAATACGAGTGCAGTTTGGCAGCTGGGCTGCACCACCTTCACAAGTCACATTTCTAGCCCTGTTAAATTCAACGGCTGGTGTGGGTTTTTTTGGCCTTACCCATCAGTACCAGGTTCGGGCTATAACACTATACCATTACAAGCTTGACTGTTTAGTGACCACGTGATGCCTAGGGTGATCATCTCAACCCGGCAACCAAAGAAAAAATCTGAAAAGGTAGGTATGTAGAATTACAGTATTTGACCTGACCATGAATGTAGAGAAAGGATTTGAATGAGGAAGATGAGGGAGACAAAGAGAGGTGCAGGTGGCATAGACCAGACTGGACATGGAAAATTGGTTACCTGGGTTCTTAATTACACTGGGGTTGTAGCGAAGACCCAGCCTGGGTGGTCCCAATCGCTACTCCAGTATTTAGATCTGATCTATAGGGCGCAGCTGCACTTCGCTGGACGGGTTTGGTTATTTATGATGCAGTGTTTCGCATGAGGAGCATGATTCACCCTACTTTGCATTGGGATGAGCTCCTGTGGGGCCTCTGGCTGCATTCTATGACACCAGCCAGGCCCAATTTGAGTGACAGGTTCAATAGTGGACATCTTATTCAAAAGGCTGCCTGGAATCAGAATCCCTGTATAGGAGCGGGGCAGGTGCTAGGATTATAACACCAAGGGTGCTTGCACTAGGAAAGCATGCTGTTTCAGGCACAAATGTTTAGAGTGGGGTGGGCAGCACCCAAGAGCTATGTGTTTCCAGGTCAGTGCTCAAAGACAGGACAATGGCCCCGGAGCTGGTAGACACCCAAGGGTGGTGGTGGGTAACCATGGAAAAGGGCCCTAGCCCAATTAGGGTCCCAGTGTTAGATGCATGGCTAAGTGATTATCCCAGTAGAGAAGATGCTGGTGGCTTTTTAAAAGGCTTTAGGTCATCTCTCCTAAACAGATTATATTTTGTGGTGAAAGGAACACATGAAGGGGAAGATTTATACTAGAAATCTTCCAATTCATGGCGGGTAAGCTCGTGCTGCCTCTGGCCACTGTGAAGATGGAGGAACTAGCCACATCCCTGGCATTTTTAGGCATAATTAGATGCTGTACAGGAGATATCTAGGTTGACAGACAGCAAATTAGTTGGCCTTAAAGCCAGGATAGCCTTGATTTGCAAAGACGTAAAGTGTCCCTAAGGGAGTTATAGGAGACCATTGGCCATTGATATTTTGCTTGCAGAGTTGTGGCACCTTTGTGTTTCATCACACCTTTCTGCATAGGCTTTGCAAAACAATGAAAGGCTCCACTGCCCCCTTTCATAGGGCACGAATTACCCAGTGCATGTATGGAGCCAGTTTTTTACTTGATTTTATTGGGATATTCTTTTGGAGAGGGGATGTATTACTTAAGGCCAAATGTCAGGTTCAAATGGATGCAGTAGGTTCCTTAGGTTGAGGAATTTATTTTAAGGGCAGGTGGTGCACCAGTAAATGGCCGCAGGAATTTTTTTGTCAGTAGCTGGTGCCTTGTGCTTTGGATGCATGAATGGGCAAATTCTTTGGATGTGTGAATGGGCAAATTCTGTTGTGCAGTTTTGGTGCAACAATCAGGCCTTAGTTTATATAATAATTAACCTCAGATTGCATTCTGAACATGTTTCGGCGTTTGTACGTGTATTCCCTTTGCGTGCTCTGAAATTTAAGACATTAGTTCAGGTTAGGCACATTCCAGATATAGTCAACGGTTTAGCAGATGTTTCATCACACCAATAGTCGAGCAGTTCAGGGAGTTAGATCCAGGAGCCAATGAGTTCCAGGAGATTCTTCCCCCAGGGGTCTGGAAAATTGGTGTGATAATGCAGAAAGGGCAATAGGTTTGGCCCTGGCATGGAGGACGCGGACTGGGTACTCAGCATTGAGTACAGAGTTTCAGGAGTTCAGGAACCTAGTAGGATTGGAGACAACGTGGCCTGCCCCAGTGGCACACAGTTAGCAATTCCTGCTCTATCTACATAGGAAGGGAATAGTGCCAGTATATATACATGGCAGGAATTTGCACCTGCCTTCCATGCTAGGGCTCATGGGTATCAAGATAACACATCAGTCTATTGCATAAGGAAGGTAATTGAAGGTTGGTCCAAGGAGAGAGGTAGGGTTAAGACACGAGAGCACCCATATCACCAGCACTTCTGGAAAACATTGGTTACCAGCGGGATGTCCTTTGTAGAGATGATTATGAGGTAGTTTTACTCAAGGCGGCATCCTGTTAACCTTGTTTCAGTGCCTTCAGGATTAGTGAAGTGGTCGGTACTGGAGAAGGAGATATGGCCAAAGTAGCCCTACAAGGGTAGGTTGTTAGGGTAGTGGATGGGACAGTCCAGATTCACATTCGCCGATTCAAGACCGATCAGTGAGGTAGGGGAGTCCACATCACATTAACATGTTGCCATGTGAAAGAACTTTGCCTGGTAAAAGCGATAAAGGCGTATCTGAAGATTGGGGACTTGCGCAGGAATATTTCTTTGTGCATTGGGATAGCTCCTGATTAATGAAGTACCAGTTTTGGAAACCGACTGACACGGCACTGCACAAGGTCAGAGTTCAGGGATTGAAATCTGGTACACACTCTTTTAGAATAGATGCGGCATCTACTGCAGCGGTCCTAAGCTACCCTCCAGAAGATATAAAACGGATTGGGCGGTGGGTTTTTCCCACTTATCGCAGCTATATCGGAACACTTCCTGGTTTCTGTTTATCATTGCAGGTTCAGTCACAATGGCAAGGCATAAGCAGATCATGATGACTGGCCACAGTTATGTTTTCTGGGCAGCACTTATATGCTTACACATCCCCGTGGGGGGACAATCTGGATCATGGGGCTTGAGCACGTATCAAATGGAGAGGGCTCCATAGAATGCAGTGGGGGCCAGCATTGCCAAGTGGCTGCTTTTGGTCAACATCCCCCAGATGTGTGGGTAATACACTGGGCGGTAATGATCTGGCCATGCATGGAAAAGGCTTTGATCCATGATGTAATATGTGACCCCACATGGTTGAGGGCAACTACCCTGCAATCAGCACTGTATGGATGTTGATCATCCCTCTGCTGGCATGGAAGGATGTGAGACATTTCGGCCCGCTGACACTGCACAAAGGAGTGTTAGCAGGGTAGTTTGCAGAGCTGATTGCGGCAGCCTTGGATTGGTGATTGGTCACCAGAGGATCCGCATAGATAGGCCTGAGTTTTTTCAGTCAGATGGCGTACATCTATCCCAATGAAGTTCAGATGTCTTCTTTGAAGATATCGGGGGGGCTGCTCTTTTGGAGCTTGGTGAGCTCGACGGTGGGCATGGGACTTAGCATGGCTAGTCCCTATGTGGTGACGGGTAGTGCGGATAAAACAGTTTTTTTGGTGAGTCCCATAGCAATCTCAGGTAAGGTACAGCTCATCTGAACTCCCAGCATTGCAGATCGTGTGATTACAGTGCTTGGGGGGGGGGAGATGTGCTGGGGCTACGCCCGGACCAACAGTCAACAAGGAGAGGGTGACATGAGGTCTGGGGGTGGTCAAACTTGGGCCAGCCGGGTTTCTTGCTGTCTTCACAGTTGCGAAAACTTGGGCCAGGGACTTGCCCATTTGTTTGTTAAAGGGTCTATTCAGACATCTGTGTTTAAACCTCATTCCGCACTAAGGCAACTGATTATTTCAGCAAAGTGTGGTCCATGTTTAACCCATAATTCTGGTCTCACATCATTATTCCAGGGTAAGGAGGCAAAGGGAAGTGGATGAGACTTCAAATATTTAACTTGATTTTCCTAGTTTTATATAGAAATAAATAATATGTCCCACTTTACCTATTCTCAGAGTTAAAAATAACTTATTTGAATCTCCATTTTTATAACTTATGGCCTGCTTCAGATTGTGTATTTCTGTTGTTGTTGTTGTTGTTGTTGTTGTTGTTGTTGTTGTTGTTGTTGTTGTTGTTGTTGTTGTTGTTGTTGTTGTTGTTGTTGTTGTTGTTTTTCACTCATATTACTGTGTCAAAAAAGCACCTGAGTCTATAGGGGCTTTTTTGTCCTTAACTTTCATAAAATCCAGTTGTCTATGATTTTGTTTCCAAAATGACTTTGGAATTGGAATTCCAGTTATTAAAATGAAGTTAACAGTGGCTGATGAAGCTTACACACTCCATCTATAGGAAATAATGTTTTTTAAATGGCATTATTGCTTCATACTCCAATTTTGAAAGCTTTCTAAACAGCACATGTGGTGAATGCTGGCAGACCCTTATATTTGTCATTCTCAATGTAATTGTCCATAAATTGGTTAGTGAGGTGGGAGGGGGAAAGGATATTCCAAACTCAGCATATCCCCCTTTTAGTTATCGCTCGTTTAAAGAACGCTGTATGGGAGTCGGTTAAGTAAACATGCGGTAATTGCCTGATTGCTTTCTACAGTTCTGTTTATGCCTCAGAGTAATACCAGCCACTAATCTTGTTATCAGAGCAAACGAGCAAGCGAAACAAGATTACATCCATTGTCTTGCTCCAACTCGGAAGCAGGATATCTGCAGGAAATGTCTCTGGGAGCCAGAGATGAATGGGGAAAAATGTACTGCACTGTTTTATAAAATCCATGGTTAATTTGTCTTTTCAAAGAAATAGAATGTTACAGGCACTTGGATATTTCTGAGTATGACTGTTTGTTTCACTTGAGCTGCCTCTTGAAAAAGATGGATAGATCTGACATTGTTTTAAAGTGCTAGAAATTGCTTGCAAATGCATGACTAGCTAAGCAGAGTGGCTTTTTTAATAGAAATATGGGACCAGATTCTCACTGCAGACACTTTTAATGGCGAAAACTTTCAGAACATCATTGGTGGTTGGAATCATTCCAGATTTATGTTCACTCCCCCTGCTTCTTTATTTTGATTTTAATATATCCAGAATCTGCCTTTGTTCCATGTATCATACATTCTGAGCCTTGAATGGCATTTTGCCTTCTAAAAGGCAAAACGAGAGCGGAGCTAAAAGGTAAATTTGTGTTTGTCAGATGGGTTTGGAGTTTTATGCAAGTATGTTCAGTAGCAAGTCTCACCGAGTTCAATAGGATTTGCTTCTAGGTATGTAAGTATCAGATTATAGTCATACATGTTGGTATCTATTGCCTTTTATCACAGCATCAAACACATCTTCTTGGATTTATTGTTGGGTGGCTGAGGTGACACATTCCTATGATCCGAACCCTCGCTTGTTTCCATACAAGGAACTATAAAATTACTGATCTGGCCCTGTGAGATGGTGAGAGATTTTTTTTATGCCCTCCTCAAGAGAAGGCAAGTGAGAAGAGCTTCTTGTGCAAAGTGACCAAATTTTGTCCAAATAATACCAATCCCCCACACACACATACACACTTCACAGCAAATATCACAAAAATTGATAAAGTGATTATGGTTGCTGCTGTGTTGGATGGACTTTTTTCCTGATACCTGATACCCATGATGAGAACAAGGAAAGTGTGTGTTTGTGTGCGCGCGTATGCGCACAAGCACAAACAAAGCAAATTTGCTCAACTAATGGCCAAAATCCTGTTGGGGTTTTACATGCATGCAAGTGGCATCAGTGAAGTGGCCATGATTAATTACAGCTGTTTAGTGAGGAGTCTGCTGCTGCTTTTTAATCCTGGACATGTGAAAAGGAGCATGACCTGGGAGTCAACCAGAACTCAACTGGCACTTCTTCAATTAGCCATCACAAAATGTATTATTCCTCTTGCACGTGTAATGCTTTTCCATTCTGTGTGATTATTTGCATACCATCGATGAATCTTGCAAACACAATTTCACAAAACGAATCTCTTCTTATTTGCATTTATATAGCAGAGAACACAAGTAATTATAACAACAGCAAAATGCTATGATTTGTGCAACCAAGTCCTTGACAACAGCTCAGTTGGACAGTTTTCAGGTGGTAGAAATTAACAGATGTGTCAGAACAACTTGGAGCATATTACAATACCAAACCTGCTATGACTCAAATATGTGCCTATCATCTGAGGAACAAGCAGGTATCTCAAAAACTTGAATGGTATCCAACTGTACCATTGTTTTGCTTCCAAATTCCCAGATGTTACTTTTGGCTGTATGCTGACGTATAAGAAACACTGCCAAAATACAAAGGAAAAGGTCTCCTCAAAGACCCACATGCTTTAAAATCTGTTGGGAACCAGCTGGCACACACAGCCACAAATACTAAGAATCCAGCCTTGGCCCTATGCTTTTCTGCAGGCAAATATATGTGGTATAGTTCAGCCCATGCAACACAGGCAGATGTAGCACAAAGTAAAAGCTGTAGGACAGTGGTCAGGAAACAGGGGTAAATTACCCCAAATGGGGTAAAAATGAAAATCCTGGGGGTAATGAGGATGAGCAGAGCCCCAATATTGATGCTTTCATATCCAAGATGAAGCAATATCATTTCTCCAAAACCTGAAGTTTTCAAGCAAGTTGAAGCTTTCAAAGTAATTTTGAATAGATTCAATAAGATTTCGAATTCAAATAATGTATGATTTCCTTCCTTTCGAATCAAGGGGGTAATATCGGCGTATATAAATTTGGGGGGGGGGGTAAAAGGTAAAAAAGTTCTCTGATCCCTGCTGTAGGATCATTACAGGATGCCTGAAGCCAAGCCATATTGATTAAATCAATTGCCTAGCAGGCACTCCAGTTAATGACATATAGAAATGTATCAGCTAATAATGAAAAAAAATCAAAGCATCTACATTGAATGCACAGACTACTTTTTGGCTACCATCCCGCTCCTCCTAAACTAAATCTTTTTCTGATCATCTGTGAATCTTGAAAAAACATCAGGAAATATCAGGGCTATAATGTAGAAAGAAAGAAGTACCCATCTCTTAAAATGGATTAAACTCTGGGAAAATTTAGCTCACAGTCACACAGAGAACTGGGTTTTTAGGAAGTCACTTAAAAGACTACAGTGGAGTTGGCTGAGCCAAGGTAAACCTAAGAAAATGGGTTTTCACATCAACACAGTTCTTCTAGAGTGCAGAGAAGAGTAGGAATCTTCACACCTCCATCAGTATACACTGTGTCTCTAAGAATGTACTGTGGAAGATTTAATGCTGGCTGCCTCACATGCTCACATGTTGCCCATTATTTGGATAAAAATATCTGACATATTTATTAATTATACCATGGTGCTCTGACATAAAGAAAAGAAAACCACAATTAACCATTCCAACTTCCACAACTGTGTAAATATCCAATAGGATTCTGTCTATTGAGCATTTTAAAATATCTAGTGTGTATCAGTGAATATATATCCTGTAGTATGGAGGGAAAGTTGATATTTTGCAGATAGTCCATGTTGGTAAGCTGATGCAGAGGAAGCAGAATCACAGGGTAGAATCCTGCTGCACTATGCTACCATGTAATGCTGATCATGCAAGCAGTTCAAGTTACTGTGACAGCTGTCCATTGCACACCCCATTGTCCCCATTTATGCAATTGATTGTGTAACATGGCATGGAACAGAGAAGTGGGAAACCATGAAGAATGCTTATGAAGTTGCTCTCAAATGCATTGCTTTTCACAATACAATTTTGGGTACAGTTTGTCACCAGTGGAAGCATTGTTTTGTTATTGCTGAGAAGGCAAAAAGAGGAGAGGTTGCCTTGGAGAGGGCTACATTTTCTATCTTGTTTCCATGTACTCAACAACTTTATTTCTCAAGAGCTTTTGTCATCACCACTGACACAGGGACGTCTGGTAATAAATAAGGAGTGACTGATGGGATACATAACATCTCTCCCTGATGTAATAGTGGCATTGGGCCATCTCAGTGCTGCACACTTTGGCTTTTCATGCCAAGAACATGATATTCTGTTTTAGAACTGGAGAAAATTTATTGCAGTTCAATAACTTCTTAGTAGGATTAACACAATACTGTATGTTGTATATGAATTGTGAAGCTACAAAAAGAGAGTCCAGAATAGAGATGGGCATGAATTTAAAAACTGAATCACCAAATTCATTCAAAAATCACAATTTTTTTTATTTATATTTGTATGAATCAATGCTCCCAATTAATACAAATCAATGAATTTTTAGGATTTTTCGTTCCCTGATTTGTTTGGCTATAAAACAGCCCCACAGGCACATAGAGTCACCAAAATTGCAGGGAAGCTTCCTTGACTGTCCTCTACAATCCCTTCAGCTTTGGTGAAGATTGAGTTTCCCCAAGCTAGCTGCTAAAGGACACTTTCCTGGTGTGTGGGGGGGGAATCCAATTTCTGGGTGTGTAACTTTGACGTCTAAAACCCAAACTTGGACATCTGAAATCCAATCTTCACCAATCTTGCAGGACTTATAGGGAAGACTCAGAGAAAGCTTCCATGAATTTGGTGTCTCTTAATGCTTAGGGAGTCATTTTATAGGGTTTTAAATTAAAAAAATAAATTGACAAATTGATTCATCAATTCATCAGAAAAAAAAATAAATTCATAATTCAAGATTTGTAGACTTTGATGAATAATGAATCAAAATGGATCACTATTTTTCTGATTTGTGCCCATCTCTAGTCTAGAAACTTTAAGTAGGACAAAATACTACCATCAAGTTGTTGTCTAGGGTATCGCCACTAGATTATGTCAACTACCCATAGCTGCTCAATCTGAAGTAGCAGTAGGAAGCAAGTATCTAACTATCTGTTTTTCATCTGTGAAGATTCTCACTCATCGAGGTGTTGTTATCTGGAAGTTGAAACATGACAACGGGACTTCTTTCTTGTTAGGTCGCTACTAGAGATGGGGATGAATATAAAAATGGATCATTTTTTTCAACAAATATAGCTGATTCGTCAAATATTTGTTGATCCATATTCATAAAAATATAAATCTAGATGAATATGGCTGGATGAATCTTTTGTCAGTTTTATTCGTCAATCCGTCAATTTGTTAATATTCGTAGCCTTTTTGGGGGTCTCTCTGAGCTTGCTGGTGCCAATGAGAAGCTTTGGTGAATCAGGACAGAGATCGTGGATTGGCATATCCAGCAGCCAATAGTGCTGCCAAAAGGTGCCAAGAGGCTGGATATAAGCTTTTTGCCTCCAGGCGTTGCACACCTCTGTTCATGCTCTCCGGAGTGAGAACAGTTGCTGCTGGCTTGCTGTTGCTCTGGTGGTTTGGTTTCAGTTTTGTGGCAGCAAAGCAAATGAACACGTCGCTTATATTTTTCTTTTTAAAAAATTATCATTAATCATCAACAGCAACTGTATTGGGGATTTGGGAAGGGATTTTCAGGTAGCTTAGGCTACTTTTTTCAACTTTTTTTCCAGGAAGCTTGTGTCGTGTCGTCTTCAGGCAACTGGAGACTTGCATCTGAGGTGCAGTGGGTGAGGGGAATTTGTTGGTGTGACATGTGTGTGTGTGTTTGTGTGTGCGCGTGTTTAGCTTGGCAGGACTACATTATCCAATCAGTTTTCAAAAGTTTAGTTTGGGACTTGGGAGGCTTGCATCTCAGGCACAGTGGGTGGTGGTGGGTGTAGCTGGATCAATCGTTTTTTCTCCATTCCCCTAAAACAAAACTGGTGTGACATGTGTGTGTGTGTGTGTGTGTGTGTGTGTGTGTGTGTGTGTGTGTGTGTGTGTGTGCGCGCAAGCGCGCGCGCGTGTGTGTGTGTGTCTCTGACTGAGACTTAGCTGGCAGGGCTTTTCTTTTTAGATTTTCTTTGGCTTTTAATTCAGCCACAGTGGGTCGGGGGGTATTTTTACTATATACATTATACTGACAGGGGGGGTGTTTAGGTAGGGAGGTCACATTTTAGTGTGGCACTGAGGCACATGGCAGCAGCAAAGTGGTGTGTCTTGCCCCATCGGGCACTGAGGAAGCTAGAAGCAGGAAAACAAGCTCTTTTGGCCCCATCGGACACTGAGGTAGTTGGCAGCAGCAAAGTGGTGTGTGTTGCCCCATCAGGCACTGAGGTAGTTGGTAGCCAGAAAGCAGGCTTTTGAGCTCCATTGGGGCACTGAGGCAAAAGGCAGCAGAACAGACTCTGGTCTTCTTCAGCAACATCAGATTTGCCTGCAAAGGAAAGGTTTTTGCCCCCAGGAGGCAACTGAGGTTGCAACTTCCAACAGCATCAGCAGCACCATCAGATGAACAAGGTTGGTGCTACTAACAGCGGTTAATCCACGGGGCTGCAGGGCTGTCGGAAACAGATCAGCTCTGCAATCTGAAGCGAGGTGCTGGGGCGATGGGGTGACAAAGATGCTCGTTTAGGACTAGAAAGCTGGGAATTGCAACTTGGCTGTTAAGACCATCCAGATATGATAGAGATAGCCATCAGAGGTTTTGGGGGGCTTAGACAGGCCAGCCCCCTTGACACAGGTTGAAGACAAGCTCTGCAGTCTGATGCCAGGCGATGGGGCAATGGGATGATGCCTGGACAGGATTTGGGTGGGGCAGAGCCTGGCCTAGGAGACTCACCTGTCCACCAATGTCTAACTAGACTTGCTGACAACCTTCAAAGAAACAAAGTTACTAATTTAGAACTAGAAACCTAGGGATTGCAACTTGGCTGCTGAGACTGCCCAGATATGATATAGCCTTTGGAGGGTTTTTTTGGGGGGGAGGGGTTAGACAGGCTGGCTCTCTTGGCACAGGTTGAAATACCACATGAGCTCTGCAGTTTGAAGCCGGGTGATGGGGTGACAAAGATGCTCATTTAGAACTAGAAAGCTGGCGATTGCAACTTGGCTGCTGAGATCTCCCGGATATGAAAAAGATAGCCTTCTGAGGCTTTGGGGGGCGAGACAGGCCAGCCCTCTTGCCACGTTCAGGATACCAGGCTTGATGAGATGTCTGAGGCAGGCATGCTGGTCTGGTTTAACTCATGCCAAGAGGGCCAGCTGGGCTCTGCCCACCCAAAGCCTGTCTGCGTGTCACCCCATCATCTGCCCTCTGGGCCAATGTGATCCGGCAGGCAGGCAGGCAGGCAGGCAGGCAGGCAGGCAAGGAAGGAAGGAAGGCAGGCAGGCAGGCAGGCAGGCAGACGTTAATATAAACTCGGCAGGAAGAAGACGATAGGACTAAGCTTGGCCCTCTGGGCTGACGTGACCCAGCGGGCAGGCAGGCACAACTTGGTTGGAACTTGGCCCGAGGAGTTGACTGGAATTGGCAGCTGGACTTCGGACTGAGGGGCAGGTTTATAGGCAGGCAGGTAAGTAGGCAGGTTTTTTTTCACTAGGACTAGAGGATGGGCAGGTGGGCAGGCAGACAGGCAGGCGGGTGGGCAGACGGGCACAGGCAAGCAGGCAGTGTGTTAAGGGAGAGACTGTCATTGGAACCCGACCTCTTTGGGTTCAGTGAGGGGAAGCCCAACAAGGGAAGGTTCACCTTGATGAACAACAATCTCTCTACAGTAACGGGATGCAAATGTGAGTGGCATGGTCAGAGTATGTCTCCAAGATGGGAAAACACACGCTTGCTCTGGACACTCGTGGGGGGAAATGGAAAGGGGGTCTATGGCCACATTGGACAACTCCGGCCATATGACTAGTTTCCTAGACCAGTCATGGAGGGGATCTGACTGGTGGGGCTGAGGGGGCTCAGCCAGATATTTCCACACCATTATCTCTGCCAAATCCTCCTCAGCTGGCTGTCTTTCCTCTGAGGTAAGGTCACCACAGAGCTCCAGTAATGGTGGTGGTGAATGGAGCCTTCACCAGGTGAAGTCCTTCCCTGTGGTTTAAGCAAACCACTCTGCCCCTCGTGGCCTGAGGTTCACATCACCCCATGCAAGCATTGTGCCCCCAACACCCTGTGGACCTCAGTGGAGAGCTCCATTCTCCACTTCTCAAGGTCTGAGGTGCGTGCTGCCAAGCCTCCTTGGATTCAAGGATCACACAGGCAGGCCATGTGGTAAGCTCTGTCACTGTAGACAGGATGGAGTTGCTTCTGCATGCCTGCCTGCAACATCTTCACCAAAGCCCTGGTCCATGGAAGGAGGGAGGATCCTGGTGCCACAGCAGTCGATCGATCAAGGGCATGAATCAGGAGGATGACCTGCCCCAGGCTTGCCATATAACAAGCTGTCTGTGGTTTCCAGGAAGGGCTTGAGCACCTCCATCATCTGGGTGAGGGCCAGCCAATCTGTGGGACTAATGCCCACCTCTCTCCCCCTAGGCAGAATGGGCATGGAGAACATGATGTCCTCCAAAACAGCCTTCTGCTCCAAAAGCCGGGACAGGTGGGCAGGTCTGTCAGGAGAACATGGGTTTCCTGACCCAACTCCTCCTGCCTCTCATGCAGCCGGCAAGCTGCGGCCCCATGGATTAACCGCTGTTAGTAGCACCAACCTTGTTCATCTGATGGTGCTGCTGGTGCTTTTGGAAGTTGCAACCTCAGTTGCCTCCTGGGGGCAAAAACCTTTCCTTTGCAGGCAAATCTGATGTTGCTGAAGAAGACCAGAGTCTGTTCTGCTGCCTTTTCCCTCAGTGCCCCGATGGGGCCCAAAAGCCCACTTTCCAGCTACCAACTACCTCAGTGCCTGATGGGGCAACACACACCACTTTGCTGCTGCCAACTACCTCAGTGCCCGATGGGGCCAAAAGAGCTTGTTTTCCTGCTAACTTCCTCAGTGCCTAACAGAGCCAAAAAGGCCTGCTGTGCTGCCAAATGCCTCCTTTCCTCCAGTCCTCCTGAGGGCAAACTCTAGTTCACTGGCAAATGTAATGTTGTGCTGAGCTGAAGACAAACTCGATGACTCATGCATGCCTCTGCCAAAGGGACCTCCCATTCTGCTGGGGCCAAATATAACTCCCTCAATGCCATGGCCTTTTGTGCCCTTTGGTAAATTCTCCTGGGTGGACCCAATTTGTGGGTGATTAACTTGAAGTTCCAATATCTTCACCAAACTTGGCAGGCGTGTTGGGGAAAGATATAGGAAGCTCCATTGTGATTCTGGATACCCTAAGTACCTGGGGGGGAGCTTTCCTGGGGGTGTCCTCTTTGTGACTATGTAACTTGGGGATCCATGATCCAATGTTCACCAAACTTTCAGGATTTGTAGGAAAGCATCTGAGGAAGCTCCTTTGCAAATTTGGTATCTCTAGGTCATGAGGTGCCAGTGTTACAGCCATTTAACCTGTTGATTCCTCAAAGAATATCCATATATTTGTATCCATTGATCCATTAACCTTGATGAATAACAGATCAAAACAAATCACCATTTTTTTATTTGTCCCCATCTCTAGTCGCTACTCATCCAAGCCGCTTCTTCAGTCATGTGTTTTTCTGTTTATCAAATTGTCAATTCTGGCCTAGTGTTAGTCATAGAATTAAGAGAATGGCTGGTTATTTTTTTCAGGTATGTAGGGGCATACCATTGAAATGACTACCATTTTGTTTTCAGGGTTTTTGTTTTTTGTTTCTGCTGTATTTTCAAACAATTCTCCTCTAGCCTTATCCTTATACATTTCAAGCTTAAAGCGAGACCATCCCTCAGTACCAGTTCTATTACAGTATTTTATGTTTCAGTGATGAGGGAGGAATGCTGAATGTACAGTGGCCTGTGAAATAGCGGAAGTCTATGTTGCAAAACAAAAGAAAATACAATGAAAAATACATTTTGCCCCATGGAGACGCTACGTTGCAGGATCCACATAAAATCCAAATAAAGCATGCAGTCAAAGCTGCAAATCTATGTTTTGGGAGAATTTTCCATTGGACTCAGTGGACGTTATTTCTGAGTAGACATGGGTAAGATTGTGCCGTAAGGTATGTTTGTTGTAGTAGGTCATTCTGCCTGAAAGATCTTATCCTCCACATGCTCATACAGGGAGAAAGTTGCAGCCTCTTGCCGCACATATTCATTCATGTGGAATGCACTGTGGACTGAAAATCTTATTGTCAGCATTTTTGGCAGAGAGAGCCAGATGACAGTCTTCTGAATCAAAATTAGCCATTATATCTGATTCAGCAATATATATATGTTTTATGTCAAGGATAAACTAACCAAGCATTTGGGGGGGGGGTACCTTTCACAAAGCCAGCAACGATTTCAGATGTTAAGGATCTGTACAGATATAACGAATGTAGATAAATATTCACTAATAAAGAAAATTATTAGCATTATTTTCCCATTTGGATTTTCAATGATTTCACCAATGTCTAAAATAACTGTTGGCAATGTAATTGTGGAAGAACTAGAACAGAGACCTTTGGAGTAGTGTGGGTGGCATATAAATTAAATAAATACACAAACAAACCTAAATGAATGGCAACAACAATAATTATGAATTTCTGTGAGAGTTATGATATGTCCATCTATTTGAGAATGTTTCATAGTCCCTACTGAGATAATTGAGAAGTTATATTTATGTCCACATGATTTAAACAGAACTTGTTGAACTTCAGTACTGCAAAGAAAAGGAAGTAATTCCATAGTCTTTTTCAAAACTTAGAAGAGTCTCTATGGGTGTGATAGCTCAAGAGGGTGGCAACTGTTGGGCCTTTGCCAAAGGCTGAAGACTGGAAGACCTCTAAGCAAAAAGTGCTTGCATTTTCACTTTGCTCCCTAAGAGGAATCTCAATTTACATTTCCTGTCTTTTAAGGTTTGCTGGTAAAACTGAGAGTGCCATTCTGGAGTTTTCTCCAACTGCTGCAGAAGAAAAGTGAATGTACGAAATATTCCTTAGATCTGGACATGTAGGAAATATAGAAGGTAGTCTCATCAAGTGACCATCAAGTATGACCATCAAGTATGACCATCAAGTATGACTAGCACTAAAGGCTAGTCTTGTTTCCAAAATTCTGGAGTGATTGGAATATGTTCCAGCAGAGTTTATCCTGATATAATACTAACTGACACCTTTGGATACAAATATGGGGGTGGGGGGTGACTAGCAGCAAATATTTCCTCTCAGCCTATGCGTCTTGTATAAGAGCTCAGTTTCTTCAGTGCTGTGTAGCTTTGGGTCTCTGATTGTCTTGATAGCTAAGTAAAGTTTGGCAGACCTTCCATTTTGACTCAGAAACTCCAGCCAACAGGAACTCTGAGTGCAAGCCAAGTGCTGTTCCATTGACCTGGAGCCATTTCATTGCAGAGGCAGGCCTGCTGTCACTCACACCCTGGGGAACAGATTTTCAGCATTTCCTCTTCTGACATCTGGAATATCATGACATCCCATAGCATCCCGAGAGCCGATATTTAGGAGATTAGAGGCAAAGAAAAGGAGCAGGTGGGGAAGTTTCTCTACAAATCTATTTTTATGTACTAAAAAGCAACAAGATGATCAAATTAAAAGAATGCTATGATGTCTGTTATCTTGGAAGAAGAAGAAAAGGGGCATTTTCATGCTCAACAGGATTGTGAAAATTCAAAACAAATGCTATGCTTATATTAATTAATCTTTTAGAGGATACTAGCCAGAATCCTATTGATGTGCACATAAGGTTTGCATAACTTGCAGTAGCTAAGTGTGGATAATTGACAACACATTGGGGCACTCCTTGACCATGTGTCTGGTCATGTACCCAACAGTGCAACTTAGATCCTCCTCAATCCTCATCAATTAGCCACAGCAAGCTAAATAAAATGTATGCAAATGACAGCCTCTAATTTGAGGCTCCTAGGAAATCTGGGATAATCTCTGGCAGAGGATCAGACACCGATGAGCCAGCTGTGATACAACACATTTTATTGAGAAAAAGCAAAATATGCAAACACAGAAAAAGTAAGAAGGCCCCAAAAATACATTGGGAAGGTACATATATGCTGCTTACAAATAGGGAGTCATAAAACCCCAAAGCCGTGATTGGGACTATTCTGCAACAAGTTTGGATCCTTGCCCTAATCGGTGTTCTGGCTGTGATCCGGTGACCTACTGGTTCTTGACAGGGAATGCAAAAAGAGATGGAGGGCCCCTCTTTTTGTCCTTCTAATTTCCAGACATCCTGGCACCCTAGATGTATATTCCTTATTATTTATTTGTTGCTGTTGCTCTTCCTGAGGATTGAGGATCTGTTGTGCTGTAAATGGGCCTCTTCACACCTCCCCTGTAACATCCTGTACCATTCCAATGTGTTTGGAGGTCATGTAGGCCTTATTGTGTTTCTGGGAGTCAAGGTCAACTAAAGTTTGCTACATTTGGCATGATGAATCTTATTTCTCTATGTTTGCTACATTACTATATGTTGCTATATATTTCATTACTTTTTCTTATTCAACACCCGCTTGCTATCACTCCCCCCTCCCTATTTAAATGCTTCCAACTCAAATTGAGAAGGATTTAAACCAGAAAAAGAATATGGTGGGGATGACATAAGATAATGACCAGTGGCTGGAGTGGGACATAAAGTATAACACAGAGGTACAAAACAGGTACAAGAACATAAAAGCAAGATAAGAATAACTAGAATAATAGCTAGAATCAATGCATTGTACACCCAGGAGAGGTGACCAGTCCCAATTTTGTGAGTTCAAATCACCAACAGTCTGTTCCCGATCTGCTCTGTGGCACTGTACAAGATCTACCAAATCATCATGATCAAGTCCCAGGCCTTTGAAGGATTCATGGAAAACACCGCAAGTCTGGTTAATGTAAACACAGAGGCCACCATGATGGAGAAGCATCATGCCAAGAGTAGACATTGGGATGAATAAAAAAATGAATTGCAATATTCGTTAAAAATCACTGATTTGTTAAAATCATCATCCTTTTATATTTGTCTGTTCCAGAGACCCCGATGAATATGAAGGGACAAATGTTGCCCTGTTTTTATTCCTTCTCTTCCTATGGCCTTTCCTTTCTGCCTATGGGCAGCTGATCAGCGGGCCGATAGGCAGCCACCCAGCCCCACAGCCACCCCACAGCCTACCCCCCACCCCTTCCTCTCCTTACCTTAGCACTGCCACCATCCACTACTGCCCAGTGTTGCCATCAACCATCGCCATTGCTGCTGCAGTCTCCAGCTGCCTCTACATCCACAGCTTGCAGAAAAGGACACTGGCTGCCCTTTGCAAAGATAGCAGCTGTGGCTTCATTTAGGGTAGGGAAGCTACAGCCTCCATCTTTGCAATGGCCATGGCTGCAGAGGCCAGCTGCAGACGGCAGTTGTAGCAGTCCTCTGGTGGTGGTGGCAGTCTGCTGGCAGCAGCCCTGTGGCAGCGGTCTGGCGGCAGTGGTCTACCGGCGGCAGCAGCGGTCCAGCAGTGGCACTCCGGCAGCGGTGGTCTGGCAGCAGTGGCAACAGTGGTCCAGTGATGGTGGTCTGGTGGTGATGGCAGTGTGGCAGCGGCCACCAAGTTAGGGAGGTGACAGGGGCAGGGGGCAGGCTGCAGGGGTGGGGGTTCAGCTTTGTTTTTTAGACAGCCTCTAGCTGTCTAAAACTTGTGCTTCATCGGTTCATGGGGGAGCTTGGGCTTCATGATTCGTCAGCTTTGATGGATCACGAAGCAGGAGGACTTGCCAAAATGGGGAGTCGTCCCCATCTCTAGTCATGAGTCAAACAATGTTGGAGTACCAGATCCTTAAAAGACACAATTTCAGCTTATAGCCAGGATTCTATGTCTGTGGTAACATTAACCAGTTCTTCCAGTGCAACAGAAGCATTAAAGACAAAAGAGACAAGGGAATAGATGTCCCTATAATTCTCTGCTACCCCATAGGCTGGGAAAATACTGCATCCAACCTGGTTGCCACTAGACCATTGCCATTTATCTGGAACTTCTCACAGTATGGAAAAATTAGGTGGAGAATCTAATGACAGATACAGTCCTGGGGTGAATCCTAGGGGAGGAAAGAACCTTGAAGGTTGTTTCAAATGCTGGGAGGAGGACCTGGGGATCAGGGGGATAGCTGGGCAAAGCTCATCCAAGAGACAGTATGAGGTTAGAGGGGAAAGGGGAAATTGAGGAGTTCATGTAAACCCATCCGTCTGTGCATCAGGAAAGCACACACTGGCAATTCAACCACTTACTCACTCTGTCAAGGATAATTTCCTAACCTGGCAGAACAAAGTTTGTATTAATGAGCATCCATGATTGTACAGGTGTGCAAGAATGCTGAGTAATGCTGAATCACAGATGCAATGATTATTTATTATTATTATTATTTATTATTTATTTAATTTATATGCCGCCCACACTACCCAAAGGTCTCTGGGCGGCTTACAGCATTTAAAATACAATAAAGATATGTACAATTAAAATACAATTAAAATATATATAAAATTGCCATCAGACCCACAGTTAATATTATTTCAGTTAAAAGCCTTCTGGAACAGGAAGGTTTTGACCTGGCGCCGAAATGTCATCAGTGTCGGCGCCAGACGAATCTCAGTCGGGAGGGCATTCCATAGTCTGGGGGCAGCTGCCGAAAAGGCCCTTTGTCTGCAAGCCATCCCTCTTACCTCCTTGAGGGATGGCTCTTTCAAAAGGGCCCCCTGGCTAGATCTTAACTGCCGGGTAGGCTCATATGGAAGGAGGCGGTCCTTCAGGTATCCAGGGCCCAAGCCGTTTAGGGTTTTATATGTCAAAACAAGCACTTTGAATTGGGCCCGGGCAGCAACTGGTAGCCAATGTAACTTGTACAGAATCGGCTTGATATGTTCCCTGGCGGCCACACCACTCACCAGCCGCGCCGCTCGATTCTGAACCAGTTGCAGTCGCCGGACCGTCTTCAAAGGCAGCCCCACGTAAAGCGCATTGCAGTAATCTATACGGGATGTTACCAGTGCATGTGTAACTGTCATGAGACTCCGCTCGTCCAGGTAGGGCCGTAGCTGGTATAATTTCCGCAGCTGAAGGAAGGCGCCCCTGGCCACCGAGTCCACCTGGGCTTCCAGTGTTAGACTGGGGTCCAGGAGCACCCCCAAGCTGCGGACCCTGTCCCTTAGGGGGAGTGTAACCCCATTCAGGGCAGGGAGATGGCCCTCCAGCCTGTCTGGTGAAGCACCCACTAACAGCACTTCCGTCTTGTCTGGATTGAGTTTCAATTTATTGACCCTCATCCAGTCCATTATCAGGTCCAGACACGAGTTCAGCACAGAAACCGCCTCACCTGGATTGGTGGAAAACAAGAGGTAGAGCTGAGTGTCGTCAGCATATTGCTGACTCCTCAGCCCAAACCTCCTGATGACCTCTCCCAGCGGTTTCATGTAGATGTTAAACAGCATGGGGGACAGTATCGAGCCCTGAGGAACCCCATGACATGAATGCCATGGGGCAGAGCAACTGTCCCCCAGCACCACCCTCTGGACACGGTCAGCCAGGAAGGAGCGGAACCACCATAAAACAGTGCCCCCAACTCCCAACCCAGCCAGCCTATCCAGAAGGACACCATGGTCGATGGTGTCGAAAGCCGCTGAGAGGTCCAGGAGTATCAACAGGGTTACACTCCCCCTGTCTCTCTCCCGGCAAAGGTCATCATACAGGGCGACCAAGGCAGTCTCTGTACCAAAACCCGGCCTGAAACCCGATTGAAATGGATCCAGAAAATCCGTTTCATCCAGCAGCACCTGGAGTTGCCCAGTCACAACCCGCTCCAACACTTTGCCCAAATAAGGGAGGTTCGCTACTGGTCGGTAGTTAGCCACCAGCCTTGGGTCCAGGTTTGGCTTTTTAAGGAGTGGTCGAATTACCACCTCTTTCAAGGTGGTAGGGACCACTCCCTCTCTCAAAGAGGCATTCACGGCCTCCTGGACCCAGGTGCGAACCCCCCTGGCTGATCTTCTAATTAGCCAGGATGGGCAAGGGTCGAGCGGAGTTGTGGTAGAACGGACAGATCCAAGCACCCTGTCCACATCCTCAGGTCTCAACAATTGAAACTCATCCATTAATACCTGACCAAAGCACGGTGCGCTGGACACATCCTCTGATTCTGCATAACTGTGGAGTCCAACCCACTGCGAATCTGAGCGATTTTTTCCTCAAAATGGATGGCAAACTCATCACAGCGAGCTGATGAGCAGTCCAGGACCTCCACCGGATTTCCCGGTTGAAGAAGATCCTGGACCACCTGAAACAGCTCGGCTGGGCGACATTCTGAGGAAGCAATACGGCTGGAGAAATATTGCCGTTTCGCCAGCCGTATTGCCACGAGATAGGCCCGATAATGGGCTCTAAGTCGTGTTCGGTCGGACTCCCAGTGGGATTTCCTCCACCTGCGCTCCAGCCGTCTCCCCTCTCGCTTCATCGCCCGCAGTTCAGAAGTATACCAAGGGGCTGTCTGGGCTCGGCGAGCAGGGAGAGGGCGCTTAGGCGCAATCGTGTCAACAGCCCGGGTCATCTCCTTATTCCATAGGGTGACCTGAGCTTCGACAGGAGCGCCGACCATATCAGACGGATAATCCCCCAGAGCATTCAGGAATCCATCTGGATCCATTAGTCTCCGAGGGCGGATCATCTTAATAGATCCCCCACCCTTGCAGAGGGAAGAAGAAGCTAATAGACTAAACTTGACCAGGAAGTGGTCTGACCATGACAATGGGGTCACAACCAACCCCTCCACATCCAAACCACCATCTTCCAGTCCCGTTGAGAAAACCAGGTCCAGGGTATGGCCCTTCTCATGCGTTGGGCTGATGACACATTGAGACAGCCCCATGGTTGTCATGGTGGCCATGAAGTCCTGAGCTGCCCCAGTCAAGGGAGCCTCGGCGTGAATGTTGAGATCCCCCAGCACCAACAGCATGGGAGTCCTCAACACCAGGTCCGAGACTACCTCCATCAGCTCAGGCAGGGAGACTGTTGGTACGCAGCAGGGTGGGCGGTACACCAACAGAATCCCTAACCTGTCTCGCGAGCCCAACACACAATACAGGCCCTCGAGACCTCCTCTCAAAGGGATAGGAAGCCTGGTCAAGGAGATAGAACTCCTATAGACTATAGCAACTCCCCCTCCCCGACCCTCCGAGCGACCTTGGTGCTGGACCGAGTACCCAGGCGGACACAGCTGGGAGAGGGGAACACCACCCTCCTCTCCCACCCAGGACTCAGTAATGCACGCCAGGTCAGCCCCCTCATCCAGAATTACATCATGGATGAGGGCAGTTTTATTTTGTACTGACCTGGCGTTCATCAACAGCACAGTGTGGCTCGAGGGTTTGCTGATATGGTCACCTGATACCATCTGGTTGGGAGTAGGACTAGAAGAGGGGATAGATGTAAGATATCTAACCTCTCTTCTCCTATGCGGGCATGTTCTACCCCCACCGCCATTCCTTCCCCTACCCAGCACCACCTCAATGGCTGCCCCCTCCAACGCCCTCCCCCCTTCCTGTTCCATTAGATCCGCTGTGGGTCTCTTCTCAATTGATGGCAATTAAAAACAATTTAAAAAACATTTAAAACATATATAAAATAAAACATTTCTAAAGCCCCTTCTCTCCCCCCCACCAAGTCATGTGGCTCATGTTGAGAGGAATGAGGCAGCCTGGAGCAGCAGGACCTGGTCCTGCAGACACAGAGGGGGCTGAGCAGCTCTTCTGGAAAAGAGGGCTGGCATCCAGCAGGGGCCCAACCACAGTCCACTGCCTCTCACCCAGTGGCTGTGGCCGGCCGATGGTCCCTGGCTTCCTCCTCACGCAGGCACGCTGGTCTGGTCAGGTCCCAGAAGCAGCTCTGGCTAAGAGCTCTCTCTCTCCCTAGGCCAGGTGGCTGGTGTTCAAAGGGAATGAGGCAGCCTGGAGCAGCAGGACCTGGTCCTGCAGACACAGAGGGAGCCGAGCAGCTCCTCTGGAAAAGAGGGCTGGCATCCAGCAGGGGCCCAACCACAGTCCACTGCCTCTCACCCAGTGGCTAATATGCTAATATGTATAAGTATATATATGTGAAACTGAGCTGATGATGTGTCTCCACCAGTGATCCATTGCTTGATGTCATGCTGACAGTTGGAATTGCTGTATATATTGCAAATATACTTTGGTGTCGGGAGAAGCTGCCTGTGTACGTGTGAGTTATTTGTTCTGCCTGGACTGGACAAGACTGTGCCAGAGACGTCAGCTCTATGCACTAACATGCTCCCAAAGTACCTTTGGAGTTGTTAAAACACAAGGGCGCTGCTGGGGTTAGTCCATGGAGGACAAAAAGGCAAGCCATACAGTTTCCAGTGTTGAACAGTTGTACAGATCTATTATACCAGTCATCTATTCTTATGCAATACCTACTCGCTATCACAAATACCAGTAGGATTCTGGCCACTGTTACGTTTCCTCTCTCCTCTGTATGATGCTGGTGGTAAATGATGCATACGTATATTTCAATAGTCTGGTTCAGATTTCATAGGGATATAGAGATATACAATTGCTCACCACTAGTCAACAACTGAAGCATCTGAATGCCAGCTGAGAATAAAAATAGAAATGGAGGTCTTCTTCATGTCTCACTCAACTTCCCTGGTGCCGAATCCTTTACAGATCCAAATCACTTCACAATTCACCTGAGGCAGTATTTTTCTGGGAATCTCCTCTTACTGATCAATAATGTTTCTTGCTTTTATTTGTTTGTTCTCCTCTATCTGACCTATTGCAGACTGACACAGCTTGTGGTTCACCAAGTCAGACACAGCAC
Organism: Pogona vitticeps; assembly: GCF_051106095.1. Lineage (NCBI taxonomy): Eukaryota > Metazoa > Chordata > Lepidosauria > Squamata > Agamidae > Pogona > Pogona vitticeps. The sequence goes on along the minus strand of NC_135786.1, from coordinate 105,539,520 downwards.
ACCAACCATGATCTCTCCTCCCAAAAGCTTGACAACTGGCCTGTTTGGTAGTGGGTTGGTATTCCAAAGATGTTAGCCCCACATTGGAAGTTTGACACCCCCCCTCCAGTCCACCAGATGTGATTGTAGTTATTGTGCTGGGTAAGCAATTCTGTAGGCCAGTGGTTCCCAACCTTATTAAGCCTAAAACCTTGCCCCTTCTTACAAACCGTATTGAATTCATCAGGACTAGAGATGGAGATGAATATAAAAATGGATCTGCTTTTTCAACGAAAATAGTCTATTCATTAAATATTCATCCCTTCATATTTGTGGGTTCCAGACACCCCCATGAATATGAAGAGATGAATATTTACCCATTTTTATTGTCCTTTGTATTACCAAAAAACCCCACATTCTGCAGGCAGCCACCCCCACCCCCACAGCCACACACATACAGAGCCTGCTCCCCAACCCCCTTCCACTCCCTACCTTAGCCCTCCCCACCCCCACCGACACCCCCTTCCTATTAAAAACAAAACACCATTCTGCCTACCAGCTGCTGATCAGCTGATCAGCGGATGATAGGCAGCCCCCCCCACAGCCACTCACCCCCACAGCCTACCCCCACCCCCTTCCTCTCCCTACCTTAGCTCTCCACCACCCCACCAACAACCCTTCCTATTTTTTAAAAAAGAAAAACACCATTCTGCCTACCAGCCGTAGATCAGCTCATCAGCTACCAATAGACAGTCACCCTCCCCAAAGCCAATCACCTCCACAGCTTACCCCCATACCCTTCCTTTTCTTACCTTAACCCCCAGCGACACCCCTTTACCTTAATCACCGCTGCTGAAGTCTTTATCTGGCCTCCCAGCCCTGTAAAAAGAGAGACTGGCTGCCCTTTGCAAAGATGGCGGCTGTGGCTTCATTTGTGTTAGGGAAGCTGCAGCTGCCATCTTTGCAAAGGGCAGCCTGGATTCCCTTAAGGCAGCCTAAGGGAATCCAGGCTGTCCTTTGCAAAGACAGTGTTTTTTGAATAACGCCCCCATGAATTTACAAATAACTTCGTTATTCATTGCTTCATGGGGGCAACTTTGTGCTTTGTGAGTTGCTAAAATGGTGAGTCATGCCCATCTCTAGTCAGGACCTGCTTTTGTGTGGACGTATACAAAATTTCATCCATTGTGCAGCACCATGAGAAATGGGTATATATAAGTGTATATAAACACATATATGTGCCTGAAAGTACAGAGGGAACCTTCTGTACTTTCCATACAATCAAGATTCTGATTAAGGGATTGAAATCCTGCATACTTTTGAGAACACCATCTGTGGCCCACCAGTCTGAAAGGGCTGCATGCATTATAGCAGCATATTAGTTAAAATGAATTTTGTTCTCTGTTTGGACAGACTTTAATCCCACTGGGTGGCACTGGAAGTGTCTCTCTAAGTTCTTAGGAAGCTTGTTTGCTGCTGGAGCAATTTCGTATCCCCCCCTTCAGTTCAAATAAACTTAGTGCATGTGCTGTGATTCTTGTTCTCACTTTGAAATGTTTTACAACCACCATTAGTATAGCAGCCAGCTGTCACAAAGAATGTCGATATTTCTTCTTCAGAAGGATCATATTCTACAGTCTCTAAATTTGTGGCTTTATTGATTGCCTGTCATTTCTATTGAGTGAAAATCCACTTCAGTACACTGGGACAAACAGGCAACAACAAGAAGGCTGGGAAAATGGCCATCCCAACAGCAATGTACAGAATAAAACTCTTATTTGAATTCCACATTTAAAAAAAAAAAAAAAGCATTCCTATGTATGTCTACTCAAAAGTATGTTTTGCTGAGTGTAGTAAGACTCATTTCCAAGTAAGTTTGTATATAAGAGTGCAGCCTAAGACATATACTGTAGATGTTTAAAGTTGTGACCTGAAGTGATATTTTTTAAAAAGGGAAACAAATATAAGGGTTTATTTATTTATTTATTTATTTATTTATTTATTTATTTATTTATTTATTTATTTATTTATACCCCGCCTATCTGGTCGGTGAGGAAGGTCCAAATGCTCAGGGGCGCGCACGCACGCACGCATGCACACACACACATACACACACACACACACACACACACACACACACACACACACACACACACACACACACACACACACACACACACAACATTATAGCGCTCCATCGAGCCTTCTGGTGATAAGTAACTCCCTCTTGTGTGTGGACAGTAATTGTTTTTTTAGTTAACAGCTAGCATTAAAAGAATAAACAAGTGGGATCTTTCAGCAACATGTTCATGTGTGGAGGGTTCCTGTTTCTGATTCCAGACAAGCTATGGTACCCCCCTACATGATTTATTCTTCCTCCATGGTTAGTTGTTGTCCTCTGCCAACTGAGCACCTTTTCTTATTGGAGTTGGAGGGATGCTTTCTCCAAGGATTACTCCCCCACTCCAAACACTTTATGCAGTTTAAATCTTGGCATTGGTCCACAGTTATGAATGTCTCCCACTTGGGCTTCTATGGATCTGTTTTGGCTCTCTTTCGACCACGGCTTCTGGAACTGAGATAATCCAGGGTCAAAAATTCCAGTGATCAACATGACTGCTTACAGTCTTTCTTTTGGGAGATTAAAAAATCAAAAATAAGTTGTGATATGTTTGATTAATGTGAGTCAATTTTTAAGGGAGCAATTCTTGTTTGCCTTACGAACCTGATCCCACTAGTAAAAAAAAAAACCACTTTCAATTGGTTAGCATGTTTTACATCAATTTAAATGCGTAAATTTGCATGACGTATGTGCACATAGAGGGGAGCAAGTTTTTCCGCTCTTCCACCAGAGGTCCATTTATTTTAAGGTAGATGTGTTATGAATTTACCTGCCCAAAGTGTGTTCTTCTGTCAAGGAAAATTGTTTCCCATTTCTATTTGTGGGGAGGGAAGGGAATGAGGGGCAGAGAGGAGGAGGAGGGTAGAGAGTAGGAGAAGAAGGAAGAAGTGATTTCATAGTTTCATATTCTTTCTACCATCAAATCATAGATCCCATCTGTGCCCACAGCTATCAATCCAAAGCAAGCCTGGGACTGGTGTTTTTGTGGTTTAGGGTGATCCTACATATAATGTTTTTGTACCACTACAGAGCAGCCAGAGGAGATGGACAGATGTTGTGGTTGCTCCCACCTCCTATTCAAGGCACTGAAGATGCTGAGAGCCCAGGAAAAATTCATCTCAGGGATACTATAAATATCACTGTTGTGTAGGAAGAAAGGAAGAAGAGGTAACTTAATTGTACCAACTAGAGATGGGATATTTGTATTAGTCTGCTGGGGCTGGGCCCATTTGACCCTCCCCCCAGCGGTTGAGCAGGGAGACTCCTTGCCAGAGTAGTCGGCAGTGGAGAGAGGTGGGGAAACCCCAGGCAGGCTACTTCCACAATTGGCATGATGTAAATGAGGATGTGTTGTTTACTTTGTCTGTGTGGACCGCAGCAAACTATGGCAGGTTCTTAAAGAAATGGGAGTGCCAGACCACCTTATCTGTCTCCTGAGACGTCTATATGTAGGACAGGAAGCAACAGTTAAAACTGGATATGGAACAACTGATTCACAATTGGGAAAGAAGTACAACAAGGCTGTATATTGTCTCCCTGCTTATTTAACTTATATGCAGAATACATCATGCAAAAGGCCGGACTGGAGGAATCCCAAACTGGAATTAAGATTGCCAGAAGAAATATCAACAACCTCAGATATGCAGATGATACCACTGTGATGGCAGAAAGTGAGGAGGAATTAAAGAACCTCTTAATGAGGGTGAAAGAGGAGAGTGCAAAAAATGGTCTGAAGCTCAACATCAAAAAACCTAAGATCATGGCCACTGGTCCCATCACCTCCTGGGAAACAGAAGGGGAAGACATGGAGGTAGTGACAAATTTTACTTTCTTGGGCTCTGTGATTACTGCAGATGGTGACAGCAGCCACAGATTTGGGAGGAAAGTGATGACAAACTAAGACACCATCTTAAAAAGCAGAGACATCACCTTGCTGGCAAAGTTCCGCATAGTGAAAACTATGGTTTTTCCAGTATGGAAGTTAGAGCTGGACCACAAAGAAAGCTGACCGCTGAAGAATTGGTGCTTTTGAATTGTGGTGCTGGAGGAGACTCTTGAAAGTCCCATGGACTGCAAGGAGAACAAACCTATCCATTCTGAAGGAAATCAACCTTGAATGTTCACTGGAAGGACAGACCCTGAAGCTGAGGCTTCAATACTTTGGCTATCTCATGAGAAGAGAAATCTCTCTGGAAAAGCCCCTGATGTTGGGAAAGAGTGAAGGCAAGAGGAGAAGGAGACGACAGAGGACAAGATGGTTGGACAGTGTCATCGAAGCTACCAACAAGAATTTGAGCAGACTCTGGGAGTCAGTGAAAGACAGGAGCCCCTGGCATTCTGTGATCCATGGGGCCACAAAGAGTTGAACACAACTTAACGACTAGACAACAAACAACAACAAATGAGGGATGTCGTATGTGCCATGCCGCAAGCAGTAAATGGATGGCCCAGCTCTGGAGAGGGAGGCCCAGCCACCTGTGGTGAGGTTATTCATATTCAACTTCCCTGGGAGACAAATATGTAAGAATATCCTATCTCTAGTACCAACTGCAATTCAGTTAAAACAGATAATTCATGCTTTGCACAGTCATGATAAGGGTTGTGATCCAATACACACTTATGTGGGAGTTCCCTCCATGGAACTCAGTTGCAATTACTAAAAGCTGCATTATTCATCTTCTGCTTCTATATGACTGCACTATTATTCTTTATTATATTGTTTGGAAAGATTTTACATTTCAGGTAGGAAGAATAAACTGCTTCTGCAAAGTATAACATCGGTTTTGTAACCATGGGTTGCATGCACACAAAACAAAACAAAACAATTTGGTTTCAGAAAGTAGAACTTAAAGACAATATCTGTATTTAAATTTTATTTCATTTCTTCAGAATTTAAAGGTATTTCCTTCGCATTTTATTTTCTAAGAGGTTTTTTTTTAAGAAAATACATGGACATTCCTGCATTCTATGAATACATTTCATCTAGTGTGTATGCTTTGTATACATCTAGCAGACACAGGCATTTCTCCTCTTAGGAAAAAAAAATGTTTGTGGGCACTTTCTCCACTGTCCACAATTTTCATCATTTGCAGTTTAAAACATACAATGACCTTACTCCTGTTCAGTTTCTTCTTCCAATGGCAATGCAGACAGCATTTTAAAACATCCACACTGTGTTATGTTTCTCCACAATGCACCATTTTGTTGTTGTTGTTTAGTCGTTTAGTCGTGTCCGACTCTTCGTGACCCCATGAACCAGAGCACACCAGGCCCTCCTGTCTTCCACTGTCTCCCGGAGTTTGGTCAGATTCATGTTTGTAGCTCTGATGACACTGTCCAACCATCTCATCCTCTGTCGTCCCCTTCTCCTCTTTCCTTCACACATTCCCAACATCAGGGTCTTTTCCAGGGAGTCTTCTCTTCTCATGAGATGGCCAAAGTATTGGAGCCAATGCACCATTAGCCTTGATAATGTGTGAATTTGCAAGGTGAGGGACATTTCTTCTCTGACTGAGTCTTGACAGCTGTGAAAATGCCTCTTTTGTGTCAAGACCATCAGATCTTGCAAATCCATTTTCCATTCCTAGTAGAAAAACGGTCATGAAAGAAAATGCAAAGTTTCCACACAAAACATGTTCATGCATCAAGGATAACATATGTGCCAAAATGTCTCTCTCTCTCTCTCTCTTTCTCTCTCTGGATCTGTGTGTGCAGTTAGTATAGATCCTAGCCAACATTTTTTGTTGATTAGGAAAAAAAAAATCTCTTGATTAAAATTTTAAGCCATCTGCTACAAGACTGTTCCATGCAGAAATGTCAGCAGAAACTGCAGGGCTAACTCCCGTATTTCTGGAAGTGCTGATTTTTGGCTTGCTTATGGGATAAGCAATGTGTTCAGCATTAAAGTGGTCAAGGTGTGTCATCCTCTGCAGACAGCAAAAGCCTTTTTTTCCATTTCCTTTTCCTTTTTTTTTTGCTTCCTCTCTTCTGAAATAATATGAAAACCATTAAAGCATTAAATTAAATGTTCATATTTTCATCACAGTTTACAATCTCAGATTAAGCAGCTACAACACTAATACAACTGGGAGGAAGTCTAAATGATCCCCAAGGAAGTTCATATCAAGTTGTTTGCATTATCACATCTATCACACTATTTCTGCATCATAGGCAACATCATATTGCCTATCTAGAGTGACTCTTCTCGTTTTTATATTCCAGATCACAAAAACTGACAGGGCACCCCTACCATGAGGCAAAGTACCGTATTTTTCGCTCCATAAGACGCACCTTTCCATAAGACGCACCAATTTTTTTAGGAGAAGAAAACAGGAAAATATAATCTGTTTTCTTCGCTCCATAAGATGCACAGACTTTCCACCCCCCTGTTTTGTGGGGGAAAAGTGTGTCTTATGGTGCGAAAAATATGGTAAGTCAATCATCCCTGACAAATCATGTAAGGAGTAGCGACAGGCATGTAATGAACTATGAAATGGGGGGGGGAGAAACCTGGGCTGGTTCATGGCTCTGTTCATAAAACCAGTTTTGCCAAAACAAAGTGCTTTTTTTTCACTCAGTGCTTCATTTTGCTTCAGTAAAACAGATGCCCGCCTGCCGGCTTCCCACTGACCCCGCTGCCTCCCTGCCTTCTCTTGCTGCCTCCTCCACCACCCCCACTGCCACTGCCACCACCTTCAGATACAGCGACCAGGCTTCTTTCCAAGAGCTGGGCCTGCAGTCTCTGTGCATGTGTGTGCCTATCAGCTGGAAGGGCAGCTGGTTACTGCCTTCTGTGCATGCACCCCCCCTCCCGGCTTATCGGGCAATCAGTTGGGGGTCAGGTAGCTGTGCACAGGCAGCAACCTGGCTCCTGGAAGATGGTGTTGTCATGCTGCCACAGCTGCTGCCATGCCACTTCTGCTGTTGTCATAATCACACTGCCGCAGCAAAAAAACTCCTGGAGGAGACAGTTGAGTTCTGTATGGCCTGCCTTTTCTCTGCAGGTATGTACATCCTGACTTGCTCATCCTCACTTCTCAGGACAAGAAACTATAACATTCCTATCCTTACAGGGAGGAAGGCATGATATTTCTTATGGGTCTCAATATAGTTCTCACATTAGCAAGAATGATATTTTGTGGAAAATTGTCCATTTCCCCCCACAAAATGCCTCCCGTTTGCACAAAACCACGCAGTTCAGCAAACTGAGCAAATTGTGCAAATTGCTGCAGACTAGGATGACTGCCATTTTGTTTAACAATTTGAAGAACCAGATGGTTCTTTCCATCTTTCTTGGCCATCAACCAGTCTTTCTGTGCTTACAGTGTGGTATGACTATGAATATGTTTGCTTCTCAAAGGAAAGGACACCAGAGATATTTTACACAAATTACAGGAACTCTTAGAAAAGAAAAAAATAGCTCTTTATCTAACTTCTGCTGAAGGTCAGGAATCTTAGAAGGCTTTAAAATACCTTGTTGAGGTGTCTGAGCAGGTCAAGGCAGCCTAGATCACTATGAATAAAGAATTTAGTGAACATCATTTCCATTCCCCCCCCACACACACACACATCCCACAGGCTGATTTGGATTGTTGATACATTATCCCATTGCTTTGCTAAAGAAATATAAAATTGGCAGCCCAATTTTGTACATTGAATTTGGAGGTCTGAAGAAGACAGAAACATGAAGAAATCTTGCCCTTGTCATGAGTCTTGTAGGAAACATTTAACACAGCAAGACAGTCTATCAAGAATACCCAATCTCAATGTGAGATCTTGCCCCTAGAGTCAAGATCTAGACATCAAGCACATTTTTCTTGGCTCTTCCTTCCATTTGTACAAAAATACAATTAAACAGTACTAGCATCTTTTCCTTTCATGAAGCTTAGCATGCAAGTACACACAGAAAACAGAAATGGATTGGCTGAGTAATGCCAAAGATATAAACAACCCATCCAGTTCTACTGCTTTCATTTAGTCTATGCAAAAAAGCAACAGTTGATGCATTTTTAAAGTTTCAAAAATGCTGAAAATGTCTCCAATACTGTCAAAATGTTGAAGTTTTGACATTATGAGAAGTCTTCTCACATTGCCTCATTTACTGTGTGAGCACGAAATAAGGTAGCATTTACAGTGCAGGTCTCAGGTAGCAAAATGTCACGAGCCATTCCTCAGTCCTGATTACTCTTGCTGGTAGTGATTTTTTACCATTTCATCTTATGCTAGAAGTAGATCTAGGGAATAGGAAGGGATGCAAAGAACAGATAGGAACAGTGTTGAGAAGACAGGTTTTTGGCATTGCCCTTTTAAGACGGAATTTAAGAGGAGGAAACCCATTGCCCATTAAAGTCTCTCCCTTCCTGGTGACTTCCTTAGGAAGCTGCTGGGGGTCTTTTTTCCTGGTGTCTTGAGAAAAGAAGGATAAAAATTAAACAGAGCACTCAGCTCTGCAATGGCTACTGCCCTGACCAAAAGACCTTCTGTTGCGCCTGCATCATTCAATCTATGAATGCTGTTTACATTTCCCTATTTAGAGCAACAGAGTCTTCACAGAACAATAGGGACCTAACACCCCATTGCTGGTAGAGTGGCGGTCCCTCAGGATGTGTAACTGAACTATGTACCTAGTTTCACACTCTGATTTTTGAGGGTAGAATCCTGAGTTCTGGATTGCTTTCTTTACCCCTCTCTTCCACTTGTATTGTTTTCAGTGGTTGAAAAATACTGGGGCTCCAGTCTTATTTGCTTCAATGAATCAATGTGGTAAAACAATACCCATCACAATGGGTCAGGTTTGTGTGTGGGGAGATTGGTTTTGTTCTAATACCAGTGGATTCAATTGAAATATAAAGGTAATATTAAACAAGTAAATCAGTGAAACAGTCAAAGTGCCAGCAAAACACTGTCTTCATCTGTCAGCCATGATGCAGTAAAGCTTCTAGTTGTCCAAACAAACATAAACTAAAATCATAATTTACAATTAGGGCTGGCATGGCTGATGAAATCCAAGGCGAGTTATCTTTTAAGCAGTCACAATTCTACCGCTCTTTGACATTTAATCAAGTACAAAATAAGTTTATTGCTCCATACCTTCCCATGAAAGACTGCCCCTTAATCAACTGGAAAAGCAGTCACTGGAGGTAGAGAGAAATGAAGAATACCATGGATGTTTCTCGGCAATAAACATTGGGAAAGGTTTTTTTTTTTAAAAAAAATATTGTTTTAGTCAAAGATATCAAGGAAGCTGGGAAACACATTGAGACCAATACTGCCAATGAACATATTCCACTCAGTGCTGTGAGATTTTTTTTTCATATATGTAGGTTTATTGCCAAACTTAGAAATCAAACTAAATCATTTGCAGAGGAACGTTGAGGTTAATTGGAAAACTTTGTGAGGGAAGGCAAAACTAATTTACATAAAGGTAAATCTAGACATTGCAAGGCAAATTTGTAATAAACAGCCTTTCCTTAAAGTATATGTGTGAGTCTATGATTAGGAGTTGGGCAACAATAGTATGACGAGCTGCTTATATAACATTTTAAAGTTCTATAGGGCTATTTGCTTACTTAGACAAGCATTTATGAACCTTGCAAACACAATTTCACAAAATAAGTGTTTTCTTATTCACAGTTATATAACAGACCCTATGAGCAATTATAACAATAACAAAATCCTACAATATGTGCACTCCAGTCCTAGACAACAGCACCAATACAGAAGTTGTTTGTAGAACTGCAAAGTTCAAGTGTCCCTTTGAATGTAAATCCAGATAAAATCAAAGACATCTTCCTCAACTAGGTTGGATGTCCAATATATAAAAGGAACAATTCCACATGCAGAATCATCAAAACTCTAAACCAAATTGGCAAAGGTCTCAGCAGTCCAGGGGCAACAGTAAATCTGGCCTCTTCAGTTCTCCCACATTTTCTGATTCAAAATCTGCCCTGCATTTTCTTAGTCTCACCCCTTTTGACCGAACCAATAATTCAGAGAGGTTACACTTATCCATTTTCTCTGAAGGCAAGATCTCTTTTCGGCAGCTTTTAGTGGAATGGTGATACATTTTGAGCCTTATTAACATCATCATGGCAGCCTATGCAGCCACACAGCACCCAGATATCGAACCAAAGATGCAAAGCTAAATATTGGAATTTATTTGTAAAAACCCCTTTATGTGAAGAGAGTTCACTGCCGTGCATTCTCTGGAGTCAATGCAATTCATAAATGAAACAAATATATATTGTTTTCAAATTAAATTGTAGAAATTGACATTTTCTCTGAAGGGCTTCCATGCCCACTCAAGCTCCAAAATGGTGGAAAACTGCAGCTGTTGAGGACTTTTGTTTATTTAAGCTACATGTAGGCTATCCACTGCTGTGATTAGTTCTTGCCTTAGAACTACTGTATCTATGACAGCCTGGTGGACTGAGTTCTAGTCACTGAAACAAGCAAAACCAATCCATGCAAAGGAAGCTACAAATTCATGGAATAGGTACATGGCTTGCAATGAATGCTATCCAGACCGAGTTTCAGTGAAAATGACAGACATTTTATAGTACTATTGCAATGAGAGCAAAACATGTGCCAGGCCCTTCATTCAGGGGAAAGCAACAAATAGAAAATTGACCATTATTTTTCTAATTATGCCATTCAAATGGGCAAAATGATCAATAGAATCTGATTCCTCTAATGTCTATGAGGCCAAAGGTATGGTTAAAAACTGATTCTTAGTCTTCAATTTTAAACTTCTATAAAGAATATGCGTCAGTGGTACCCTTTCAAACTTCAAATCAGCTTTAACCATAGTCAAACTGAAGTTTCCTACATGGTGAAATTTCTAATGAGTCTGTTGTTCCATTTTCTTACAAGAGGTCACAGAAGCTATAGTTCCCCACTCATGATTTCTTATTTTAATAGTGGAGGGAGGCACTAAAGGAACTGGTATGCCCAATGATTCTGATTCTAAAGGAGAAACCACCGTTTCGGGATGTTTAAAAAAAACTCCCTTTATTTCAGTTTAAAATACCCAACACATTTTGGCCTAGATTTTATGGCATTCTTCAGGAACTGTATGAAGTGAAAACAAAAGAGGGAAACAAAAGAGTGGGACAACATATTGTCATTTTTACATTTATACATTGCAGTACATACAACAATCTAAGTCTCACAAGGAGGATAATCACCCAGACTACTATTCCATTTAATCAACCAATGTAGCCGTGTTTTATACAAACCATAGATTTTGTTTTAGATCTTTTATTCAGTCTGTACACAGCTCCACCAGATTAGTTATGACACAAAGCGCGCGTGGGGGGGGGAATCCCCTATTTATGGATCTTATCTTTCACATGTTCAGGGTGACTCTAATTAATCCACAGACTTCTGCCCAATTGAAGAGTCTATGAAAAAGTCATGTCACTAAAAAAAAGGGAGAAAAATCTATTTCATTTAAATTTTTGTAGGCCCGTGTTTATTTATTTATTTATTGTACAGTATTTATATCCCACCTATCTAGTCAATTACGACCACTCTAGGCGGCTGTTCCCAGTCTCAGGATACATAATCTATAGACTAGAATTGTAAATCCTTTCCTCTGCCCTTGTAACAAGTTCTATATAGGAAAAACTTCAAGGGCTCTTAAAATGCATAAAGAGGAGCACCAGACAACATAAAAGAGCAGGGACCCCTCTGGTCAATATTTGCATGGAAATACAACCATGCAGGATGTACAGTTCTGGGCTATAATAATAATAATAATTTATTGTCATTGTAAGTATATACACATACAACGAAATTCACAGACACCCAGAGACCAGACACATGCACACACATAAAATTCCCAAACACTCCCCACCCACTAAAAGTCCCCCACTAAAAATACAAACATCTACACCGCAGGCCAAGTTACACAGTCCAACTAATTATTCACTATTGGTGGTCTTTAAGCTCATTATTAATTGCAATTATAGCTCTGGGATAAAAACTATTGAGAAAACGTGTGGTCCGAGTCTTAATTGTTCTATATCTTCTGCCAGATGGTAACAGTTCAAAAAAGTTATAAGCAGGATGGGAAGAGTCTCTCAGGATGCTATGTGATTTCCTTAGACAGCGGGATGTGAAGATGTCATCCAGGGTTGGTAGCTGGAGCCCGATGATATTCTGGGCAATTTTAATGGTTCTCTGTAGAGCTTTTTTGTCCGCTACAGAGCTACTCCCAAACCATGCCAGAATGCCATAGGTTAGGACACTCTCAATGGTGCTACGATAGTATGACAGAAGCAAATGCTGAGATAAATTTAACTTGCCGAGCATTCTCAGGAAATACAGCCTCTTCTGTGCCTTCTTCATTAGCATGTTGGCATTTATAGTCCATGAGAGGTCCTCTGAGATGTAAGTACCCAGAAATTTAAAACTACCAACTCTCTCCACTTCCTCACCGTTTATGTACAGTGGTAAATGTACATATCTCTTCCTCCTAAAATCAATTATGAGTTCTTTAGTTTTTTTGATGTTAAGTGTGAGATGATTTTCTTTACACCAAAGTATCAACCTTTGTACTTCCTTTCTATAAGCAGACTCATTGTTCTTATTTATGAGCCCCACCACTGTCGTATCATCCGCAAATTTAATAATTGCATTGGTGTTATACAGTGGGGTGCAATCATGTGTGTACAGGGAATAGAGGAAGGGACTTAGCACGCAGCCCTGGGGAGCTCCTGTACTTAGTACCAGGGTAGAAGAATGGTGAGATCCCATCCTTACTGACTGTGGCCTATCTGTCAGAAAATCCTTTATCCACATGCAGATCTCCTGAGGTAATCCCAGGTTGATCATTTTAAAAAACAACCTATTTGGTAGAATGGTATTAAAAGCAGAGCTATAATCCACAAACAACAGCCTCGCATAAGTTCCCTGATGTTCTAAGTGGCTCAATACAGTATGGAGTACAATGGACACAGCATCATCAGTAGATCTATTTTTCCTGTATGCAAATTGCCATGGGTCCAAAGAAGGTGGAAGACTAGCCTTAATGTAATCCAGCACCAATCTCTCAAAACATTTCATAACAACAGATGTTAAAGCTACTGGTCTGTAATCATTGAGAGATACCACAGCTGACTGCTTGGGGACTGGCACTATAATAGATGTCTTCAGGCAAGTGGGGACTGAACACTGCAACAAGGATAGATTGAAAATATCCGTAAAAACTCCAGCTAATTCTGCAGCACAGCCCCTAATAACTCGTCCCATGATTCCATCTGGTCCAGCTGCCTTTCGAACATTAATATTCTGGAAAGCGCGTCTCACATCTGAAATCTGCAGTACTAGTGGTTGTCTGTTGATGGTAGATTCTAGTGATGTATTATAGACAGTAGGTGCTGGAATAATGGTTGTTCCTGTTTCCACCTCAAAACGGCTGAAAAATTGATTTAACTGCTCAGCCAAAAAATCACTGCTGCTACACAGACTGTTTTTGTTACTCTGACCAGTGATTTGTCTTAGGCCGTGCCACACTCGGCGAGTGTCAGAACTTTCAAGGTGTTGTTCAATTCTCTGGCTGTACATAGCTTTGGCATCCTTAATGCCCCTTTTCAGTTTAGCTCTAGCCTCTCTGTACTGTAGTTCATCACCAGAATGAAAAGCAGCATTTCTGGCTTTTAATAAAAGGCGCACTTCTCTATTTAGCCAAGGCTTGTTATTAGAAAACACTCGTACTTGTCTGGTAGTAGTAACAGCATTGATGCAGCTTTTGATATAAAACAGTACTGTTGAGGCATAAGTATCAACATTGTCCTCCTCAAACAGTGCCCAATCAGTGCTCCTAAAGCAATCTTGAAGTTGCTCAGATGCATCCACTGGCCACACTTGTATTTCTCTAATTGATGGTCTGATTCTTTTAACAAGAGGTCTGTATGATGGAATCAAAAAAAGAGATATATGATCTGACTGTCCCAAGCTAGGCAATGGCTTCGTCTTATATCCATGTATGATGTTACTATATACCTGATCCAAGGTATTTTCCCCTCTAGTGGGACAGTCCACATACTGATAAAAGTTAGGGAGGACGGTCTTTAAATTGGCTTGATTGAAATCACCTGCTACCACCAGCACTCCATCTGGGTAGGCCTGCTGCTGTTTGCTGATAGCAGTTAACAAACAACTCAAAGCTGTGGTTGTGTTAGCATCAGGAGGTATATATACTGCTGTTATTATAATAACATTAAACTCACGAGGCAGGTAAAAGGGGCGGCATTTCACTGCCAAATACTCCAAATCAGGAGAACAGTGAATGTCCAGTATTTTAACATCTGTGCTCCAATTATCGTTTGTGTAAACACAAACCCCTCCACCTCTGCTCTTCCCAGATTCAACAGATCTGTCTGCTCGATGTACTCTGCGTCCTTGTAGTTCAATTACCTCCCCTGGGATGGAAGAGTCAAGCCATGTCTCTGTAAAGATCATAACGCAACAGTCTCGAATATTTTTCTGTAGGGAGATAGTAAGTTCCAGCTCCTCAATCTTGTTGGGTAGAGATCTAACATTTGAGACAAAAAGACTTGGCAATGCAGGCTTGTGAGGATTTTTGCCTAACTTCACTCGTAGACCGGCCCTGCAACCTCTTTTCTGCTTGCGTTTTCTCCGTGCTCTTTTCTTCCTGACAGGGAGAGCAGGGGGAGTAACCCCCGGATATGCAGGCTGTCTTAAAAGCTCAGCTGGGATGTTGTAAGTTGAGACCGTCGATTCAAAGTTGTAACCTTCTCTGCCAATAGATAATAATTCTTGTCGACTGTAAATTACTTGTGCCTGAGCATGTAGAGTCCGTAATAAGGGCCGATCTCTGGAATGCCTAGCCGCTGCAAGTGCTTGCGCCGCCATCTTGACCAACTGTCCATTGCTATACAAGCAATCATAAAGCTCTGTCAAGAAAGGAGATTAATTGGATCATGAGACTGGCTAGTGAGACTCTGGTACTAGAGATGGGCACAAATCAGTTTGGCTGGTAGCTGTGCAACTGTCCCATGGTGTGGTGCCCTGCCCCCTGTAGCGCACACCCACTGAGAGGCAGCATCCCAACTTCCCTGCCCCACCTCCTCGAGGTGTTGCCTCCGGATGGGTGCCTGCCAGAGCGGGTGGGGTGCCAAGCTGCAGAGCAGCTGTGTGGTTGTTGGCCAAATCACTATCAAGTGCCAAACCAAAGTTCACAGAGGGTGTCTGACACTGGTAAAAATCACTCCTTCAGTATTTTGCATACCTTAGAAACCCTGCAACACTCACCGTAAGTTGGAATTAACTTCACAACACATAATACGCACATACAGTAATGATTATCAGGCTTGGTAAATATCAGGCTCAGTTAACATCAAACTAGACACAGGAATGAACTGTAAAACCTCTCAAGGCATTTCCACTGTTGTGTTTGAGGGTCAAGGTATTTTGGCATTAGGTTTCTAACTGGGAATTTATTGGCTTTCTCCTGTTTTTATGTGTTAAAAAAATCTGGCTTTGTTGCTTCATAAGCTAAACCTGTAATCTCCCTTTTAGACAGCTTGTGATCATGAGCATTGTCCTTGAGAGCAGATGAAGCCCATTGGAGTGCACAGATGAAATTACCTGGAGCAGAAGGTATTTTTAAACACATGTTATTCTAAGGTAGGCAGCTTCTCACAGCATGTGTCCTTCTCTCACTGCTGTGCTCAGCAGTTGCCTTTCCTTACCGGAAGGCACCAGGGCTCAGAAGATAACCTCAGCGGATCACAGACTTTTAAATATATGTATACTCACACACATATATATATGCAAGCTCTCTCCTCGAAGATTGTCAAAGTGGCTATCTTTTGACAACAATGAAATGGAGGAAACAAAAGAGAAAGGGTCACTAGAAGGTTTTCAATTATCATTGGTAATGGCCAAGGAGAAAAGCATCTGATTTCTTTTTATTCAGAGCAAATAGCATGCTCCTATTTCAATTGAAATTTAAAAGGCATTGGTCAGAACTCTGTTTGTAATTTTGGAGTATAACAACTCAACACCCAGAGAACTCTGCATTTGCTCCAGCTACTTCATCTTGCAGTTATGCAAGCCAAACACTGCCCCATTGCAAACCACAGGACTTTACAGCACAACAGCACAAGGGAGTTGTGCAAGCAGCATAAAAAGAGGAGCCGCAAGCAAAATGGACAATTCCATGCAGAAATAGTAGGCTGGCCATTGTGAACATAACCATTTTTCTTTTCTTTTCTTTTTTACAGTATTAATAAGTTATTTGGTGTTTAATGTTATAGATTGCATTGTCCAGAATCCTCTCTGTATAGGAGGCAGCAACAAAAACCATGCCAAACAAAAGGAATTGCAAGAAAGCAAAGTGGCTGTCCAACGAGGCCTTAGCAGAGAAGGGAAGGGAAACAAAATACAAGGGAGATAGGGAAAGCTACAGAAAATTGAATGCAGACTTCCAAAGAATAGCAAGGAAAGACAAGAGGGCCTTCTTAAATGAACATTGGAAAGAAATGGAAAATAATAGAAAGGGAAAAACCAGAGATCTGTTCAAGAAAACTGGAGATATGAAAGGAACATTTTGTGCAAAGATGGACATGATAAAGGACAAAAATGGTAGGGACATCACAGAAGCAGAAGACATCAAGAAGAGAAGGCAAGAATACACAGAGGAATTACACCAGAAAGATCTGGATGTCCCGAACATCCCAGATAGTGTGGTTGCTGACCTTGAGCCAGACATCCTGGAGAGTGAAGTCAAGTGGGCCTTAGAAAGCATGGCTAAAAACCAGGCCAGTAGAGGTGATGGCATTCCAGTTGAACTATTTAAAATCTTAAAAGATGATGCTGTTAAGGTGCTACACTCAATATGCCAGCAAGTTTGGAAAACACAGCAGTGGCCAGAGGATTGGAAATATCAGTCTACATCCCAATCCCAAAGAAGGGCAGTGCCAAAGAATCCTCCAACTACCGTACAATTGCACTCATTTCACATGCTAGCAAGGTTATGCTGAAAATTCTACAAGGTAGGTGCAGCGTTCACCCTTGTTATGCAAAATAAGTCATATATTATTCATGTTTTATGCTGATGTGGTTGAGAGGTGGGGCCACTAGAGATGTTAAAAGGTGGAGCCTGAGAGGAGAGGTTAGAATAGAGTTGGCAGTCTGGATCTGAATTTGAAGGGAGAGAGAGAGAGAGTTGGGTTGGGAATCTGAGGAGTGATTAGTCTGAGGAGTGAATAGTAACCTGTAAGATAATATAGAAGATTGTTATTGATGTTTGATGAACCTGAAGAAGATACTTATGAATGATTATAGAAACATCTGTAATCAATAAGCCTGTTTTATTCAAAAGACAATGATGAATGGACTTTTGTCTTTCCTAAGTAAAGTACATTGATAAAGAAATCAACTGGTGGCAGCGTGTGAAAAGGTGTTTTTGGTGTTTTTTTTGGTTTGCCGCCATGAGCTCTCTGTTTTGAGGAGACAAACAGGGGCCACAAAGGGGCAAATGTCACAATTGGTGTCCAGAGGTGGGATACAAAGCAATCCAGTCAAGCCTGAGTTTAAAGTGATTTTTTTTTTGAGTCAGGGGTACCTTTTAGACAGAGGTCTGCGGTGAAGAAGTAGGTTACCTGCTAGAGCTTTTGGGAAAAGTTTAATGGTGAGGCTTCTGAACCGAGATCTGGGGGACTAAGATAAGGAATGACTCTGAAGAAAAAAATCCAGTTTTTACCTGAGGATTTGAGAGACCTAGTGGCTAGCTTAAAATCCAAAGCTCTGAGAGAAGGGAGTACTGGTGGTAAAAGCAGAAGCCAGGGGTCAAAACAGATCTGAGGGAATAGGAAAAAAAAAGCAGAGGCTTGAAATAGAAAAAAAAATATTTCAGTGACTGGAATTAGAAGAAAGACAGGTTCTTTTTGAAATCAGTATAAACACATTCAAGTCTAAGTAACTCAGATAAAAATGCCACCCAAACGAACTAAAAAGCTAGTAATGGAGGAAACTGATCCTCAAGAGGAACAAAGTTTACCTCAGGAAGTGGAGGGAAATGGATACACTTTAACTCCAAGGGAACAGGAGGAGGAGACTCATGAGGGTGCCTCAGGGAAAGAAAGTGATCTAAGCTCCTAAGAGTAGGCTTCAGCAGTATGTGGACTGAGAACTTCCAGAAGTACAAGCTGAATTTCAAAGGGGCAGAGGAACTAGAGACCAAATTGCTAATATGCACTGGATCATGGAGAAACTAGAAAGTTTCAGAAAAATATCTACTTCTGCTTCATTGGCTACCCAAAAGCCTTTGATTATGCGGACCACAGCAAACTATGGCAAGTTCTTTAAGAAATGGGAGTGCCTGACCATCTTATCTATCTCCTGAGAAATCTATATGTGGGACAGGAAACAACAGTTAGAACTGGATATAGAACAACTGGTTCGAAATTGGGAAAGGAGTACAAGAAAGCTGTATATTGTCTCCCTGTTTATTCAATTTATATGCAGAATGCATCATGTGACAGGCTGGACTGATCGAATCCCAAGCCAGAATTAAGATTGCCGGAAGAAATATCAACAACCTCCGATATGCAGATGATACCACTCTGATGACAGAAAGTGAGGAGGAATTAAGAATCTCTTAATGAGGGTGAAAAAGGAGAGTGCAAAAAATGGTCTGAAACTCAACATCAAAAATATTAAGATCATGGCCACTGGTCCCATCACCTCCTGGCAAATAGAAGGGGAAGATATGGAAGCAGTGACAGATTTTACTTTCTTGGGCTCCATGATCACTGCAGATGGAGACAGCAGCCACAAAATTAAAAGATGCCTGCTTCTTGGGCAGAAAGCCATGACAAAACTTGATAGCATCTTAAAAAGCAGAGACCTCACATTGCCAACAAAGGTCCGCATAGTCAAAGCTATGTTTTTTTCCAGTAGTTATGTAGGAATGTTAGAGCTGGACCATGAAGAAGGCTGACCACCGAAGAATTGATGCTTTTGAATTGTGGTGCTGGAGGAGGCTCTTGAGATTCCCTGGACAGCAAGAAGATCAAACCTATCAATTCTGGAGGAAATCAACCCTGACTGCTGACTGGAAGGACAGATCCTGAAGCTGAGGCTCCAATACTTTGGTCATCTCAATGGAAGAGAAATCTCCCTATAAAAGACCCTGATGTTGGGAAAGAATGAAGGCAAGAGGAGAAGGTGACGACAGAGGACGAGATAGTTGGACCATGACATGGCTGGTGTCATTGAAGCTACCAACATGAATTTGACCCAACTCTGGGAAGCAGTGGAAGACAGGAGGGCCTGGCGTGCTTTGGTCCATGGGGTCACGAAGAGTCGGAGATGACTTAACAACTGAACAACAACAACAACATGGATCATTGAGTCCAGCCCCTGAATCAAACTCCCAACTTTAGTAGAAACTACAGAATTGGAAATACTAAAACAATACAAAGATCTGGCAACTGAAACATTTTGTTTGTGGATGAAACACACTTCATTGAATCCTGTAGTCATTGGGTCTTTGGGAACAATATCAAGAAATGTGACACAATATTATAAGCAATTTCAGATCTCAAAAATAACACCATCAGAGCTACAAAAAACAGCAATATTAGGAACAGCAAACATACTGCACCAATATTTAACAGATACTTAAGCTTTTAGTTAATTCTTGTATCTGTTATATATAAGCAATAAATGTTTTTATAATTTTGATTTATTGTGTCTGGCATTTTTGCATAATAATAACAGTAATGGGCTGTGTAGTCAATTCTGACATATGTTGACCTTCCCAGCATCTTCTTGTTCCAAATTACTCACAATTGATTTCTTAGCGCTTCCTTCTGGTGTTGTTCTTGAACCATTCAGCTTCTCGAAGGCTGCACACACGGCAAGTCATGTAACCCACTGAGACCATACATTCTGTATTATCTTAGTAGGTCCTCTGCCCTAAAAGCACTGTGAAAATTGAAAGTTCTGGCCTCTGTTCCACCCTATTGAACTATAACAGCTTGGCCATTGCATATATTTATCTTTAAATCTATTCATGAGAAATTGTATTATTTGTGTTTACTATATGAATTATGGACCATGTAGATGAGAATTCTTCTAGCATTACAGCTTGTTTACAATGTCCTGTAATAGTAAACAGTACTTCTTTTTTTAAAAAAACTTGCTCATTGAAAAGCAAGCATTAACAGAAAAAAAACGTAACAAGAAATAGGATGGAATGAAAGGCTATGTATGAACAACCTATTCAAATCAAAGATAATAATGAATGCTAGTAGTCTGTAAGTCATTCATGCAAAGTAGTTGCTCAATTCATTTATTATATGATTCAGTATTGAACAAAATATTGATGTATGAAAAGAAGGCTTAGCTCTATTCAAACTTCCTGTTCCTGCCTCAGTGACTGTGTATAATAGAAATACAAAAGGTAAATACAACATCTTTGGTTTCCTTGCAGTGTTGAGGTAAACTGAGAAACTTACCCAAAAGACATTCCATTCCACATGTGTGGCTTTTTTAAACAAATCCATTTATCTCCTAGTTTAGTTTGCTTGTTTTCAAGACTTTGTAATCTCTTCTTCCTTCTTTTCTACATAAGAATATTTGGAAAGAAGCTTCATTAAAATCCATTATGGGGATCCTCGACCAGCTTCTGTGCTATCTATCCCATGTGGCAACCACTTAGAAACATAACACTAGAAGCCTTCTATAGGACAATGGGATGGCCCCTGATCCCGGCTCATCCACAGTACCTGGCTGTTTCCTAGTCAAAGAGGTCTCGGTTGCATCCTACTTCAATACAGAAACCATGCTGGAGAAGCAAGAGGCAGCGGGAATGCCTTTGACAACAAGCAGGTGTGGTCCTTATTCCTCAATTCAACCCAGCCAACTCTGTAGCAGCAGTCCTAACTACACTGCACTACTCTATGTGGAGTGAACTTGGGGCACTGTGACGGGATGGTGAAGGGAACCACTCTTGCATTGGACTTGATGGACCCACGATGTACATCACAGGAAGGGAGGGCGTCTGACAGGGAAGCCACACACACACCTTACCTTTTACGTGTATATAGGAGAATAAAGGACGTGAGTATGACCCACTTACCATGTGCAAGTGGACTTTATGTTTAGAGGTTTGACACACTTCTACCCATGTAGGACATGGACAATGACAGAGTCTCTTGTGTGAACTTTAATTGGATAGGATAAAGTATTTTCCCCACCCACTGTTTCCTACTTTCTCTTATTTATATTTGTCTTCGGCTCGCCTTTATTTACAGGATAATATAATGTAATACTTACACAGGAGCAAACAACATACTTAAGCAGATCTAGTTTCATAGCTTATTATCTCTCCATTCCCTGATGGGAGCATTCAGGTTATGTATTACATGCTTTTATGTTGTAATATCCAATGCCCATTTAGAAGGGTTGCCAAAAGTAGGAAAGGCCAAATGACCACCACCACCCCGGGGGAAAAAATCCAGTTCTCAAAAATTTTGGATACATCAAGCACATCATCTGATCATCTCCTTTCCTCGTTTGTTCACAACTGAGATCTCTTTATTTCATATTGGAGAAAGGCAATGTGGGATGAAAAACCATCCCACATGCCAAGAAATTACACATTTTATGATATTCCTATGCATATACAACAAAGTCTAGAGAAGTATAAATTCACTTTAGCCTAAACGAGCCAAGGTTAATGATATGACTGAGGGACTTAAGAAAAGGGACTTAAGAGAACTGTTTTTACTGAGTATGATACCTGATAATATAGATAAGTCAAAGGAATATATAGTCATATATATTGTTACGGCAGCCAGAATTCTATATGCTAAAAATTGGAAAAGTCAGACGGTACCAAAACAAGAAGATCTTATTGAAAAGTTACGGGAAATAGCAGAAATGGATATTCTATCAGAAGTCATGAAGGACTATCCCTTGCAAAAGGCAACAGAAAGATGGGATCTATTCAACAAGTGGACTGAATCAACAGGCAGCTTGTGAATAGTATATATTGAAATGAGAACTTAATCTAGAAGGCAGAAAAGAGTAAACAGAATAACTTAAAATCTTGATATGGCAATAGGTATAGAATGGATGTTAGTATGTTAGTGTCTCTCCTCTTCCTCATTAATTCCAATTCCCTTTTTCCTTTCTGTCACCCCTTATGTTAAAAAATAAAAAAAAATTGAAAAAAAGAGAAAAGGACGAGGGATTGGCCCAAGGGATAGGTATAATCAAATGGACTTTTGCATATTTTTTTCCTTTCTACCACTTCAAAAACATTATCTTGCCAATTCACTTTTATTGGAATGACCACACTGGCTATTTTTCTCACAAATTGAAGGCATAAATTACTTTTCTTTGGCATTAATTGCAATAAACTATCTGCCTTTTGCTGATTAATGTTACACTATATTTCTTTCATGCACATGACAACCACAGAGATTTAATTTTAATATAAAAATGCAGAGACAGAACTGTGTTCTCAGAAAGAAAGAATGTTTTGGTTGCACAGTATGTCACAACAACAACAACAACAACAACAACAACAACAACAACAACAACAACAACAACAACAACAACAACAGTTACCAGCTGAGACTTCTGTTCTCCCATAGTTTCAGTTTCAGTTTATTATGGTCAAAGACCAGAAAATTAAACAGAATATACAAAAATACAGTACACATTTTAAGAAGATACTCCAATAAATTGGAAACATTTAGATTAAAACTGAGTTAGTCCTTACTGTGTGGCCATTGATTAACTCGTAAACCTTAAAATCTATTTTCAAAACTTAAAATGGCTTTACAGATTTTACAGGCTGCTATCAGAAAACTAGCACACTGCTTCGTTATTTGTGGATTGGATCCTGTAAGCAGCAGTGTTCCAGTACTGTTCCAGTGATCATATCACCAGGACATACGGCTAACTATGTCTCACCCCTAACCAGGAAAATGTTGAGACTCACAATGTAGAAAGGGCCATAAATAAAAAATTTCCATTTGTAGCCAGCAGTTAGGAAAGTGTAGCTCCCTGGATGTTGGACTCTAATTCTCATCAGCCTTAGTCGGCATGGGAAATGATCAGAATGATGGAAATAGTGGCCAAATAACAGATTCACCACCATCATCTTATAACATGTTTGTCTACTGTGCATCTTGTAGACCTTAGCTCACTTAAAACTAGTATTCTGCTTCCTTCTGATCAAATTTTTAAACAGTTTGATTCAAATTGTTATTAGGCTCTTAACAATAATGATAATCCAAAGATGTTTAATGCTATTTATTACGGATAAGAGAAGCACTCAGCACCATGACAATTTAGGTGGCATGTTTCATTGAAATTGTTTATTTTATGCTTATAACTGCTAATCTTTTCTTCAATCCTTTTGAAATATAGATACTATGAAACATATGGCAATGCATAAATAGTAATATTCTGACTTCATGCGTATCTTCCACTTCAAGGCAGAGATTTTTAACATTTCTTCTAGCATTTTGTATTTATTTTGGAATACCTTCTGTGTATTCATTCCCTCTGCACAAAAAAAAACGACTATCATATTGAGCATAAGGTCATATAACATCCATTGTATATACAAAAAGAAATAAAACAAAACACTATCATTAACAGAAGCAAATATAATAGCTCAAAGGTAAATTACTAACCAACAGAATTATATATTGCATACATTGTATTTAGTCAAAGTGTCCAAAAGCAGATGGTTATTAAACTCATTGGGCAATTAGCGTATAATAATTAATTATTACTATACATGTGTTAGATGTATTTTATAAATCATTTTTTCTGCCAGCTAGGGTCCCCAAAATGGTGAACAACAACAACAACAAAAAGGCAACACAAAAACAGATTAAAACATTTGTTTAATGTAACCACTTTTGGCAAAGTAACACGAGTTCTTTATCTATCATAAAGTGTGTATGGACAGAGCAGCTTGACATTCCTCAGCTGGTGTTTCTGCAATCACAGTGCAGTTACTGAAAAAGCCCTGTCTTATGCAGTGATCATGAGAACTGTAATGAGGGCAAGACAACAGGGACTTTGACTGTTTCAGAATCAAAACTATTATGGGGGTATAGGAAATAGTCCTAACACTGTCTAAAAATAAACTATTTCTAAACATGCAGCATGAAAACATTGTTTACTACAATTGGCACTAGCCAATTGACTATTCTGTTTTGCTTTCCATTCTCTACATAAGAGGCATGGAAATATAAATAGAGTAGGACCCCTATATCCATGAGGGATCAACTCCAAGCCCCCCCCCCCATGGATGCTGAAAAACATGAATTATAGTAAATACTATTTCAATAGTGAACACTATATGTAGCAGGGTGTCTGGCTTCCTCTAGTGGCCAGTTCTGGTGCCTTCACCTTTAGAAATATATTTCGACAACTGTTTTTTTTTAATATTTTTAATATTTTCAGATCATGAATAAGCAAAACAGCAGATACTGATGCTGTAGATACAGACATCGTACTGTACTGACCACCAATGGAAAACTGGTATAAACAGACTAGTTTTGCTTACTAGCAGCTGTGTATGATGTCAGAATCAGAAGAACAAGAAGAAGCAACAACTGCATGAGACACTTAGCCAAAGAGATACAGAAGCAAGTTGTGCAAATGCAAAACCTATAGTTTCTCTTGATCTACACAATCAAAGGCTTTGCTATAGTCTATAAAGCATACACTGGTTTTCTTCTGAAATTCTTTAATGCAGTAGCCAGAGGATATTTGCAATCTGATGTCAAGTGCCCCTTTCTTTTTGGAATTCAGCTTGAACATCAGGCATTTCTTACTGTGTATAAGATAAAAGCCTTTGGAGCATCACCTTAAGAATCACTTTGCTTGCTTGGTAAATTAGAGCACAGAAATGTAAAGAATGACTGACACATACAGTTAGAACTTGAAACATGAGAAGCATGTACCAAGGTAAACTGGAAACTGTAAAGCAAAAAAAATGGAATAAATAAACATAGCAGTGTTTGGTGTCAGTGAACTAAAATGCACTGTACTGAGATATTTTCAGTCAGACAGCTACAAAGTGTCCTACTCTGGGAATGACAAACACAGAAGAAATGGAGTGTCTCTAATACTGAAGCAAGATGTAGCACAAGCAATTAGGGGCTATAATACAATATCTCCTGGACAATACCAATCAGACTCTATGCTCCAACTCCAGATGATGAAATTAAAAGCTTTTATGCAAGCATCCAGGTGGAAACATCCAACTTTTATTCATCATCCAGGAGAAAATTGATCACACAGCAGAACAAAACATGCATATAATCATAGGTGAGTGGAATGCAAAAGCAGGGAACAAAACAAAACCAAATGTTGCCAAAATTTGTCTAGGGACAGAAACAAAGCAGGAGAATGACTCATAGAGTTCTGCAAAGCCAACAATCTGTTTATTGCAAATACATGTTTCAAGCAACAAAACAGACAACATAACTCATGGACATCACCAACTGGTCAATTAAAAAATCAAATAGATTATGTAATTGGAAACAGGAGATGGAGAAGTGTGTGCGTGCAGGAGTGGCGCCAACGGCCCATTGAACTGCGCAGCGTTTTTGCTTCCCCGGCCCCTGGAGAAGCAAGCAACCCGGGCCACGTGACCTTTTGGCGGGAACCGGCGCTATATAAGGTAGCGCCGGTTCGTAGTCTGGTCCTCTTTCGATTTTGGCACCCACCTGCCCACCCTCTTTCTAGTGTGTCTTTTGGGGTCACCTGTTGTGGGGCCGGATAGGAATTTTTGACCTCTATCCTGATTGGCATTCGATGGGGGGGATTTTTCGCCTATCCCACACTGGAAAAGGGTTTTGTTGGCATTTGATGGTGGTTTTTATAATCGGTCACACTGGCGGGTAGTGCGGGAATAACTGGTTGTCACGGTGTCTCCCTTTTGTAATTATCATAAAGCAAACAGCGCGTCAGTTCTGACGGTTCTGCGGATCGTGCGATTACAGGGCCGAAAGCGGCTGATGCGCTGGACCACTTGTGGACCAAAGGTCATCAAATACGATGGCTAGAGGTCCGGGGTGTTTAATTGAGGCCTTACAGGTTCCTCCAGTCGTTAGACAGTTGGAACCTGGGGCCTGGGACTCACCTATTGACTGATATGGAATTATTTGGCGTTATTTTCCCGCACTACCGCTGGCCCCCTCGATTTTGGAGTTGGTTTATTTGGTGGCATTTAATTTGATTTAATAAAGTGTGGCCCATATTTAAATCCAAAGAATTGTTGTCTTGCATCTTAATTTCGGGGCCTGGGGGAGCAAGCTATGTTATCTCTACTAAAACAAGGTGAGGAGTGGATTGTGGTACTGATCATGAACTGTTAACTACAATAAACTATAAGTAGTTTTCCTAAGAAATATATTTTCATAAATGTTGGCAATATGCTCACATAAATACTTCACTCCACTCATTCTTTAAAGAACCTGAAGACTTTTGCTTCCCATCCCCCTAGTTGCCAGATAAACACAGAAACCATAATCAACCAAGCATCTCAATTTATAAAGGCAAACATTTCATCTCAGTCTCCGATACTTCTTTTTATAAAAGACTCTTTTGCTGTATCTGTCTTGTGCCCAGTAGACTGTTCTCAGCTGAATACTTTTCCCTCCAATCAATTTGTCTTTGAAGGGAGCTAAAATGTTTCCCCAAAACAAAAACACAAAAAACCCAAGCTCTCCCCTACATTGCCATCTGTAAAATATGGCTTTCATTGATAAAGTCACTGAGCATATTATCAGCTATCAAAGAAGAGATTTAAAACTTCTGCCTAAAGACAAAAACCAAAGAAGACAGATAAAAGTGAACACTTCAAGTTTATCTCCTGCAGAAATATATAGCAATCTTATTTCTATGTTGGATGAATAGGAGTGTATACATTGACGGCTAGATCCCACCCCACAGTATAAAACAAGAATTGGTTTTCTCCCAATATTTCTTAAACCATTTCATATTTTCCTCAAAAAAGGAAAAGAAAATGGGCAGGCTTCCCCTGCATCAGCAATATGCACTCCCATCCCTATAGATTCCTTTTGCAGAAGGCTGGAATGCAAAACAAAGAAATTCTCAGGGAGTGAGAATTACACCACAACAGATGTAGCTTTTTAACTGTTGTTTCCTTAAGCCCACAGATGGCTCATGAGAGGAGTATCAGTGGTGACCCACGCATATTTTGAGGCGAGGTGCCTCCTTGTCCAAAAGCCACCATTGATAGTAATGCCTTATTCATCCCTGCACCAAGAGAGATGTTTACAAGTGTTGATGCAAATTTATATACTCTTTTACTGCTGAAATAGGAAAAACCTTATTTCTGTAGCTACCTAGTATTTAAGGTAGTAGATGCTATTTATATTTATTAATGGAACTTATATACCGTTCTTCTTAACAAATCGCAAAGTAAAAGTGAAAATGCAGGCACTATTAAAACAATCCTATTTAATATTGTCATGTTGTCAGATCCAACCGGCTGTATAAGAAATATTACAGACTTCCGAAGGAAGCAGGAGACTTAAACATCCTCTCAAACAACCTCAAAGGGCCTCTGTGAAGATGAGTGTCATAAACAACTGATGAAACTGAACTACTGAGGATACCTGGTGCTGGCATACCATTAAAAGCAGGGAGCTGCTCAATGACATTGCTAAAACTAGGGAGCCCCACACTTGGGTCCCTGCTCCTCAGACCTTGCCCATGGGACTGTGAGTAGGTCTCCCACCAAAGACGTTTTAAGGTCAGGTTGGTAAATAATGAGAGGGGCAATCCAGTAAGTACTTGGGCCTCTTATAAATCAACGACGGTATCTTAAAGTAGGCTTAGATGTGAATAACGTTTGGCCACAAGGAAATTGTTGCTTCTCTCATTCTTGCATTTGAGAATGAGAAACCACAAAATTTCCTTCCTCACTTCCAAGTCGATAAGATATATTCTGGCTGACATGACCAAGACTTCTCTAATTTGCAGGAATAATTTTTATTTGTTGGCTTGCTTGTTCATTGAAGATTGTGTATATATGCAAATTTGACATAATTACAATAGTTGCTGCCTTGTTGCGTGGACTTCTAAAAATCAGAAGCAACAGATACGTTTTTCCATCTTTTTGATCACTCAGCCATTTCTTCTCTCTTGCTGGGTGAATGTAGTTTGCTTCCGAAGAGAAAGGCACTAGTGTTGTACAGATACATTTGGCTGAAACGGCAGAGGCTCCAGTGGAAAAATAGCACTCCTTGCTTCCCTCTCATGTTGAAGGAAAGATGGGTGATTTCTTGACAGAGCAAGGCTGCCTGTCTCATCAAGAATGTTTTATTTTGGAAGAATTCTCCATGCCCTAAAATTGGTATCACATGACTCTGACTTTGCACACTATTAAATAAATAAACAGAAATTTATACTAGATGAACCCTCTGAACCATCTTCAAATCCAGTCTCACATCATCTTCAAAGTTTGCTTGAGAAATATTGCTTTCCCTTTGACCTCTGCAGCCCCTCAACTGCACTGCTACACTTTGCTCATGACCTTCCAAATTCTGCCTGGCTACATTCATAAATCAAGCTGCACCTGCCCCATCTTTGACCTGTCTTTATTCACTGGCCTCGTGTGGAGATTCTGACCATGCTATTCAAATGTGCGGGTGCATTTCTGAAAAATATTGGTGATATGTTTGTATGATGAATGGCTTGAATGCCTGAATAAGTACACTTGCATGGGCCAAGTGCTAGTATGATTGGCAGATGAATGACAGAGTGTTGAATGCAGGGGTGAATGCTGATTAGTTTGCGTAATTGGAATTGTGCTGGGAGACGACACTTGGGAGGGAAGTCAGTCAGTCTGTTTCTGAGAGGCAGTTATTAACCATTTATTCTGAGAGTACGTTAGTGAGGGTTTGTTGAAGAATATGGGATAGAGTTAACAAGGCAGTCTGTGTTGTGATAGAGTTGAAAGAAATCTTATTGAGAGTGTGCTATATAGAGAGTCTGTGATACTAGATATTCTGAATAAGAATTCAAAAGAATGTATTTCTACTTTACAACTGTTTTTCCCATTATTTGATATACCCTAGAACCCACTTTTTCTTCTGTATATTCAGAACTAAACTCTCCTTGTATGTGTATGTAGGCACCCTTTAGTCTCGAGAGACTATGGTAACGTGCTCTGAATAGAGGTCTTAGAACAACATCTAATGTGGCTGAGAAGGCCAATAAGAGAGTGACTGTTCCTTCCACACTGAAGACAAATACAATCTGTCCCCATCCAGCTCCCTGATTTTGCTGGTTTTGGGATTGTCTCTTCGCCTCGGCCTACTCAACAAGTATCTCTTCAAATTGGGAGATGCCATGCTGAATTATCAGATGTCAAGGTTTCCCATCTGTTGAGGTCCATTCCTAAGGCCTTCAGATCCTGCTGGCAGAAATCCTTGTATCACAGCTGTGGTCTCCCTCTGGGGCGATTTCCCCGCACTAATTCTCCATACAGGAAATCTTTTGGAATCTGACCGTCAGCCATTCTCATGACATGCCTGTGGTGTTTACCCCGTGGCCCCTGCTTGTTTCACCCAACACAGAGATCATGTGAATATCCTAACACGTCCTTTACCTCACTGCCACCTTGCTCTGTCAACACCCTTTAGAAAGATTGAGGTCCAAGCTGAGTATAAAGTTGAATAACACAGGTTTATTGATTACAGTTTGCTTAAGCAAGTTCTTCACAGACTTTAATGTATTCATTAGATTAGCAATAACTTGTTTCACCCTTAACTCTCTTAGTTCTCTATAAGTTCCATACTCTTAACTCCTAACTCTGTTACCCTCTCTAACTACCACAGACTAACTTCTGCTTCAGACCCTCATCTCTGACTCCCAGTCCCTTCTCATGTCAGACTCTCCTCTCCGACTTAAACTCCTAAACTCTTTCTCCCAACTCTGTCTCTGACTGAACTCCCTAGACTCTGACTCACCCCTCCCTTCTAGTTTCTCTGGCTCCACCTCCCAACAGCTCTCATTGGTACATGCCAATACACTGCTGAATATTCATGCCAGGGGTGATTGCTACAATGCCCGAGCCAATGTAGACGTTGCTGTTTCGATAATGTATACTTGCTCTCTTTATTGCTTCATTTTTATGAGAAACGTACAAGATATTAAGCAATCAACAAAAAGGAACACTGCAACCATGGCATGCAAGACTACAAAATACCAGAGGACTTTTCACTTATATCTAAATATAAAATAGATATCGTCATAGGGCAATAAAAGTGAGAAAAAGTGAGGCTTTGCGGGTGGTTGTCCTTTAGACTAAAGACTGTCTTGGTGTCACTAAGGAATGGGTTTGAGGTGAAGGACTAGGTTTGAGGTGAAGATACCAGAGAGGTGCCTGAGGCTACCTGGGGATAATATGACCCACTGTTCTGTGCTGTCAAGATGGAACCAACTTATAGCCACCATAACTGGGCTATTAAAGGAAGTGAAATATTTAAAGGAGTGGTTTTACCAGTTCTGTTCCCCCAGTGGGTTTCCATAGCCAAGTGGGGATTTGAACCCTGTTCTCCAAGAGTCCTAGTCCATCACTCTGTCCACTTTATATTATGTGTAAAAACTTGTATAAAGACCAAGTAGACAGATAAATCTATATGGCACATGACCCGCTAGATTGAAAATTGATGTACATTAATTAATGTAAATTAATGTCACTGGGGCAGAACATCACACCTGGCAGCCTAGGCAGAGAGGTTTAAAAATAGAAAGGGAAAAAAAGGGGGGGGGAGAGAGAGAAACAGCTTTTAATAAGCAACAAATATAACTTATCAATAAAACTGCAGGGTTGGCATAAGTGGAATTGGTCAAATGGAATGTTCTAAAAGTGCCTTAAAATGATAGTGCATGGATTTAAGAAAAATTTAGATCACATACTGTGAACCTATAGAGTATTCAATAACTGTCACATTTTCAATCTGTTCCTGCTAATGGAGTGGTCTAAAAGTTATTTAGGACCCCTGGTTATTGGCACTGTTGTAGCCTAATGGTTTTAAATAGTCAAAATTTGTTTTTAAAGTACTTGTAAGATAAAATGTTTTTTTTTTATTTCTTTTAGAAGACATACGTCTTTTTCATTTCCGATTAACAGCTGGCTCATTTAAAGCTGCAATATCTTTTCTTTCCACTTTCTAATTACTATTTTAAATACTGAGATATAAACAAAACTTGTCATACAGAACTAAACCCAGGCAGAGGAAAGGTTATTTTTCTCATAGGCCTCATGACCCTGATAAAACTGTTTCAGGTGCTAAAAGATGGCAAACTTAGAGACCCACTGATTCAACAGATTGATTTATGGGTTTTGTTTTAATATAGATCATGCTACCAACACTCACCAAGGGTATCTACAAGACTGGCTGCCTGAGTGAGGTTGGTTAAATGTATTGCTGCACTTTACTGCTTTGAATGTGTTTTGGTGTTGCTTTTGTTTACCATTTTTATGTGATATTTGTTTAATCCTTTCAATTTATTTATTTATTTATTTATTTATTTATTTATTTATTTATTTATTTATTTATTTATTTATATGCCGCCCACTCTACCCAGAGGTATACTCGCTGTTATTGGCTTTACACACTGTCTTTTAATGATGTAAACTGCCTTGAGTCCTTTGTAAGGCGAAAGGGGGGATATTTTAATTAAGTAAAACAATAAATAAATAAGACTAGCCTTCTGCTACAGTTCCATAACTTTTTAGCATTTTTACCCATTTGAAGTTTTGAAAAACCCTCATACCTCTCCACCCTTCCTTTTCCATTACCTCACATCCTCTTAAGAACAATGTATCATTTTTCAACATAAAAATATAAATGGCCATCAAAACTTTATAAAATTATTCTAAATTCAACATATTCATGTATAGCTTTTGTCACAATAATAATAAAAATATAATTTAACATGGAAATGACAGAAACAAGATGAATATAACGTGAAGGAACATTAAAAAATCCCACAACTACATGCCTCTTTGGAATGTCATTCTCCTCTTCCCCATCCTAGTTGAGAATCAATGGATTATCACCAGCTTTGCCTCACTGTAATTCACTCAACAGAGTTATTGATTTTCTATGAAGGTTTGGACAATCTACTCCAAAAACTGTTCCTACAATGATAAGAAACCAACCCAAACGTAGTTATACTTAAACCTCAGTAGTTACCAGATACTTCAGTGACAAACTCATTTTCCATCTGTAACATCAATAATCTTAGTGCAGTAACTTGGAAACAGCCCTAGAATAGGCAACTCAACACCTTTCTATAAAAATCTGCTATGCTATAAATTTAGCCACCTACGCTTATGCTGTCTTCTCATTCTTCTCCAGTCCATGGTATGTTTTGTAAAAGTAGCATAACAAAACATACAGCATTTTACTAATAACTAGGATGTAAGTACAGAAATAACTCTTAAGTTTTAGTTTCCCAAGGAATGAGTATTTATTGGATATGGATAAGTGGCCCAATCTTATGTGTGCTTTTATTATATTGAAGTGGTGATGTTCCTGAGTTTGATATGGATCATGAAATGCTGGCCATTTCATGATCCATACCTAAATTCTCTTGAAATATATTGTGCTTATATATAAACTAGGGCTATACCAGGCTGTCCTTCTCCCTTTCCTCTAAACATAATTTCCAGAAGTATCATCCAGTACACATGAATGTTACAGCTATTTCTTTGGCCCTTTGTGAATGATAGGTTAAGTTCCTAGCTCCAATGATTAGAGGGAAATGTTTAAGGGTTATTTGGGATGGCAATTGGTAACGGGGTGCCAGTTCTGCCACAAACCTATGGCAATTAGCGTTCTCTACCAGAGAGAATGGCTGGTCATCCAGAGCTGTCATTCCCCGTGGGTGACGAGTAATCCTGGCATCTTTATGTTTGCAGAAGTCCTTACCCTGCAATCCTCCAAGCTCCTCCAGTGTAGCCTGTATCTTATCCTTGAGATGTGAGTTTGGAATTTGTTGTCTTCCACCTCTTGCTATTTGGCCATCTTCTTCTCTTGAGCTGGTGGCTCAACCTCTGCCCTCAGATTACTCTTACTCTTCAAAATAAGGAAGCCAGTGGCCCACAGTACCCACTTCATTTGCCAGCAGCAATGCCCTGTGCTGAGTCTTCAGTGGCTGAGTTATTGGAAAGGTGGCCAGGTCCTGTCCACACTTGAGCACCTTCTTGCAGGGCACATACTCAGCCATGTGAACCTCTGTTGCACACTAGTGAAAATGGGTCCAGATTACTGACTTCTTGGGTACTTCACTTTTTTTACTGCATGTTCCTCACAGGGATTGCTAACTTGTCATCACTGCTAGTTCCAGGAACAGGTGGGGCAAGTGCAGATGGAGTAGGAGAGGTGATTTCAGTTGCACATGCTTCTGACATAATGCCCACCCAGGTCCCCTCCCCTCATCATCAGATATGTATATACTTGAAGGGGAGTTCCCACCAACCACATGCTACTTCACACAGAAGAGATTTGCTGGGAATGAGGGCTGTGGGTAAACCTTACCTTGAATATGATGGAGCTGCAAGGTATGGCTGTGAACAGCAATGTCTGGTGCTCTTCATAAAGCTCTTTCCCAATGAGAAAAGCAGCAGCACTGCTGCTGCCTAGGCTGACAGTGTCAGTCTGAGTCCTGATGCCATCCTTATCATTGTCTAGCACTGGATCTTTGGAAAGATTGTGCCTTCTTTGCTCTCATTTTTGGCCTCCGGCGCTGGCTGCCCTGGTTGGATTGCACAAAGATGTCACTGGAACATGTCTGAGGTTCATCGAGATCCCTCTCATATTGAACCAGAGTCTTCTCTATTACTTGCTTGACAGAGGCATGCACACCTTATACTGCTTTCTGCTACTCTTTCATAGTGCCATTGCTGAACAAGGCAGATAGGTGAGAAGTTTAGTATTGTGGGCTAATAGATGAAAGTTGTCTTCTCCCTCCCCCACTCCTCTCAGTAGAAGCTGCAGCAGTAGATAAAGTATTCTTGCAGCCTTCGCCAAGGGCCTACTTCTTCTACCACATCCACATTTCATACTGCCTGCAGTCTGCCCAAAGAATAACAATACAGTGGTGCCTCGCATTGCGATGTTAATTCGTTCCGCAAAAATCACTGCAGAACGAAAATGTCGCTATGCGATATTAAGAAGCCCATAGAAACGCATTAAAATGTGATTAATGTGCTCCTATGGGCTTAAAACTCACAGTTCAGCAAAGATCCTCCATAGCACAGCCATTTCTGGTGCCTCTTAAGTGAGGAATCCGCCCCAGAAAACTTCTTCCTCTAGCAAGCAGATGCCTAGTCTTTACTTTCTTATCTAAAAGAGGAAAAAAATGACTCCAAATGTTAGGAATTCTGATTACAGTTATTCAAAACTATCAAATTGATATTTGAATATATTCAGAACTATCAAAACATGAGATTATTCAGTTAATTCCAAATATTTCTAAATCCAAATGCACACCTCTAGTTTAAGTATCACTACTTTTAATATTATGAGGTTTGGTTCGCCTCACTGGGAGAAAAGAGGCATACAAATGATACATAATAAACAAACATGAGGCTGCCCAAAATTTCAGATCATCAGTGGGGGCCCTACTGGATGTCTCACCATGCAGAAAAATTAGATTCCTGAGCATATGATACAGGATTTTGTTTTGCTTAACCTTCTCAGTAGTGGGACCTTGATAGTAGAACTTACTCCTAAAGGAACCCAGCTTGGTTCCATTCATAAGGAGCTTCCAGCACCTCCGGAAGCCCCCCAAACATAGGCTAAGCATGTTATTAATATCCGATTCCCTGAGATTTGAGATCCAAAGACTAAGACAGAGAGACTGGACTCACAAAGCTAAGTCTCACAGGGCCAATACCTGGGACAGTGGCAACCCTTTCACAGTGCTAAGGAGGTAGTCATGCATGGTTCAGAAATAAATTTACAGGGAGACAAACTTAGATTAACTTTTAAAAATGAATTGTAAGTAAGCAATATCATGGATTAATGTGAAAAACAAAATAATTGGCCGCAGACTAGAAATGTTCAAGATACGTACTTTATAGAGCTTCTCCATCTTTGGATGCAGAGAACATAATCGATTTCGGTATTGCCCATCTGGTGATTTCCATGTGTAGAGTTGCCTCTTGTGTTGTTGGAAAACAGTGTTTGTGATGACCAGCTTGTTCTCTTGACAAAACTCTATTAGCCTTTGCCCTGCTTCATTTTGAACTCCAAGGACAAACTTCCCTGTTGTTCCTTTTATTTCTTGAATCCCTACTTTAGCATTCTAATTTCCTATAATGAGAAGAACATCTTTCTTTGGTGTCAGTTCTAGAAGGTGTTGTAAGTCTTCATAGAATTGGTCAGTTTCGGCCTGTTCAGCATTGGTGGTTGGTTCATAAACTTGGATTACTGTGATGTTGAAAGGTCTGCCTTGGATTCGTATTGAAATCATTCTATCATTTTTGAGGTTGTATTCCAATAGAGCTTTTCCCACTCTTTTGTTGACTATCAGGGGTACTCCATTTCTTCTATGGGATTCTTGCCCACAATAATAGATATAATAATTGTCTGAATTGAACTTGCCCATTCCCGTCCATTTTAGTTCACTGACGCCCAGGATGTCGATGTTTATTCTTGCCATCTCCTGTTTGACCACCTCCAGTTTCCCAAGGTTCATAGATCTTACATTCCAGGTTCCTATGCAGTATTTTTCTTTCCAGCATCCGACTTTCCTTTCACTTCCAGGCATGTCCACAGCTGAACGTCCTTTTGGCTTTGGCCCAACCACTTCATTAGCTTAGGAGATACTTCTCCTCCTCCTCCACTCTTCCTCAGTAGTATGTTGGATGCCTTCTGACCTGAGGGCCTCATCTTCCAGCATCATATCTTTTACCCTTTTTTCTGTCCACGGAGTTTTCTTGGCAAAGATACTGGAGTGGCTTGCCAGTTCCTGCTCCAGGTGGATCATGTTTAGTCGGAACTCTCCAGTATGTCCTATCTGTCTTGGGTGTCCCTGCACGGCATAGCCCATAGCTTCTCTGAATTACTCAAGCCCTTTCGCAACGACAAGGCAGTAATCCATGAAGGGGCAGGTAATGTATGGCTCATCTGAACTCCAAGCATTGCAGATCATGCCATTACAATGCTTGGGGGGGGACGTGCTGGGGCCACACCCGGACCAACCATCAACAAGGAGTGGGTGGCTTGAGGTCCAGGCATGGTCAAATTTTGGTCGGCTGGGTTATCACGGTCTTTATGATGGTGAAAACATGGGGTCAGACACTCTTCCATTGGTTTGTTAGGGGGTCTGTTGAGAACCCAGGGCTTAAACCTGACTGTGCACT
This sequence comes from Pogona vitticeps, assembly GCF_051106095.1. Classification (NCBI taxonomy): domain Eukaryota; kingdom Metazoa; phylum Chordata; class Lepidosauria; order Squamata; family Agamidae; genus Pogona; species Pogona vitticeps. The sequence goes on along the minus strand of NC_135786.1, from coordinate 105,502,990 downwards.
ACAGCAGGACCCCCCCTTTGCCAAAGGATTGGCAACATGGATTATTCAATAAAGTGTGGCCCATGTTTGACCCATAATTCTGGTCTTGCGTTTTTATATAGTGCCAAAAGAGAATTTTGCATATACTCTGTACCATTAAATCAAACCTGAACTTTGTAAGTAAAACTGGCAAAGCTGACGCTGTTGTGTTTGGGGCACTTCATGAGAAGGCAAGACTCAGTGGAAAGACAATAATGCTAAGAAAAGTTGAAGGCAGCAGAAAAAAAGGAAGAACAAGTATGAGATGAACTGACTCCATAAAGGAAGTCACATATTCGAGTTTTGAAGAACTGAGCAAGGCTACCTAGGACAGGACATTTTAGAGGTCACTCATTCATAGAATCATTATAAAGCAATGGAGACTTGACAGCACATAACAACAAGCAATATCAATGTTATTGTACCTAAATAAAGTTGGATGACACTTGAAGATATTCTGAAGAAATGTCTCAGATGTCTACATGATCAACTCTAATGTGGAAAAAAGATATTAACAAATATGAATGTTCACAGTGGGAATTTAGAAGGGCTGGGAGATTTCGCTAAGTCTTTAAAAAAACTTAAATATTTGACTGCTACAGTTCCCCTGGTAATGTTTCTAAGGTCATGCTGTGACTCTGGCATTTTGTTGGAGACAAAAAGAGGAAATGATTTCTTAAATGGAAAATTGTTTTTTAACTATTCCAATATGCTCTCCCTTGTCACACATTCAGACTAGCTATGGGGTACTATATCTTAGGCGTAAGGTAGGTTTATTGTGTTTCTCTTTCAGGATTTTGTCATGCAGATTATATGATTTCTAAGAAAAACTGACATCTAAGAGAATCTTATATAGAGGTAGGCATAGTGAGAGATATTTCTTTATGGAGACTACCCTGAATAAGAAAAATTACCAGACACTGACCTTTCTTCTTGATTTTCTTACTAATCCTTCCTGTTCACAACATATTTTTCAATTTGTAAGGCATTAACCCAGTTCAAGCATTAATGAAATGTGTGTGTACCTCACAAAAGAGGAAGGAAATGTGGTAGAATGCTCACCCTCAGCTACCTTATGTGAAAGTCACATGTCTTAAAAACACTGCTTCTCTTGTTATGCTTAATTCCAGATGGAACTTTTCATTATTCAGTACAATCTTCTAGTACTGTTATGAAAAGCAAATCATAATTTTATTTCTAATTTCCCTTTTAGAAGTTGCTTCAAGCAGCAGTTGCTTGCAGCCCACTTTGATAGTACATACATACCACCTCTTGGGGGTGGGCCTAACAGAGATCCTGGCACCAGGGCCCTAGGAAGGTGCAGAAAGGGAAGCAGAGCCTCCAGATGGGAAACATGACCTGGGGGCTAACAGGCCACATCTGGATGAGAAAGTGGGACTTTGGTCCAACTGGCAGGAGTCAGGTATGAGAAAGAGAGGTGGAGTTTAAAGCTTTAGCAGAATCCAAGGAAGAGGAATGGAGTGAGGCTGAGGAGGAACTACAGCCAGTCTAATGTCTGAGAGAGCAAGACTACTTGCTGGTCCAGAACCCATGGGCAAGTGTCTGGGATAATGACCCAGTGGCCAAGGGGAGAGGACATAGCAATGATTTGTAATGATTCTTTTCTAAAATGATAACTTTCAAATCTTCCACAGAATATCCTGGTAGACTGAAATGGTTGGGGACATGTTTCTGTGTATTGTGATTTTTAATGTCAGATTTGTCACCATTGACCTGTTTACATAGAGACTGTCAGCCTATGTTGTTTGTCCTATGTAGTGCAGAGGGCATTGTTAGCAAAAGATTGCATAGATCACATTAGCTGAGAAGCAAGTGAAGCTGTCTTTGATATTGTGTGTGGTGTTGTTAGGTCCGCTAATTGTGTTGCCAGAGTAGATGTGTGGGCTGGATGAGATGTGACATTGACCACAAGATAAAACAAATTGCTTAATACTGGCCAACAGAGAAATATAACATGTATTCATCTGATAAGCTGAAATTTCTGCACTGTCTTTAGGAATATGTTTCCTCTACTCCTTTATTTTCATTTCTAAGCATTTCTTTACAAATGATACTTAGGAAGAAGAAAATATAAATTAGTCCATTCATTTATTTAGAGTAGAGGGTATTGGTTGCTTCTCAATCAGGAGAGGGAATTCTACAACTAAACTGTGCTTGTGCTCGTGCAGGCATGTGCGCACAATTGTAATTATATTTGAAATTAAGGTGAAACAAACTGCAAAACAATAACGTGTTCTAATATCAGTTTTCATACACAGGATATGATTCTTTATTTGAAGATTAATGGGAGAACATTATTGCTTTCTCCTTTTAGCTAGATTTATGTGGCACTGAAAATCATGTTTTTCTTTATAGATGCCATACTTAGCAAGAATAATGCAGCAATGTTTAGAATGCAGACAGTGTTGGATTTACCATGCCCTTAATATTCTATGGCTGTGTTCTTAAACCCTCAAGCTCATTAGATGTTATACTCACTGTGTAAGATTAATCAGTTCTAAAACTATGATGCTCCAGTTTAGAAAACCTGGGGTGGGGGGGTGGGGATGAATGTATAGTCTCATTTTGACACTGTTAATATAAATATTTGGTGGGGATGTTCATAGTGAAAATTTGTGTAGTTCTTTCATTTTGGGTGCTTTCAGAGAATGCCTCCTTTGCTTTTTATGTATTGGTCCTTCCATTTTAAACAAGAGAGAAAGCCATTTAAACCCATTGTGACATCCTGCCAGGCCTTGTTGATGAGTCTGACGCTGTGGAGGACATTGAAATGTGTCTTCCAGAACTCTTTCAGGGTCAACAAAGTCTCCTCGATGACATTGAAACACTTGGTGAAGAGTGCCTTTGAGTACAGCTTCTTGAAATTGCTGACCACTTGCTGGTCCATGGGCTGCAGAAGAGGTGTTGTGTTGGGCGGGAGGAACTTGACCCTGATGAAATCCTCTTCATTATCAACCACCAAGAATGGGGTGTGTGTGTGTTGGGGCATTGTTTATGAGAAGAAGGCACCTCTCAGGAAGCTGGTTGTCCAAAAGTTATTTCTTGACAGTGGGTGCAAACACTTCATAGAGCTGTTCCATAAACAGCTGCCTTGTCATCCAAGCTCTTGAGTTGGCCCTCCACATGACAGGCAGTGTGGCCCTGTTAACTTTCTCTCGCTGGAATGGGCGAAGAGTCTGGGAGTGGTACACCAGCAGAGGCTTGATATTCAGATCACCAGTGGCGTTGGCACAGAACAAAAGGGGCAATCTGTCCTTCGTGGGTTTGCGGCCCGGCATTTTCTCTTCCTCCTGGGTGATGTAGGTTCTCCTGGGCGTCTTCTTCCAGAAAAGCCCTGTCTCGTCACAGTTGAAGACTTGCTGGGGGAAGATAGTCTTCTTCCTTGATAAATTCAGCAAAGTCCAACTTGAAGGCTTCTGCAGCATCATGGCCAGAACTGGCAGTCTCCCCATGTCTTGTAACGCAGTGGATGTCACTGCTCTTTTGGAACTTTTGAAACCGCCCCCTGCTGGCACTGAATTCTTCTTGCGCTGCACTCCCAGAGGGGTTTCTTTCAATTAAATCACCATGCAGCTTCCTCGCTTTTTCACAGATCATGGCTTCAGTGATGCTTTCCCCTTCCAACTGTTTCTCGTTGATCCAGACCAGTAAAAGTTTTTCCACTTCTTTCATCGGGGTGGTCTGTTCTTTATTAGGATTGTGACTCCTTTTGCCACATCAATGTGTTTCAAGACATCTTCTTTAAGATGGTGGCGATGGTTGACTTTGCCATTTGGTATTCCACAGCCAGTTCAGTGATACATATGTCATCTTCATGCTTTTTGATGATTTCTTTTTTTTCCCAATGGAGATGATTTTTTTTTTTGGCTTTGCTCTGTTCTTTCTTTGGAGCAATGACTAGGGTTCAGCTCACCACAGTACACAAAAAACCTTAAAAGACACAGAATCCATCAACCATTATTCCAGCACAGAATACTTCATCAGAAAAAGAGAGCATAGAGGGGATGGGGTATAGAAGAGTCTAAACTGCATTTTACAGCTTGCTTGCACCAACAATCCAAAACCATTCCAGCACAGAACTCTTCATCAGAAAAAGAGAGCATAGAAGGAGACAGAGATAAGACAATGGGTAGGTGGGGGGGAGCCTTGAGTCTACAGTAGACTCCATTTTAAGCTCCATTTTAAACTGCCTGCATCAACATCCATCAACCATTATTACAGCAAACAGATCCCCAAAGAAAGACGTTGGAGTCACATTTTAAACCCACATACAGCATTTTAAAACAACAGAGAGGTCACAGTACGTAAACACTAGAAGCCACAGAATGCAAAAATAAATTAATAAATTTTACATTTTAAAATTACAGTCTAATTTTCACATTTAATTTTAATTTAATATTACAGTCTACTTTTCACATTTTAAATCCACACTGCAAGACCCATCAGGGCACAGAAACATAACCCCCACCTATCCCTACCCCCCACCAAGCTGCAAAAAACCCTGTACAGTACAGTAAATACAGTACAGTAGATACAGTGTACTCACCCAGAACAGGCAGTCGCTCTGTTTTTAAAAAAAGGTCAAAAATCCAATAATCAAAAATTTAAAAAGCAAAAAAAAACAAAAAAAAAACCACTCTGTACACTACAGTACAGGCAGTGTAGTATACCAGGCAATACCAGACAGTCTCCCTATCCACTCACTTAACCGCTGGGATGAGTGAGGTTGCAGACAAGCAGCCTCTTTACTGGCCAACAGTCAACTGAAAGTTCAAGTTTCGTGATTTCTTCACCTCCTCACATGCTTTTTTGTTCACAAATTGAGGTTCATTTCCCAAGTCGAAACAACATTTTGCAAATGGAGCCGTTTGTAATTCGAATCATTCGCAAGTGGAGGCGTTTGTAAGTCGAGGTACCACTGTTCGCATTTGGAATCCAGATTTTAAAGATTTTAAAGAGTGTGGAGCTACAAGGTACTGTACTGTAGTTTGATATTCTATTCCTTCCTCATGGAAATTCTACTATGTTATCCCAGAGATGTAGCTCCTGTGTTGTTTGTGCAAAGGACCTCTGACTTTCTCTGGAATTTGTTAGCTATTGACATGCCACATTAAGTTTACCAAACTTGAAAACATACAAAAGAAAACATATATGTGACTTGTGTATCAACTCTCAGGGGTGGATTGTCTTCCTTTCACTTTGCTTTGAAAAGGTGGGTATTATACCCTTTGCTTTAATGCAGCATGTACTGCTGTTTTCTGCTTTGCAGGATGCAACCTTTAGGCCTTTGGCTAGCTCCCCATTTTTGCAGGTCTCTCAGCTAAGAAATGTCTTGTGGCAACATATGTGATGCCATACATGGATGCATTCATTGCTGGTATGAACTTTTACTACAGTAACTCTTTCATTTTTCATTGCATTTCACAAATACCCATCTGGTGTCAGATGTTTCAAGGTAGGAAGATCTGCCCCAAGAAAGGCACTAGGTACAGTTAAGTTGAAGAATTAAGTTCCTGGATCAGAGGAAAAATAGGGAAACCCAGGACCCAGAGCATTGAAGAACAAATATACCACACAGCTTACAACACAATTAAAACTTGCTCTGTAAGGATGCACACACTGAAATAAAAACCATGTGACATTAAATTGATTTCTAAAAAAATGAGTCAGCTCTTGATTTAATTCAACAGTAGAGTTGCACCCTAAGATGGAGATGTAGGTAGCCATGGCTACCCCTTCACCTCTCAAGAACTAAGGCAATACATCTCCTCTGTCCTGTTGCAGACAGGATCAAGAAGAAAATATGGGAGGAAAGATAAGGACATCATCATCAACCTTAAAGCTATCCGTCTAGTTTAAAGGAAAGACTGTTTTGTACATCTGAGGTGTTCCGTCATCTAGTTCTTCTCATGGAATTACATACATTTTCACAAGAGTAAACGGAGTTGCCCCCCCAGCCACCTCCAACACAAATCACATGGAATCCACTTAGAGGGTAGCATGTTCAAGTTCATGAAGTGCTGATGCCCATATGCAAGCTCATATTGTCATTTGATACATTTGATGCTGGGCTTCTGAAAGTATGAGCTGTGAAAGCTATGTATTTAAAATGATATGAAATGAGCTGAAAATTATCTCCATTCTATGTGGCCCAGTTATCTATGTTATCATACACCAACTATCTTGATAGTGGGTGAAAACTACATTGGTATTATTAACAGCTGAGCAAATTGTACTCCTTCTCTTAAACAGATTAAATTATGCAGGAATGTGTTGGAAACTCGAGTATAATTTGCAATTCATATATGACAGATGGTAATAAGCTGTTGAGTTGCTCAAGGTTGGAATATTGCTTCACTTTATTATAATGTATTTGTGTTTAGGGGATGAAAGAACTCTAATGGCTAAATTTGTGAACAAAATTCGTCTTCCTATAAAGCTGAGCCACTTTTAATGTTGCCTCTTAAATGATTTTAATGTACTAAATACGGTAGTTGTGAGAACATAGAAGGGTGGATGAGAAGAAGCAAAACTTTGATTTACATTTTAAATATAACAAATATATAATGGATGTTGAAAGAACAGCAACACAGAGAGAGGATCACACATACACATTACAGATGATTTCTTCTTTTATGACTCCAGTCTGTTTCTTCAAGTTTTGGTCTCATTTAAGGAATAGAGGAGAACAACAAGAGGGGCGAAACAAGAGTTCTCCTCCAGAAAATCCAAGAAACTAAAGGGAAATTCAACCCTAGATTAGGAATCCTGAATAACCGACAGGGAAGAACACTATCTGACCAGGAGAAAATAAAGATACAGTGGAAACAGTAGAATTAGAATTAGAAGAGATAACCAGATGACAGACTCTTTTGATTAGGAATCTTATGATGAAAACCTGCCGTTTTAGAAACCAAAGTGAAAACTTTTCTGAAAGCAGTGGGACAAAATAAATCACCAGAGGTTACTGGAATATCCATGAACTGTTTTAAGCCACAGAGGCTGGATCTATCTAGAGATATACCACAAGATATCTAGAGATATTACAAGAATATGCCAACAAATACGGAAAACAAAACAATAGCTCACAGACTGAAAACATTCAATATGCATTCCAATTCCCAAAAGAGATTTTTTCCCCACTGGTGGTGTTATTGTTTTGTTTTATTATATCATAAACCACCCAGAGTGGCTTTGCAGCCAGTCAGTCAGTCAGTCAGTCAGTCAGTCAGTCTGTCTGTCTGTCTGTCTGTATGTAAGTATGTATCAATAAATAAATAAATAAATAAATAAATAAATAAATAAATAAATAAATAAATAAATGAGTGCAATAGCTACATGATAATTGCTTTAATTTTCCATGCAAGCAAAGTGATAATCAAGGTGATACTTATATGGAATGGAAAATGCTTGATGTGTAATTTGTATTATGGACAGGAAGCTACCATTAGGACAGAGTATGGAGAGACAGAATGGTTTCCTATAGCTAAGTGTCAGAGAAGGGGGCATTATATTCCCTTATCTGTTCAATCTGTATGCAGAATATATCATACAGAAAACCAGATTAGATTCAGATTAAGGAGGAGTGAAAAACTGGTGGACAAAACATCAATAATTTAAAATATCCAGATTAGAGATGGAGACAAAGTGCCAAATGAAGCAGAAATTGTCCCCCAGTGACCCCACAAACAACAAATCAATTTGTTGTTTGACGAGTCACTTTTCTATTTAAAAAAAGCTCCCCGCTCCCCTCAGCTTTCCTATGCCCTGCAGAGCACAGCATGAAGAGGCAAAGCAAGGATCAAAGTGATTCTGCAGCTGCACTGCCTTACCAAAGGCAGCACGGCTGTGGGATTGCTTTGATCTCTTTTCCCCTCCTTTGATCCCTTTTCCTGTGGGGCATAGAAGAGCAGGGGGAAGGGATCAAAGCAATCCTGCAGCCACACTGGATTGCTTTGATCCCAGCTTTCCTTCTGAGTGGGCAAGAAGTTGGATCTTCTCCTCAAAGGCATAGCAGAGAATCAAAGTTCTGACCACTGTACAGTGGGGTCTTGACTTGAGAACTTAATCCATATTGGAAGGCGGTTCTCAAGTCAAAAAGTCTGTAAGTCAAGTCTCCATTGACCTACAGTGCATTGAAAACCGATTAATCCCATAACAGGCCATTTTTGTTCCATTTTGGTTTTTTTCTGGTCTGTAAGTCAAATCTCAGTCTGCAAGTCAAACCTAAATTTTGCGGCCAGAGAAGTCTGTAACTCAAAAAGTCTGTAAGTCAAGCCGTCTGTAAGTCAAGAGTCCACTGTATTTGAATTCACTGAGCTATCCAGCCTGCAAAATATATGTCTATTCAAAACTAAATTTCATGGAGTTCATTCCTTGGAAACATGGTGTAGAAGTGTAGCCTTAATCAACAAATGGAGCATTGTATTCTCGAAGCCTTTGGTTAGAGCTATGGAAATGATCTAGCTGAAATCTGAATTGCTTCAGACAAATTTGGTCATTCAGAATGTAAAAGCCAGTAACCCACGTCAGGTATTACTTTATTCAGCAAAAGCAACATAGATAGAGAAAATTAGTCTCACTTCCTTTTTAAAATTATAAGTATTTAAACATCTAGAAATGCAATCTAAGGGAGGAAAAAAAAAAACCATCTGCGTCTACATACATAGTTCTCCCCACCACCTAGACCTACATTTTTTACTCTTGTGGAGTCCCTTCCTCTTCTAATGTTGCATAGACTGTTGTGTAAAATTTTATCCTTTCCCCTTTATGAATGCAAAATCTA